>NW_008331140.1:11504678-11523545 GCF_000622305.1 Nannospalax galili | reverse complement strand
ATATATATATATATATATATGATCCAAATAGAAAAGCAAATCAAAAGTATCCATGTTTCTCACCAGCTATTGTAGCTGTGAATGCGAAGCCAAGTTGTCAGCATCTCTTAATTTGTAGACACAAGCTAGGTTGGAAAGGAAACTCATGAGGGCAGCAGAAGGAACAGGGCATATAAATCAGTGTGTTGTTGCTCTGAAAGCATATGACTTGCCTGAGCAGTGCCTGAGATTTTTATGTATAGTGAAATTTAAAATGGTTAGGTCTTCTTAGAAAAATAGGTGCCTGAACACCAGTTGCTTGGTGCTTAAAAGGGCCTAAAATCAAAATTTCGAGCCCCTTTCTCTGAGAAAAAATTTAGGAGAAAAAAAGGCTTTTAAAACATTTTTGGTTTGTCAATGGGGCAAGCCGCCTGAAATTCTTTAACTGCTCCATCAAAGTTGCCCAGCCTGTTTAGGCTAGTTGGGTCAAAACAGGGAGAAAGGTTCCCTCCCCTAAAGGGTTCTTAGCCACATTTTTAAGAGAATTTAGGAATGGGCCCAGCTGGAAACTTTTATCATTGTATTAGAATGTTAAAGAAAAAATCCCCAGGGCAGGCAAGCTGGCAATCTTGACAGCTGCCTGGAGGGGTTGAATAGAGGGAAAGGAAAAAAAGCCTTGAGGTCATGCAGGTTTAAAGTCTACATGGGAGGTCAGACAGGTGGCAGACTGGCAGGGAGTAGAAAGCTTTAGTATGGGAGGAGGAGAGAGAGGAGAAGGATATAGGGCATTTGTATGTGTTGGATTGAACGGTATCAGAAATCATCCTGAGTAAAGTGAGGAAGAAAGGCAGTGGAAGAGGACAAAGACAGGAAAAAAGACCTTGCAGGCCCATGGAAAATGAGGTGGGGAGGGGGCAAGATGCTGGTGGCAAGTGGGCGGGGGGGGGCGGATAGTGAATGGATGAAGCAGCTCCACCCCAGACAGCAGTGATGGAAATCAAGGGGAAAGGAGATCAAGAGAAGACGCAGGCAAGGCAGAGTGTGTTCCCCAGTGAGGAGAGCCAGAAAGAGGTGAAAGCAAAAGCAGAGGACTGGGGAGAGGAGAGAGAGAGAAGTGTACCTGAAAGCCAAGTTAGTGGGGTTGGAGAAGTCCAGGTGGGTCCCTTGAAGTAAGAACCATGTTTTGGCACCATCTGATAGATAAAGCAGCCTATGGATGAATCTGGTTGATCAGGAGAAAGCACCAGGACACAGATAAAACTCCATTGGAATAGAGTTTATTAGCAAAGGAACACATGGGACAGATTCCCTTGAGGGCAGGGAAAATGTCTGCCCGGGTCGTGAGCTGGGGTCTTTTTAAAGGGAGAGGCTTCTGCTTCCTGCAGAAGGTGGGAAGATGTATTTTTTTTTAAGTTGGGTGTTGGGGGGAGTGCGTGAGTGGGACTGTTAAAACCTGTCCTCTTTAGAGATCAAAGGGGAAGCCTGCTGTGTTGGCCAAACAGTGGAGAAAAGTCTGCTTCTCTTAACTTCAAAGACCAGGGTGCTTATGAGCTTGGTTCCCTTTTCTCAGGAGCTTGAGAAGTCCTTGAGACCCTGTTGGTGAGGGGGGTGGGGCTATCTAAACCTTAACAACACTCACTATGTGTCCTAGGATGACTTTGACTCCTCATCCTCCTACCTCCACCTCCCAAGTATGTGGATTACTACTGTACAGACCCAGGCAGCCAGACTCTAAATATGGATATTAATAAAAAGGAAATACCAAATATTCCTGATAATACCTGCCATCCACCAGGGAAATAGTAGGGTTTCATGAGTGTTACAGTAGCACTGATGATCTATTAAGAGAAAGCTATTTTCTTCAGGTGAAGAGAAGAGAATCTAGCTTGGGAAGAGACCTAACATTCCAAGTGGAAGGGACCCTGACAGGGTCCCTGAGAAGTAATAACTAATGTATACAGACCCAGGCCACATGTACCTACAACAAATAGGCTGAATGTCTATGCAATAGGATTCACCATGATTTAGGTCAAGCTGTACGTAATGAGTGTATGAAGGATCAACCTTGGCAACTTCGATCTGATATGACTGCAAGAGAGCAGAAGGTCAAGCTGGAGACAGAACAACAATGAGAAATGCTTTTCAGATGGTAAGGATTTTTGGTCCTGAAAGAAGCTCCATCTGGAAAAGATGTTGAGGCTCACTTTTTAGAAGTAACTGCAGAATCTTTCCACATGGAAAACCAGAAATTTTTGGCAGAAATCAGTGCTTATAAAGTACATATAAAGTAGAAGCTAGAATTAATAAAGAAATAGGACTGAGAATTCAGTGCTAGAGCACTTGCATACCATGCAAAAGGCCTTGGGTTCCAACTGCAGCCAAATACACATGGCTGGAGAGGTCACAGACCCTAGACAATAACCTGCTTTTGCCACATTCCTAGACCAACATGATTTTTTAGGTATTATAAATATGCATCCTCACATTTACACCCAAGTGTACCTTTCACTCCACATCAAACAAGCTTCTTAATGTAACAGATGGAGACTATTACAGAGTTATAGAACTGGTAAAATTCAGAGAGTAGGTGTCTGTGAGATGCTTAACCTTAAGTGATACATCTTTAATGTGACCTCTACACATAGGATGAATGCATCTCTCAATTCTCACCAGAGAATTTCATTTAGAAGCAGATGGTGATTAACACAGAAACCAACAATTGGCCAGTGTGCAGAGAACAAGAGGTCACAGAGTGCTTATCCATGAAAGGACAACTGTTTTAAATCTTTGCCTCCCAAAGCTCATGGATCATTGCAGAAGAGGAGGCCAGAAGATTTTAAGGGGCAGAGGGGTGGATGACCACAAGGAAACAGTCTTCCAGACAGTTGATCAGTTATGCATATGAACTCACAGTGATGGTGACAGCATGCACAAGTCCTATGCAAGCTCAAACCAGACAAATTTCCAGCATAGACATGGGGAAGTGGGTAAGAAATTCCAACAAAACCTAAGGAACTTTTGGCAACTGATGGCTGCTCAGAGGGGGAGAGACAGTCTCTTACAGGAATGGGACTTTTGGTGGCCCAGTGGATAGACCAACAGTGAAGGACATTTGGGAACACAAATCAGATGCTATAGGTCCTGTGTGTGTGTGTGTGTGTGTTTCTACATATATATATATATATATATATATATATGAGAGCACATTAAATTGTGGGATGATGGGGGTGTTGATAGAGGAGGGAATCTAAATACTATCAAACTATATTGTGTGAAAATTGCAAAAATTCATTAAAAAATAAAATTTGAAAAAGGAAGATGGACCTGAAATTGGTTTGGAGATGCAAAGGGACTGGCTGTTCTGTTAAATATACACACATTACAGGCCTTCACTCTCCAGAGGTTCACAGTAATGCTGTCTGATAATAAGAGAAAACACCCACTGAACGGAAGCTTGTTAGAGCCCTGCTGCCCCTGGCCCATGGAAAACCATACAGCCCAGCAGGTCCTAGGAAAGCATCCAAGTCACAGGCAATAGAAATGGTCACACACAGTCAAGTATCAGTTCACATCCAAACTGCACTCAGATTGAAACCGCTGTTGACAAACAAGGTGAAAGCCATTCATTCACACAGGAAGCAAAGCAGAAAGCTGATTCACACTAACAATGTGAGCTTGCAGATGCCTTAGTGCAGACAAAGAAATCTAGAAAGATGTTACTAGAGCCAGGAGTCACCTGGAAAGGAGACCCATTATCAAGGCTGACCTACTCTGGGAACATGAGAACAGAAGTGCAATTCAGCATGCATACAGAACTTTGTCAGAGTGCCTGAGTGAAAGATGGCTGGCAACAAACCCTTAAAGGAATAACTTTCAACTAGCTTACAACACTGTTTCGTAGGAAACAGAGGGATTAAATAGCCCCCATCTAGGTCCTACAGTCCCTCCATACCCAGCGTAGTTCAATTACTAGAAGGACCCACAGTAGATTTGATTCAAGCACTTTGCCATTATGGAATTTTTGTTCTAGTTTTTCTGTTTTTTTTTTCTGTTGTTTCCTTCTTTTCTGGGTTTTATTCAATTGCATATTTACTTATTTTTACTTTTTGAGATAGTCTCAGAAGGCTAGATTGACTTAGAACTCATATTTAGCCAAGGATGACCTTGAACTTTTGATCCTCCTGTGTTCAATTTCTATTGGGATTACAGGTTTGAACCACCAAGCCTGGCCATCTGTATTAATGATTATTTACTTCTGCCACTTTTCTCTTCATCTTTCTCCCAATTTCCCTTTTCCAAGTCTTGCTTCTTTCTTTTTTTCCTCTCTTTCAACAGCTGTGACACGAAACGAAAGAAAAAAAAGGAGAGGGGCTGAACTCAAAACTCTGACTCTAGCACCTGCTCTGGTTGAAATGTTTCACGTTTGAGTTTCAAGGAGGACACTGAAACAGACTGTCCTTTTTATAAAAGATTTATTTAAAGAGATATTAATGCCACAGACAGGCAGGGAGACAGCAGTATAGTGTGGCTCTGAGAGGTCAGGCCCATGTGGCAGAGTGGAAGTCTCACAAGTTTTAAAGGAAGAAGGATGGATAGAGACTGAAAACTTCTTTTTTGACCTGCAATTGGCCATTGCTAGGGGTAACCAATGAGTTTACAGTTAGAGAATGAACATCTCTTGTGGCCAGCCATTACTCAGGGGTAGATAGGACAGTGAAGGATAAAACATCTAGAGAAACACATTACTTTAGCTCTAGGAGTCAAATTAGTTTAATTCTTGTAATTGTCATTGTTCAACCAAAATGGAAGAGCTTTTTGAGATGGCGTGGTCATAGCTCACATAAGATAGAAATACCTGTGTGAATAAAAGTCCCCAGAAAAAATACCTTCCATCTTCAAACTGGACTTTCTCCTGCAAGGCTGATCAACTGATTAGAATTTCAATAAATGTGGAGAGTTCAGAATGTTGAAGGTCCAGAGCCTAATTACCATTTATCTTAGGCTATCTTTAGCCCTCTAAATAGCCACTCCTTGCCCATCTCTGTTTCTGATCTAACATCCTGTGACTAACAGATAAAAACCTTTTAGAATGTATTATCCTAGAAAACCACCAGGTCTCACTAATCAAAAGGCTAAGACTATTATCAGATAGAATCTGAGACCTATAGTAGAAACCCCGCTTTGCTATGACCCACCTACTGAATGTATGCACCAATGTATTTGAAAAGTATCTTGAGTTATGACTTTTCTTTGTTCTGTTACTATAAAAAAGTAATGTAACTGTTACCACGCCAGAACACGGAATTTGGGGAAACCTGAATCTGTGTTCCCGGGCCATGGTCACTCATATTTGTCTCCAGAATAAACTCTTATCCCCTTTGAAGTGAGAGTTATGCTTTTGCGTAGACACAAGAAGAGGAATATACATCACAAGAATTTGTCTAATAATTTCATGATTCTATCTCATCAAGGAATGAATACTCCCGGGAAAATGTCTAGGCTAGCACACAAGCCACTTAACACCTTTGCAATTTTTTTCTCATAATGTGCAAAAAAGAAAAAATTTCTAGAGAAACAAATGACTAGAACGTTTGTCAATTGTATAGTGCTATGCATAGTGTTAGATAATACCTTAACTATTGCCAGCACACAGTGGGAAAGTTGCCAGGAAACAGTATTTGTAATTGGCAGAGTGAGGCCTAGTTCTTTTTATTTTAATGCCAGTAGAAGGTATCTCACCACAATGAAGGAAAGGGTGCAGGTGTTTCAGACTTGTTCAAAGGAAAAATATTTTTCTTTTTTTCCATTTTTAAAAAATCTTTTATTGAGCTTTTTAAATTTCATACCTTTCCTAATCAAATCAAGACCCCCTCCCCCACCCATGCCAAAGGAAGAATATTTTTTCTGTTTACAAGGTAGCACAAAGCTCATATGAAAGGAAACTCCTTCAATTTGGCCTAACTAGCAAGAGTCAAGGCTTGGATTCAGGACTCTCAAAGGAAATGATCTCCTGGGAGGACATGAGGTAAAGAATCCAGAGTGAGTATGTAAATAATTAACCCTTTGAAATGATTCTTGCTCCTGTGATTACATCGCCTTGAGCACCAATCTGAACTACCTCTCACACTAAAATATTCACAAGAGCTAAGGAAGCCAGGTGAGAGACCACAGTGCCTGGTCTCAGATTCATAATTAAGAAGAGTCTCATTAGTGAATGTGGGAGAAAAGGGGCCCTGTCAATGCCCCCCACCCCCTGCCCCAGGACCAAGGAACAAGAAGAGAGACTCCTCCCACTTGGTGAAGGAGAAGTTCTCAAATTTAGGCCCTGTTATCTGCTGCTCCAGCTGTGCACTAAGCTGAGGGCATTGCTCTGGTTCAGGGGACAGTGAATTACCTCCACCACCCCTCTCCCACCTCAGGAAGCGAAGAGGGCTCCATCTACCAGGGAATAAGGCATGGAAGCTAGCACAGGAGTTTCCCTTGAAGCTGAGTGCCAGCCTGGCAACAGGAGGGAGAGGCCAGAGGAAGACTGCAGGAAGACCTGACCTGCATGAGCATTAGCCCCTGGGTGGGGCAGAATAGAATTTAGACTTGCATCACTGCCAGCCTTCTCTTGGGGCTGAGTTCATGTCTGCCCACCCTGACCACTCCAACATTTGTCAGTTCTCTGGGCCCGTGATGCTCAGATGTGACTAAGCTTATCCTGAGTCTTGGCAGCCAAGTGCCTGTCCCTAACAGCCCTCTCCAATCATGGGACACGTGAGTCTATCCTCAGGTTACTGCCTCCAAGTGGAACCTTCTAACCATTCCCAGCACCGGGGAGAGACTTCACCCCATGAGACAGACAATTGTTTTGGCCAGCTGCAACATAGAGTTCAGCACACACTGAGCAGGTACCCGTACCTATAAGATCAAGGCATGAACTTGCTTGGTGTCAGCCTTGGAAGCCAAGTGACTGCTTTCACCAATATCACCACCAGGATCCCAGACATTACTGTGTGGAGCAAGGTTCACCTCACAGGTGTAGGAGAGGATAGTAAGGGCAAGGCTTTGTTCTTGCACTTAGTGCCAGTCTGGTGAAACCTAACACTGTATAGACGTATAGACACTAATGGTCCCATTCCTGGATTAGTGCATGCAGACCGAGACCCTGGAACAGCCTCCAGCCAAGTAGAGTCATGTGACTTCTATCTATGAAACTTGCACAGTTTTCAGCAGCACCTATGGCTGATTGCAATAATCTTGGGCTACCACAAGTACACCTGAACAGGCAGTCCATGCAGGAACAGCCTTGGCTCAAACTTGTGCTGGACAGGTCACACACAGTAGACTGTGAGCTCAAGGTATGGCACAACACTGAAATGTGTAGTCCATGAGTCTAGATAGAAGTATGGGGCTGGGTTCTACCAGGGATTCTGCCTGGACCATCAGAATCTCTCAGTGCCTCCAGTAGTGCCACATCTCAGCCCAGTGGCTGCCTTGGAGGGGCCTCTGCCATCACAACTCTGGGAAAAGGTTTGAGTTAAGTTCAGAGGCAGATCACGAAGAAGAGAAGAAATTCATAATCATTCAATATGCAGACAATATCTCCCATCAAACCAGCATCAAGAACTTTCAGGAAACTCTGTCCTCACCTGAACATCAAAGTGAAGCACCAGAAAAAGTAATCAATGGACACACTCTTGGGTGAGGAATTTAAAGCCTATGTTTAAAGGAAACTCAATGAGCTTCAACAAAACAGAGATACATGATTCAATAATCTAGAAACATAAGAGGAGGATGAAAGCAATTTAACAACTCAAACAAGGTGCTGGAGAGATGGCTCAGTGGTTAAGAGCATTGGATGCCTTTGCAGAGGACCTGGGTTCAGTTCCCAGCACCTACATGGTGGCAAACAACCATTTGTAAATTCAGCTTCAGGGAATCTGTAAATTCAGGTTCAGGGGATCTGACACCCCCTTCTAGCCTCCATGGGCATTGCACATGTATGGTGCACTTATATGCATGTATACATATGAAATGAAGATAAATAAATCAAAAAATGTTTTCAAGAAAAAATTGGACAAAAAAGTGTAGTGACACACACCAATAATCAAGCCTGGATGAAGACCAGGAGTTCAAAGCCAGCTTTGACTATATAGTGAGTTTGAGGCCAGCCCAGACCACAGGAGATGTTGTCTTAAAAAAAAAGAAAAAGAAAAAAAGAAAGAAGGAAGGAGAAAAGGGAAGAAGGAAGGAGAAAAGGAAGGAAGCAGGGAGAAAGAAACTCAAACATAAATCCCATAACTGCAAAATCCACTGAGCAAAATTTGAAAAGGTGACTGGAGCCATCAGTAGTAGAATGAACCATACAGAGAAAAAGAATCAGTGAGACTTCAGATAAGGTATGTAAAAATACAGACAGGGAAAGTTCTGCCACCCAAGGCTCAGGAACCATTGAGGAAGAGGGGATGGAAAGATTGTAAAAGACAGAGACAGTGAATAACTACAAGGAAACAGAGTTCTCTAGACAGCTGACAAGTTGCTTATATAAATTCACAGCAAATGGTAACAGCAAGCACAAGTACTACAAAAGGTCAAGCCAAAGAAAATCCCACCAAAGAAGTGGGGACCTGGGAAAGAAACCCAACCTTAGCTGAAGCAACTGATAACTACTGGGACAGGGAGAGTCAGTTTTCTTTAAGGGTGTGACATAAAATAGGTTGACCAGGTTCCAGTGGATGAACCCACCCCAAAGGACATTTGGAGACACGATTCTGACATAGCAGGCCTTAATATATATGACAGAGGACACAAAATTGGGTGGGGGTGCTATTGGAGGTGGTATGGATAGGGAAGGGGGGTCTAAAATGTCATCAAAGTATACTGCATCAAATTCGCAAAAATTCAATGAAAATATTAATAATAACAAAATACAATCAGGAGACTGAATAAAGAGGAATGAGTAAAGGTCACTTTGGGGCATCATTAAAACACCTAATATTCAGGATGGAATGGCTCCCCAAGAGGGATGGGAGAATGCTGAAGGAGTAGAAAATTCATTTGAATAGACAGTAACAATGAATTTCTGAACCTACAAAAGAATGATGAAAATATCCAGGTTACAGAAAGCTCAAAGCTCATTTAAAGCACATTACACAGTCAAACGCACACAATTAAAGAAATATTTTAAAATATTTAAGAAAGGGGCTGGAGAGATGGCTCACCGGTTAAGAACACTGGTTTTTCTTGCAGAAGACCGGGTTCGAATTCCAGCACCCACATGGCAGCTAACAACTGTCCATAACTCCAGTCCCAGGGAATCCGACAGCCTCTTCTGACCTCCACAGGCATTGCACAACACAGGTGCACTTACCTATATGCGGGCAATACATGCATACACATAAAATAAAGAAATAATAAATAAAATTTTAAAAATATTTAAGAAAACACATTTTTAAAAATAGGGTGGAGATCAGAAAAAAAACTTGTGAGAGTCAGTCCTCTGCTTTCACCATGTGGGTTCTGGGACTCCATCTCAAGTTATCAGGCTTGATGGTATGTCCCTTTATATGCTGAGCCAGGTTTCTGTGCCTGTTTTTGGTCTATCTATCTATCTATCTATCTATCTATCTATCTATCTATCTATCATCTATCATCTATCTATCATCTATCTATTGATCTATCGATCTATCATCTATCTATCTATTTATCTATCTATCTACCTATCTATCTATGTACTTATTTTTGAGATAGGGTTTCATTCAACCCAGGCTGGCCTTGAACTCTTGATTCTCCTGCCTCTACCTCCCATTACAAGGGTGCCACCACACCCAGCTTTAAGCAGTTTTTTAAACTGAAGCTCTTTAAGTTGAGGTAATATTATTGCTACATTTCAAGGAAGTAGAAAACAAAAGAGCTCATGAATGAAAAAGTTGCTATAAGGAAAGAAACAATAAAGATCAGAGTGGAAATAAATAAAAGAGAAAAACACAAGAAGACCAACAAATCAATACCTGATTTTTTTGAAAAGATATACAAAATTGACAAACGAAGGGCTAAACTAAATGAGAAAAAGAGAAAATACTCAAATAAAATAAAACCAGGTGAAAAGAGATTAAAAGCACAGAAACATAAAGAGATTATAATAAACAACTATATGAAAACCAATTTGATATCTTAAAACACTAAAGTCATCGACACATACACCTTAGCAATGGAGAATCACGAACAAATAGAAAACCTGAAAATCCCAATACTTAGTAAAGAAGTTTTAGCTGAAATAAATAGACTCCTAGAATTAAAAGCCTGGATCAGACGGCCTCATAGGTCAAAAAGAAGCTATCTTTTAAAACTTTACTTCTCCTTTTATTTATTTATTTTTTTAGACACAATTCCGTGTAAGCCAGGGTGACCTTAAGCTACTTATGTAGTCAAGGATGACCTTGAATTCCTGATACTCCTGCCACTACTTCCCATTTGCTAGAAATAAAGACTTGTAATACTCCTGGCATAACAAATATTTAAAGAAGAACTAACAACAATTTATTCATTTTATTTATTTTTGTGTAGTAAGTTAGTTATTTTGGAATTTGCGTGGTCTCCCTTTTAGGCTATGCTCACTATGCATCCCTGACTAGCACTGCACTTGTTGGAAACCCTTCTACCTTGACTTCCCAAGCACTAAGATTACAGGTGTGACTACCATGGCCGGAAACTTATTGAAAATTATTCCAAAAATTCAAAATAATTGCTCTCAACACACTTGTTTTTAATAGTGTGTCTGTGTGTATGTGTGTGTGTGTGTGTGTGTGTGTATGTGTATGGTTGTGTGTGGGAGTGGATGTCTGGGTGTCAGGGCACACGTATAAAGGTCAGAGGACAACTTCAGGTGTTGGTTCTTGCCTTCCATCTTGTTTGAGACACGGCCTGTTTGTTGTTTGCTGCTGCATATGCCAGTCTAGCTAGCCATGTACTTCTGGGAAATGTTCTAGCTTCACCTCTCATTTCTGCATAGCAGTGGTGGGATTCCAAACATGTGCTACTTCATCTGACTTTTTTATGCAGGTTCAGGGAATTCAAACTCAGGTCCTCATGCTTGCACAGCAAGCAATTTACCAACTGTGTCATGTCTGCAGCCATGATCTCAATTACATTCTATAAGGCCAAAACCACCCAAAAGCAGAAAAAGACACAACAAAAAGCAAGCTATAAGTTGATATTTCAAAAAATTATGTAGAAGCACAAATCTTAGAGAAAATACTAGCAAACCGAATCCAACAACATCTTGTGGCAAGTATAGTGGTGCATGCCTAGACTTCCCCTCATCAGAGAGACTGAAGCAAGAGGATCATGAGTTTAAGACCAATCTGGCAATACAGCAACACCCTGTCACAAAATTTAAAATAAATTAATGAAATAGATTATTCATAATTATAAATTTGCATTTAGTCCAGGGATACAAGACGATTTACTATATGCTAATCAGTAACCATGATATAACACACCAACAGAATGATGGACAAAATCCATATGATCCTCTCACAGACTCAGAAAAGGCATTTCACAAAGTAAAGCAGTAATTCATGACGAATCACTGAATAAATTAGAAAAGAAAGGGGCTGGAGAGATGGCTCAGTAGTTAAGAACACTGGCTGCTCTTGCACAGGACTTGGGTTTGGTTCCCAGCTCAAACATGCTGGCTAACAACCATCTGTAACTCTAATTCCAG
Source organism: Nannospalax galili (assembly GCF_000622305.1). Lineage (NCBI taxonomy): Eukaryota > Metazoa > Chordata > Mammalia > Rodentia > Spalacidae > Nannospalax > Nannospalax galili. The sequence goes on along the minus strand of NW_008331140.1, from coordinate 11,511,856 downwards.
GGAATATGGTGCCCTCTTCTGACCTCTGCAGGCATTGCAGGACATGGGTGTGCTTACATACATGCAGACAATGTGCTCATACACATAAAAATATAAATAAAATATTTTTTAAAAATTGAAAAGTAGGAATACACTTGTAAATAAGAAAGGCTATTTATGAGCCAATACTGAATGGGGAAGAAGTCAAGGCTTTTTGTCTAAGATCTAGAGGATGAAAATGATGAATATTAGCAGTACTCTTATTCAACATAGTGCTAGAATTCTAGAACAATGCAACCATTCAAGAAAAAGAAAAGGTATTAGGATTAGGAAAATGAATGTCAAAACACCACTATTAGTAGAGGATATGATTCTGTATACAGACGACCCTAAATGTTACATAAAAAAGTTAGTGGATGCTGGGCTTGGTGGCACATACTTGTAATCCCAGCACTCACTCAATATTGCCCAAATGCTGACACACGGGAATTACGATTTTTGACACCAGCCTGGGCTATATAGGAAGACCCTGTCTTAAAAACAAAATGAAACCAAAACTTATTGGAATGATAAACCAATTCTTCAGGGTTATAGGCTAAAAAATTAGTCAACTTACAGTATAAGAGGAATTTTCTGAAATGAAATTCATGACCACAGTCTCATTCATAGTACCTGCATAAAGTATCTAAGAAGAAATTTAACCAGAGGTGAAATATGTCTATAATGGAAACTATAAAACATTGGTAAAAGAAGTTTTTTTTTATTTTAATTAAAAGAAGCATTTCATTACAACAGCATTAACCTATTCAATAACATTTTTCTGAGCTAGGGTACATCTCTTTCAAAATTGGCTGTACATTTCTAGGTTTACAGATGAATTATTACGCTTATATAATCTTTTACTCATTATAAACTCTATAAGACATAAAATTAAATGAGGTTCCAACGTTTAAAAAAGATCTCCACTGCATTGTCAAAACACACAGTTTCATACAGAAAAATTCATTTCAGGGCTCTTGACATTGAGACGTTTTCACATGCATTTCTAATCTCTATATACATGACTATCACTGGTCACAGTCACCCACCTTCTGAGCTGTAAAAGAAGTTTTTAAAAGCACACAAAATGAAAATAATCCCATGTTCATGAAAATATCTTTACTGCTAGTAACCCACAGATTCAACGCAACCTATATTAAAATATCAATAATATGGAAGAAGAAACAAACAAAGCAATATTGAGAAAAAAGAATAAAGAAGCAGGTGTTATGCTATTTGACTTCAAAACGTATTTCTAAACTGTAGTAAACAGCATGGTCTTGGTATAAATGGTGACGTAGAGTCAATGGGACAGAAGAGTTTAGGAAAAAAAACCCGCACATCTACAACCTACTGATTTTCAATAAGAGCATTAAAAGCACCCATTAACTGGACCTGACAGTACAGGCCTTGTAATCCCAGCTGCTCTGGAGGCCTAGGCAGGATAGTACAAGGCCACTCTGGACAAGTTAGTGTGAAGGAAAGTTCCTGGAATGAAACCACAACATAACAAACTTAAAGTAACTTCAAGTCTATTTACTGTTGTAGGAATAAGATTTGGATTAACTCTTCTTACTAAAATTATACAAGACATTAATATCTAATAATAATATTCATGGAAGTACCATTTCCTTTTCTGACTGTAAAATGAGAGATAAAATTTGGTTATGCCCACAAAAATTATAAATCCTAACTTCTCATGCATCTGGCCTCTTGTTTTTACCCATCATTAATAATATTTGGTACATAAAAATGGCAATTTTGTTAAAGGACAATTTAAAGAAATACTATATTGTTACCTGATTTCCTCTCTTATGTAACTGTTCATATATTTTCCCAAACAAAATTCTGGTACACTACCAAGATAACAGTTAAGATCAAGTTAGTACCCACAAAGAAGCTATAATTTAGAAACTGAAGACCAATCTTTCCTAAATATTAGAGCAACCACTCTACATGAGGTTATAGATATGGAATCAAACTGGCCAAAAATGGGATTAGCACCAAAAGATAATAGATTCTTTGACCCAAATCTCAAATGAAATCATTCATGAAGTACAAGTGACTGCTACCTTTATATCATTAGGCCAGAAGACTATATTCTTTTAAAGATTTATTTTATATTACGTGGATGTGTGTATGCCTGAGTGTACAGATATATACCACATACATGCACCTGCCTACGGAGACAAGAAGAGGGCATCAGATCACCTAGAACTGGAGTTACAAGAAGTTGTGAGTTGCCTGATATAGATGCTGGGTAGCAAACATGGATCCTCTGCAAAAGCAGCAGGTGTTCTTAACCTCTGAACCATTTCTCCAGCTCCAGACTGTGTTCTTGATTATCTTAACTTTAAGTATAATACTCATATGTTATATGTAAATGTTATGTCAAATACAGAGTGTTAGAAATCAAAGTCAGGGCTGGAGAGATTGTTCAGTAGTTAAGAGCATTTGTTGCTCTGCAGGTCTTGCAGAGGACTGGGGTTCAGTTCACAGAGTCCACATGGCTGCTAACAACTGTCCATAACTCCAGTTCCAGGGCATCCGATACCCTCTTCTGGCCTCCGTAGGAATTGCATAACATGGCTGTACTTACAGACATGCAGGCAGACATTCATACACATAAAATAAATGTAAATAAAAATTTTTAATTTAAAAATCAAACCCAGATCATAATGGCTAATAGATTTTGATAATACAATTGTTTCTTTTTAATGGCTTTACCAGCTATTCCTCTCTCCCAAAGACTGCTTTCCTTTCTACTACACAACTTCATTTACATCAGACCCTACAAATGAGCCTTCTGGCAATATGAGATTATTTTTAAAAAAATATTTGATCCCCTCATGCACAAATGGCCAATGGGAAGAATAGTGAATGAAAGTTTCCCAGAAAGAAATCACACCTTGCATTGACCCTTCTACAAGGCTGATTAACTGATAAAAACTTCAAATGATAATGGAGAGGTTAGAATGTTGTAAGTCTAGAGCCTAATTAAAATCAGTCTTGGGCTATCTTTCACCCCCTTAATAGTGAGGCCTTAACCACATATGTACCTAACCTAACATCCCTATGACTATCAGGTGAAACTTGCATCAGTGTGTTAACAGACCATTATCTTCTACCAAACAAAGGTGTCCCAACCGCAACACGTCTCGCCGGCAAGAACGACGCGGAGGACAAAACAGGATCCTTCTGCAGCAAGGTTTATTTCTTAACTTCTGTTACAGCAAGCTTGCTTCTTTGCAGCGAAGACCCTGAAGGTCTGTACAGCAGTTTCTTTTATAGCCTAAAGGTCCCATCTACTACGTGTAAATCATGGATTGGTTGACATTTGCCAGGTCATATCACGCCATCGGCAGGGCAGGCGCCTTTGTGTTGGAAAACACGCCCCTTCGAGATGGGCTGGATGTTTTTCAGTTAGAACCGGCCGGATGCCGGCGCCATCTTGTAATGGCGTTGTCACGGGCGGGTGCCCACACAAAGGTCTAGAGATGTTTTCCAGACAGTATTTGAGGCCTATAGAAGAGATTTCCTTGGTGAGTGTAATCTGCCTACCTAATGTTTCTACCAATGTATTTGAAGTGTGCTGACCTATGCCTTTTGTTGGTATTTTTCTATAAAATGACATGGAACACGGTATTTGAGGAAACTTGAATCTGTTTTCTGGGTTTTTAGTTGCTCACATTTGACTCCAGAATAAACTATTTGTTATCCACTTTGAGGAGAGAGCTGTTTCTTGCATCTACATTAGAAAGATACATTTCATGTTTTAAAAAATTAAAAGGAGTGGGACACAGCCTGGTTCCTCATTTTAATGGGAATGCTTTCAGTTTTTATCCATTTAGAATGATGTTAGCTGTTGGTTTGTTACATATAGTTTTAATTGTGTTCAGGTATGTTCCCTCTAGACCAATTCCCTTTTGTCAAAGGACTTTTCTGCATCTATTGAAATGATGACATGATTTTTGTCCTTAAATCCTTATATATGAATTACTGCATTTATTGACTTACGTGTATTGAACATTTCCTACATCTCTGGAATAAAGCCAACTTGATCATGGTGGATGATCTTCCTGATGTTTGTCTATAAACAAACATGGCTGATAGATTTTGATAATACAATTAAGAGTTGTGAGTATTTTTTTTTGAGAATTTGCATCTATGTCCATTAAGGAAATGGGCCTATAGTTTTCTTTTTTCTTACCTGGTTTTGGTATTAGAATAATCCTGGCTTCATAAAAGGACTTTGGGTGCTCTCTCTCTGTTTCTATCTTTTTTGATAATATAAGTATTATTGGTTGTAAATTTTCTTTGAAGGTCTGGTAAAATTCTTCTGTGAAACCATCTGGGCTAAAAAACACCTTAAAAAGTGTTCAGCTTCCTTATTAATTAGGGAATGTGGGTCAAATCCACTTTAAGATTTTATCTTACCTCAGTGAGAACAGCTAAGATCGAGAAAACAAATAACACCAAATGCTCACAAGGATGTAGGGAAAGGGAAATGCTCATTCACTGTTGGTGGGATTGCAAACTTGTGCAACCACTATGGAAAGCAGTGTGAAGAACTCAAAAACTGCAAATAAATCCACCATGTGATCGAGTTATACTTCCCCTTGGTGTATATCCAAAGTACTCATCTTACTGCAGAGATACTTGTACATGCATGTTTGTTGCTGCCCTTTTCACAATAGCTAAGAAATGGAAACAACCTAAATGTCCTTCAACTGATAATCAAAATGTGGTCCATTTACACAATGGAGTTCTACTCAGCAAAAAGAAAGATAAAAATCATGAAATTTGCAGGTAAATGGATGGAACTAGAAATTGTTATATTAAGTCATGTATGCAAACTCAGAAAACCAAGTGATGTGAGTTCTCTCCCATTGGTTAATCTTAGCACCAAATCCTTAAATGTTAGTATATATTCTGAAGTAATCACGAAGACAGAAAAATGGAAAGAAACCATGGAGATAAAATGAATTAAGCTAGAGAGATGGAGGTAGTAAGAGATAGGTGTAACCAAGAGGGAAATGGGGGAAATGGGAGTTTTTAACTGGGAAGGGAGAAGGGGGGGTTATACAAGGAACCATGAGGGTAAAGGGGAAGAGGGAGCTCAAGGGAGGGGGAGGATAATAGGAGACAGATATTATCAAGGGGGAAATGAAGAAAATGGGGGTACATTAACTGGGGATGGAGGAAGGCAGGTTACATAGGGAGAGAGAGGGGAGAGATCAATAATACTTAGGTGAAAAAAAATAATGCTTAGGTGGTATGAAAAACCAGTGGAGAATGACAGGAGGTGACAAGTATACCAGTCACCACTCACCAAAGAATCTTCTTTTTCCAACAGATGGAGACTATTACAGAGTTTCACAACTGGTCACACACAGAGAATAAATTTCTTCTGTGAGATGCCCAGCCTAAAGTGACACATCTACAATGGAACCTCTCTATATCTAAAGATGATGGAACATAGTGTAACAGGGAGTAGAGAGAGTATTAATGCATCTCTCAGCTCTCACCAGCGAAGTTTCCTCATCCAACAGAAGGTGATTAGCACAGAAAGCCACAATTGGTCAAAATGTAGAGAATAGGAGACTGCACAGTGTATGTCCCTGGATAGGACTCTTATACTAAACCTTACCCATCCAGGGCTCAGAGACTATTGTGGACACAGTAGTGGAAAGATAGTAAGAGCCAGGTGGTGAATAACCTCAAGGAAACTGAGTCTTCTGGGCTTCTGGAAACTTGCTCATATGAATTTACAGCAATGGTGACAGCATGCACAAGACCCATGCAAACACAAAGCAGACAAAAACCCAGCATAGAACAGGGGAAATGGGCAAGAAGTCCCAACTTTAGCTGATGGAGGAACTATTGGCAGCTAATCACTGCTAGGTGAGGGACAGCTGGTTTTCCTTAAGGGAGTGACGCTAGTTAGGATGACCAGGTTCCAGTGGATGAACTCACAATGAGGGTCATCTGGGGTGACAAACTTGACTAGATAGTCCTTAATATCTATGACAGAATGCATGAAATACACTAGGAGGTTTTATGTGGGGGTACAGATAGGGAAGGGAGGTCTAAATATGGTTAAGGTATACTGTATCAAATGTAGAAAAATTCAATAAAAATTATATATTGAAAAAAATCTTCAAAGAGCTGACTGTCAGAACATGGGCCTGTCCCTTTAAGAAGACTGTCACTCTTAATAGGCCAGATCCCACACCCTGAAGAAACCAGGTCACACTGCCTACCTCTCTTTCCTTGAGGCAGATTCAGATATTCTAAGCTCTGCTAAACCGATCTTAATTGATGGTACCTGGCTCCTCCACGTTCTACGTCACACATGCTATCTCAGACTAAAGCACATGGTGTGAAATTTCCTGTCAGCCCCCAAACCCTTTATAAAAGCCAGATATTTCCTTAGTTGGAGGGATTCTCTATAGAATCTTCAGGGGACTTCTTTTGTTTCTGTAGGCTCCTCTGGTCTCCAACAACCCCTCAGTCCCTCTAATCTGTCTTTCCCTAGCTCTCTCTTACTTGAAAGTATCCCTAGTAAAGCAAAGGTCCTAGAAAAAAAAAGAGAAAAAAAAACCTCTTGAATCTTCAAACTGAACCTTTTGCAGGGCCAATCAAGTAATTAGAACGTCAATGACTGGAGAATTTGGAATGTTTCAGGTCCAGAGCCTGTTTACAGTTTATGTTGGGCTGTCTTTAGCCTTCTAAATAGTCATTCCTTGCCCACCTGTATGTCTGACCTACTATCCTGTGACTAACAGGTAAAAACGTTTCGAGATGTCTTAACTTAGCAGACCACTAGCTTATCAATCTGAAAGCTAAGAATGTTGTCAGATAGCATCTAAAGCCCATAACAAACTTCTCCCCACTTTGCTATATCCTGCCTCTCTAATGTCTCCATCAATGTATTTGAAAAGTGTCTTGATTTATGGCTTTCTTTTTTCTGTTACTATAAAAAATTCATGAAACTGTTACCACGAAGGAACATGAAATTTTCTGTGACCAAAATCTGTTGTTCCCTGGCCATGGTCACTTTATTTGGCTCCAGAATAATCTACCTCTTATCCTCTTTGAGGTGAGAGTTGTGCTTTTGGTTCAATACCCTCTTAATTAAACTCCTCTCTGGATTTTAA
>NW_008331140.1:11486115-11504534 GCF_000622305.1 Nannospalax galili | reverse complement strand
CCTAATGCTTTCTCACCTTAAAACCCAGTAATGGTCTTGAGGCCTTTTCTCTTAGGAACTCTCATTCCTGAAGGGTAATTAGGTGTCAGCTTCCTTTCAGGAACTAACAGTGCATCTTTTTCTTTCTTTTATGTTTTTTTCTTATATTTAACCCTGAGGTAGTTACTAACATGTGTGTGACATTAAGTTAAACCCCATGCATTGCAATAAAAAGGAAAAAAGGAGATAAACAAAAGCACACATTGGAGAAGAGAGAGTCTTTTACAATAAATGGTTCTGGGAAAACCGGAGCTCCATGTGCAGAATAAAAAAATGAGACCCCTTTCTTTCACAACTTATGGAAATCAGCTTAAATATTTAAAGACATGTAAATGTAAGGTCTAAAACTACAGAAGTAACAGAATACACAGAAAAAATACTTAGGGATATTGGAACTGGTAATCATTTTTTAGACAAGTCCCCAATACACAGGAAACAAAAGTAACATATAGGCAAGTGGGAATTTTATCAAACTAAAAGCTTCTGCACAACAACAACAAAAAAAATGCAGTGTAGAGACAACCTATAGAATGGGAGAAATTATTTGTAAACTATATATCTGACAAAAGTCGACATCTAAAATCCATAAGGAAGTCCCCAAACTCAAGACAACAAACAAAAACACAAAAACCAAAAACTAAGCATGGTGGCTCAAGTCTATTAAGTCCCAGCACTCAAGGGGCTGAGGCTGGAGGAGTGCCAAGAGTTTGAGGCCAGCTTGTGCTCCATACTGAGTTCCAGGAGAGTGTGGGCTACAATGTAAGACTATATCTTTAAAGAAAATCCCAAACCAAATAACCAAATTTAGGAACCAGCAACAGACATATTGACATTTTTCAAGACATGCAAACGGGCAACAGATATATGAAAAAAATCTTAGTCTTTCTCAGTTTAGAAAGAATGGATGTCAAAAAGAACAAAAAAGATGAACAAGTGCTTCCCTAGACACCACAATTAAAGCTCTTGCCCACATTTTCTCTCTTTCCTTTTCCTTCTTGTCAAACAGAGAGCCTCCTCTTTTAGACTCACAAGATGTTGCAGGGTCTTCATTCCTGGTATCTGTGAATATAGCAAACTGACATTTGAATGACAAGGATGTTCTGACTGACTGGAATCAGCGTAACTAAATAGCACCAGAACCTCCTCTGTAGAACAAGAGGACTAGGAAGCAAAGTGGTTTGGCCTCTCACTGGGACAACATGCATAGTCGTCTCTGGGATTAGCCACAGTGCAAAGGCTGTTGCTTCAGTGGCGTTTCCACCCAACAGCTGCTGTGGACTTGTGCTGTGGCAGCTAAAGCCTTTCTTGTTTCTGATGATATTGCTGTGGATTCACACCCGAAATTCAGAACTTGAAAACTGAATCTTCCTCAACTGCTGGTCTGAGCTAAGATAGTTGCTTAGACCCAGAAACTCCACTCCTGGAGACACCACTTTTGAAGCATTCTAAGCCAAGATTTAAAAGACTTTTCTACAGTAAGGTATGCTTTCACTACCACGGTGTTGGAACAGTTCTGGTGAGTGTGTCTGCTCAGTGGACAGGGCAGCACTGACCACTGTTGTGACAACCATCGTTGCTGTTTTCCCATCCAGCTGAGCCTGGCCTGTTGAGCAGAAGAAGAGCACTCTCCCGAGTCTTTCATGTGTGGTCAGGCAGCCAAGCATCAGTGTGAGGCTCCCTCATTAGAGCTGGGAATTATACCTATCCAAAGGTACTCTGGTTATAAAGTCCTGAATTGTCATTGTCATTTACCTTGGATATTTTGCAATTCTTTCTCAGATCAGGAGATCATGCTGTAGTAAACTGATGTTCATGGTTCACAACTCTACAAAAAACAATGAGATAGAATTCAGAGGAAGGAAATACAATTATTTATAGTTCTGGCCAGAACTTGAGAGACAGAATCCTCAGTCTCTTCTCATCTTACATATGATAGCATTACAGTTTATAGAAAAGATGAAAGAAAGCCAGTAAATGTGGCCATGTAGATTCAGCTGTAAGCCAAAATTATTAGAACTGAGAGGATGTCTCCTAGGAGACAAGTCCCTTCTTGGGTGCTGGTTTCATCTCCAGCATGGAATTTTCTGGAGACATTTTAATTCAGTGGGCTCCTGCTACAATCACACCTTGGAGCCCAGAGGCAGAGTGCTTACTAAAAAGAGGGGAGAGGGTCTGGAAAGATGACTTAGCAGGTAAGAGCACTAGCTACTCTCGCAGAAGACTCGGGTTTGGTTCACAGCACCTATATGACAGCTAACAACCATCTGTAACTCCAGATCCAAAGGAATCTGACATTTTCGTCTGACCTCATCAGGCACCGCACAACACAACACAGGTGCATTTACATACATGTAGTCAAAACACTCATACACATAAAATAAAATATATAAAATATCACAAAAGGGTCTGGAGAGATGGCTCAGCAGTTAAGAGCATTGACTGCTCTTGCAGAGGACCCAGGTTTGATTCCCAGCACCTACATGGCGAGTATGAACCGTCCTTAACTCCAGTTCCGTGGGAATCGGAAGCCCTCTTCTGACCTCTGCGGCATTGCACAACACGGGTGTACTCACATACACGCAGACAATATACTCGTACACATAAAATAAAAATAATAAACAAAATATTAAAGTATCACAAAAAAGGAAAAGAGGGGCAAGAACAGTTTATTCTCATTCTTAAGTCCCACTCATCCTACCCACTCATGATGCCCTGCAACTCAGGAATATAAAGTGTCCTGTTAATGTCTCAAAATTTAAAAAATGTAAAATTAAGTAACAGCTCAATGGTGGAGGACATTGATGAGGCCGTACATTCAATCCGCAGCACCACAATGAGGAAAGAAACAGCAAAACCCTTACATAACAAATTATATATAATAATCCTGTAACAACCAACAACATAGGTCGTAAATTAACATTACTGCTGGTTAAAATTCACCAGTTAAAGAAAGTGCATACACCCAAGCACTGAACCCCTTGTATGCATTGAAAAGCATCTGATTATAAATTAGAGGGGAAGTAGGCATTCCTTACTTTAATAGTGGAGTTGCTTCAGTTTTCCATAGTCATACTACCTATCACCCTAAAATATTCTGTATTGGGTCTAAATTTAAATTTTCATTAACTTCAGTCAAATTATGCAATGGGAACTAAAGTAAAATCCACCACTGAACATAGTCAGTATAGCCAGTGAACAGTAAACACTGCTCAGAATATGCATAGTCAGGTGATTCTTGACAAGAGTGCCAGGACTTAATGGGAAGTAATACTCTCAACAAAGGTTTTGACAAAACTGCATGTGCACAAAAGCAGGATCCTTACCTTGAACTATATAAGAAATGAACTCAAGGCTTAGGAAGATGGTTAAGCCAGTAATGTGCCTGCTATACAAGCATCAGATCTCCCATGCCCACACCATGCAAAAACTAGGCATGGTGGCATATATCTGTAACCCCAGCACTGAAAAGGAAGAGACAGGTGGATTCCTAGAGTCTGGCTGGCCAATGTCCCCAAATTTTTGACTTCCAAGTTCAGCAAGAGACCCTGTCTCAAAAAATAAGGTGGAAAGTGACTGGGGAAAATATCCAATGTTGGCCTCTAGCCTTCATCTACACTCACATGCATACTGATACACAAAGACACACACGCAAACACTGAACTCAAAATGTATCAAAACCAAAAATAGACCAGGTAAAACCATAAACTCTACCAAATATATATTAGAGCAAACTTCCTGACATTGGATTTGGCAAAAATTTTTCTTAGATACAATATCAAGGCACAGAGAACAAACCCACAACAGAATTCAGAGGCAGAGGGCCAGGAGTTTAAGGTCATCCTTCGCTACATCATGGATCAGATTAGGCCCTGTCTCAAAATATCAAAACAAATTAAAACTTCTGTACACTGAAGCACACAGTCAGCCATGTGTGGTGGTGTATGTCTGTAATCACAGTACTCTGGAGGCAGGTGTATGGTCTACCAGTTCCAGGCCAGCCTGGTATACACAGTGAGTTCTAAGGTATTCAGAGCCATATTTCCAGAGTGTCTTAAAACAAAAAAGAAACAAGGATACAATTAAGATAATGAAAACAGTTACTTACAGATTGGAATAAAGTATTTGAGATTCCTACAAATCAATGAGAAAAACACTGAGTTTAAAAATATACAAAGTTGGGTATAGTGGTATGGTGGCTGAAGCAGGAGGATTCCACATTCTAGGCCAGCCTGGGCTGCATAGCAGACAGCTGCCTCAAAAATAAATAAATAAATAAATGAATAAATAAATAGTTTTTAAAAGTAAGAGAAGAGGAAGAAGAAAAGGCAGTCCTCATATAGATTTCCATCCTATGTAGATAGATCATTCTCCAAAATAATCTTACGTTTCAAAAATGTTACTTCATTCTTCGTAACAAAAATAATTTTAGATGAATGTGATTTGATACAGAAACATGGAATTGGTGCTCAAACAGAAATCATTATTCATGGGATCTAGTTCAGCACTCTTTTATGCTGAGGCAAACAGAATCCTGTTCTGCTGAAACAGCAGGAGTTTAGTGGTTTTTCAACAACCAAAGTGGAGTATGCTTGAAGCCTTAGAATAGGAAAATAGGGTGAGGGTCCTTTAAGGCTGGAAGCAAGCCCCGCCCATGTCAGCTCATCAGCTTCCAATCGGTGGGACACATTTCCCAGCAGCCCCTTGCAAAACGCCCACTCTCGCTCCCGCACCTCGCGCCAGCTTGTCTACTTCCGCCTTCCTCCTTTCCCCTCGAGGGAGGCTTGCCTCTTCTGCTCAGCGGCCTGCTTTGTCCCCTTGCTGCCTCTGCCTCTCCGCTCCTGCGCCCTGCGCCCTGCTTTGGTCCGCCTTGGGGCTGGCTTCGTTGTGCTCAACAGCTGGAGCCTCCTCTAGGCCATTGCTTCAGCCTCGGTGAATTGCTCCTTGAACTTCCTCAAGGCCCCTTTGTGCTCAGCATCGCCTGGGGCTTCTTGGCCTTGCAGTCTCCTCTGGCCTAGCCTTGCCTCCGGCTCTCGCCTCCTGACTCCGGGCCCTGCACTGCACGCTTCTGTGGGATTGTGCCTTTGCCAGCTGCCCATCTGCCCGGCCATGGATGGTAGACCAGTGGCCCCAGCAGATACCATGGGTGCTGCCAAAGTGGAGGGAGCTCAGGCCTTGTCGCCCCCGCCCCAGGCCTTGCCTCATGCAATCAAGGGCCAGGTTGGTGAAGAGGGCGGCTCTTCCGAGGTCAAGGTGGGGACTGAGGACTGCTCAGGCTCTGGGCCTCCCAAGCTGCAGGGGAAGGCATCCAGCTCGTCGCCTCCACCTCCGGAAGCTAGAGGGGATGAGCAAGTGGTTCGCCTGTCCCAGCTGATCCCGCACATCTCTTGTTCTCTCTGCAAAGGCTTTTTAATAGATGCGACTGCCATTACAGAGTGTCTTCATACCTTCTGTAAAAGCTGCATCATAAAACACTTTGAATCTAGCAACAGATGTCCAGAGTGCAACATAGTAGTGCATGAGACCAAGCCTCACCAATACCTAAGGTTTGATCCACACTTACAAAACATAGTGTACAAACTAGTGGCAGGTCTAGAAGAAAAGGAAAAAGAGCGAAGACGTGATTTCTATAAAGAAAGCTGCCCAGAAGCACCCGAACTTGGTGCTCCACAGCCAGGCCCTTCTAGTGAAGGGAGCACTAAATTGCGCATTAGTTCAATATCTTTGCTGCTGGAATCCATGGGTGCCAATGAATACATGGGGCATTTTAAGCCACTGAAAAACAAGATTGTCCAAGTTGCAGAACACACAACCGTTGAGCATATAGAGAAATTACTCAAAAGAAAGATGGAACTTGATCCAGATTGCCAGGTGAATCTCGCGTGTGGTGGTCACTTGCTCCAGAAGTTCCAAACTCTACGTGAGGTCCTGTGTAAAATGGGAGATGCAAGGATGCGGAATGGTCTGCTTGTCCTTCATTACAGTCTTGCAGTGTCTCCTCCAAAAGCCAATTGAAGATGCTAAGGGTATTGTGAGACGGGGGAAAAGTAAGAAAACTTTTGTAGGACTACATCTCCTGAAGATTTCTAGAAGATCTCTACATCAAAATCTCTACTGTTTCTGACATAACTGTTCTTAACATCGGAAATGCATCATTGATAGGTACACCTTGGAAGGATGGAATGCATCTGTTTCAGGACAGACATGCAGAACTGGGGGAAAGCGTCAGAACCTTTAATTTTTAAATTCCTTGTGAACACAAATACTTAAAGTTGATTTTTGCATTCCATCTTGGATATAAGTTTGTTACAATTTTCTCTTTTGTTGAGTCGTTGCTCTTGCAAGTTGGTTGTTAGGATTCTGCTCTCTGGGATGGCATAAGCGATTGTCTTCCTTTGGCCACTTTCTGAGTCCATCATATTTTGAATGTATCTTTTAAAAAAACAACAAACAAAAAAGATAGCAACACTTCTTGAAGAGATAATATTCAGTTCTAAAAGGTATGAATTATGTTTTGTGAAGAGACGGTATTTGCAGGGTTTATGGTTCTAGCCATAAAGCTTACATGTAATATCTTAACATGTCTTAAGAGGTGCTTCTTTGTAATGATGTTATTTTATTGCTATATAGTATAGTTGTTAACAATGCCGATGGCATAGTGACATAATCTGGTTGTTGATATCTTGTAATTGTACCACTTTTGAAATAGAAAATTTCAGAAGTTTACAGAATACTTAATCATTGTTTCTTCAGTAAATCTGCATTGCTGATTTAATGTTTAACACCTATTTTCCTATTACTTTGTCACTGGGATAAAAAATTAAGCGTGTTTATCCAGATTCAGTGATACAAGCCTTTAATCCTAGCTCTCAAGAGGCAGAGGCAGGTAGATCTCTGTGAGATTGAGGCCAGCCTGGACTACATAGTGAGTTCCAGGCTAGCCTGGGCTACATAGCCCCTGTCTCAAAAAATTTTGAAAGCTCACTTTAATGAAGAGACTTCAATTCTTCAGTTCTATACATTATTTTGCCTAAAGTTAGCATCCTGATTCTTAATGAAAGATATTTAGGGGGCTGAAGAGATGACTCAGCTCAGCAGTTAAGAGCACTGACGAACGGTCCTTAACGCCAGTTCCAGGGGAATCCAAAGCCCTCTTCTGACCTCCAGGGCATTGCATGACACGGGTGCACTCACATACATGCAGGCAATACACTCATACACATAAAGTAAAAGCAAAATATTTACAAAAGATATTTTGTAGGCTCTGTTTCATAAAAACATTTCAAAATCTGCATAGAATCTGAGAATTGGACAAGGACTGGCAATGGTGAAGCATTTGTGAGCTTGCTGGGCATGCTGGCAAGTGCCTCTAATCCCAGTAGTTGGGAAAGGAGGAAGAACAGGAATTCAAGGCTCTCTTCAGCTACATAGAGAGTTGGCACTATTGGGACAGGTGGGAAACTTCAAGAAGTAAGATTTAGGGGAGGTTTTAGGTTGTTGAGAACATGCACGTGATAGGGGATTGTGAGCCCCTGGTCTCTTCCTCTTCTGGCTATACACTCATACACATAAAGTAAAAGCAAAATATTTACAAAAGATATTTTGTAGGCTCTGTTTCATAAAAACATTTCAAAATCTGCATAGAATCTGAGAATTGGACAAGGACTGGCAATGGTGAAGCATTTGTGAGCTTGCTGGGCATGCTGGCAAGTGCCTCTAATCCCAGTAGTTGGGAAAGGAGGAAGAACAGGAATTCAAGGCTCTCTTCAGCTACATAGAGAGTTGGCACTATTGGGACAGGTGGGAAACTTCAAGAAGTAAGATTTAGGGGAGGTTTTAGGTTGTTGAGAACATGCACGTGATAGGGGATTGTGAGCCCCTGGTCTCTTCCTCTTCTGGCTTTGAGTTGAGCACTCCTTGCCATGTTGTGCTACCTCACCACAGGCCCAAATCAACAAGACCAAGCAGCCAGTGGGTTGGAACTTCTGAAACTGAGCCAAAATGAACATCTTTTCTCTTTAAGCTGATTATCTCGGTCATCTGTTATAATAACAGAAAGTTAACTAACATCATAGTCTTACATTTAAGATTGATGCTGAGGCACCAATGCATTTTAGTGAAGTCTACTTTTATGTAGTTCTAGTTTCCACTGTAAATATAAATTGACCTTTCTTGTTCTAGAACCAGGGCTTGGTAACATTAGATTCGTTCTACTTCTCTGTCTCCTTCCAGGTGCTCAGTGTGGTCCACCCAGATACCTGCTGTATGAAACAACACCCTTGTGTCCACCTCCCTGTGGGACAGCTCCCAAGCCATGTGGCTCACCTGAAGGCCTCCATAGCTGGACCAACTGTGCAGATAAACCACAGGAAGAACTTCTCATCACAGCATGACCTCATAGAGCCGTGGAGCTGCTGCCCGCTTAGTTTTCTGCTGTTTTGTTCTGTCATGTTCTCTGCCCACTGGTTGAATAGTTAAGCATGCATCATGCAGACCAGTGCCCCCCGGCCTGCAAGCTCGCTTTTCTTTCAGATTCGAAGTAATAAAAACTAATCCTGTTATTTCATATGTGTGGTATCTGCATATGTTTTTGTGCAGCCTCTTCTGTGCCATGCTTGACTGACACATGGCAGACTAATTTTCCTGGTGAACACATTCTTAGGGACTCTTTTGGTAAAAATTAACCAAACATAGGTCAGACAAGTAAGGGCATCTTCTACAACCCAGTGCCTTTGAGCTCCATCTCAAGACAAGACTAGAATTTATAACTACTCTCCAGGGAGACATCACAAGATAAAATTATAAGTAAATGAGCATTTGGCATATCATAGAGGGTGACTATCTGACCTGAGGGAACGAGGTGTGCTTAGGCTGGTTTGCACGTACTCTCTGGTGCTCGCACCTGGCTAAGGCTCTGGGCCTTGCTACTATGTCTAGGTTGCTGTCTACTGCTGCTTATTGACCTGATAAACTCCATCCCACTCCCAGACTAAACTGGATAGGTAGGAAAAGGTCTGAATTCTCCCCTGGACCCAAGAATTTCCAACTTTCATATCCCAATGGGGGTGACCATGTTGTTTACTACGGTCATTTGTAAAGTGAACTACTAATAAAGTTAAATTGACTTTATCCCAAGGCCCCACCTGAGCTCCCATGCCTTGTTCTAGAGAGGCATAAAGGAAGGGACAAGTTCTGATAAGGAGCTTTCAGGTGGATACTGGGCCTATGGAAGGCCTAGCAGGTTACAAGACTGGGACTCCCATTCTGACCACACACAGATCTTTGTGAGGAGGTAGTTGAGGCTAAAATTTTCAGCCTGTCAAGATAAGGGCATCTGATTCACTGGGGAGATAAGTTCCCTCACCTGTCACAATGGTGCTGCCTTTGTTCCTGTGCCCCCTCATGTCCTGACCCACCCCCTTATATCTCTGATTTCTAGGTCAAAATGACAAAGCACTTAATGATTCCAACTAAAATGTGGGAATATCTCATCCTCACCCCTTCTTCCAGGATCCCAAAGGTAACAAACAATAGAATGCAAAAATGCCTGTCCAATGCCCCTGGGCTCTGCAGAATGCTCAGGAGATCTACGAATCTTGTGCAGTGATTCCACCTTGCTCTGGGAATGGCTGGTCTAAACTAGAGGAGTGTCATTGGGACCCCTAGAAAAGGTAATGGTTGCCTAGAATTGGAGACTATGGGACTCATAAATGGAGGCCACCACCCACTGGAAAAGCCCCTTGCAAACCTAGGGATTTGTTAGGTCAATATCCCAAGAAAGAGGAGATACTCTGTTTAAGTTCCTTGACAGATGAGCTACACTAGAGATTAAGCCTTAAAGGATGAGTGAAGAAGGGACTGATTTTTGTTCTGTCATTCAGGGAGGGGTGACAGGAAGAGGCTTCTGCCTTACGATACCAGGTCCCTGTCTTCCAGAAGAACAAGGAAAATCAACTAAAACCTTGACTTTGTGAGGTTGAAAGCCGTGGGGGCTTAAGGATGGGGGAACAAGCAGCTTCTAGTGGCTAAAAACCTAAAAGAAATAACAAAAATAGGAAAAACCCTGCTGCTAAGGTGGCTATCTGCCCAAGGGGAATAAAAGAGGAAGTTTGAACTTCAAGTACAGAGCAAATACCACATATATCAAGCACAATGCTCCTCTAGACTACTTATCAGTTCATAAGCAAACCACAGAAGAGAAAAAGACAAATGAGAGCGTAAAATCATTATACACATATATCATTTTAATACTAAAAAATTAGGATCATTTTAATACTGATAAATTAGGGTCATGTGTCCATAATTTAGAACTAAATTTTCAAAAATTTACTTATTTGATTCAAATGGAAATTCATAATTTTAGATTCAATTATTTCATGAATTTATGAAAGAATGAAAAGACAGCAATTATGTTTTCTGAGCATATAATATACATTATAGCTTAATGTTAACACTAGTAAGGCATTGATGAGGTTCTTTATCTTGGGACCCAGATGATGGCTATACCTGGGCAGAATGGAAACCTTGTGCTGCCTCCAATCTTTGAAATGACTAAGTGTAATAGAGAGAAAATTTATGCCTGCTCTAACTGCTGTCTTGAGTAAGGCTGTACTGTCCTAGCATACTAGTGTAAAATGTTCTCTCTGTGGGATCGACTGCTCTGAGGGAATGAAAAATAGCATGCCGCTTTGCCTCTTAGAAATTAGCTAAATAAAATGGGATTCCCATAAACCCTCAGTCAAATTTGTTAATATGGCCCAATGTAAATGAAACCAGGACCTTCACGGAACAACTTATAATACCTGTTGGACAAGGGGGTTGATTATCCTCAATAGTTCTCCATCTGTACACATGCCTACCTATGGAATTACAACAAACATTGCCTCTTACAACTGTCATGCTGTGGTCACACACATGGAGGAGCCTGTACTCAGTGTCCAATATTATTGACACTAGTGGCTCTATTCTAACAACAGTAACTATCTTCGTCTTATGTATTTGCCTAACTTGTTCTGTCCAGTGCCTCTCTGCACAGCTTTCCCTTTGCAGTTTAGTACACCTCTGAAGGGACAGCACACCTTTGTTCTGCTACAAGATATAGCCTGCAGCATTATCATCAAGCTTGAACTTCGCATATAAAAACTCGATGGCAGATGTCTTTCTCCAGGGATGCAGGCATGGCATTACATTAATGGGCACCCTCCTCCAAGGGGATTCATCTGACACAATCACTTTGGAGGATGATGAGGAGGTTAGCAAGCTATAGAAATGGAAAATGCCTGTCCAATTTCCCTGGGCTCTGCAGAGGTCCTCCTTACTGTAGTAGGACTGTTCCAAACCAGTATGAGGTCTATTAGGATGCCCTACAGAGGCATATGTGTTAGGGAAAGAGGAATTTACTGCTTGTTTGAATATACTGCTTGTCTGAATTTACTGCCTGAATTTGCTTGTTTAAATTTACTGCTTGTAAGACACAGGCATCTGGAGATAGGGACAATCGCTACAGCCCTCCCCCCGGAGCCTGACCTGATCTGTGTCATGTCACGTAGACAGGTCTGCTTACACAAGATAACAGGAAAGAGTCATGCCAGGCACAATACCATCCCTCCCCGATTGGGACACCTGAAGGGAGTTGTAGCATTTTTCTTGAAGTTACTGGTTTGTGAAATGCTTGCTTTGAAACTATTGGTTGTATAAACACGGGCTTTTGTGTAACAGTTGTGGGAGCCTATATAATCTTTACCTAAAATTGCCTCAGGGTCGATTGCTCTAACCAGACCTGTGTGTCTTGGAAGGACGGTTGGCCCCAGCTAGCTGGTTTAATAAAACTCTGCTTGATTTTTGAATCTCCATACTCGTGCATTTGTTCTCCAGAAGAGACCCACCGAGTCAAGGACCCTAACATATGGATGCCTGAGAAGGTGGCTGATGGAAATCACAAATGGAGGCCACCACAAGTGGAGGCCACCACACACAACTGGGGCCATCTGGAACTCCAGAAATATGGTAGGTAAACTTTCAAAGAGAGAGGAGAAAAAAATTAGATATGTATCAGTGCAAACCATTCTAAAGATTTTACTTTAAAAAGTGAGGAGAGAAGCTGGATGTGGTGACTCACACCTATAATCTTGGCATTCAGGAGGCAGAAGCAGGAGGATAGCCACAAAATCAAGGCCAACCTGGGCCTCAAAGAGATTTCAGACCATCCCTTGCTAGAGAGTGAGACTTGTCTCAAACAAACAGGGAAACAGTATTCTTTTTTAAAATTAAACTAAGGCAGGAACAGGAACAAATATCCTGCTTTAAGGGGAGAGAGGGAGAATCCTAGGGAAAGAATACTGCCTGGAGACACCAGGCCCCTTCTTTTTCATCCCCTTCTCTTAACTGGAAAGGGAAGCTAAGAGCCTTAGGTTCCTGAGCTGAAAAACCTTTAAAAACAAACAAACAAAGCAAAAGCCTTCCCTCTAGGCATACTGCTGCTTCCTGACTACAAATGCAAGCAATGTGGGGGATCATGGCCTTGAATTTTAAGCACTGAACTAACACCAGGTCCAGGAAGCATGATCTGGAGTGCTAAATCACTTACTAATTTTAAACACACCCCTACATAAAAATAAAATTAAATCATATATTTATTGATATATTATAAACTGTGTATATTTTTACATTATGTAACTCAATTAAACCAGTTTTCCATAATTTGATCTTATTGGAGGATCAAAATTTGTACATTTATTTATTTAATAACCTGGACTTGGCAGTGCTTGTTTGTAGGGCCAGATCCTCAAGAAGTTGAAACTGGATCCATTGAGCCTAGGAGTTTGAAGCCAGATAACAACCTAGAGAAATCCAATCTCAAAACAAGCAATGTAACCAAAGTGTTAAGAAACAAAATGGCTTTAAAATTGTACTGACTGGCTTTTCTGCCTCTACAACACAGATTATAATTGTAAAAATTTTTGCCTACACAAAAATTCATAGGACTAATTATAAGAATGCTCAAGTTATAATACCTAGGCATCCCACTAAATTTAAAGGCTTTTTGCCCTCATAATCTTGTAAAGGTAATTAAATATAATATAAAGAAAAAATAGCTTAGCATGGGGGAGCATGCCTATAGTCCTGGAACTTGAGAGGTTGAGGAAAGAGCATTGTAACAAGTTTAAGACCAACCAAAGCAACAACAAAAAGTTTACCCAGGTATGGTGACATGTACCTAAAATTCAAAAACTTGCAAAGTAGGTGAAGGAGGGTCAAGAGTTCAAGGTCATAGCAAGACCTAGGAAAGCCTGGTCAATAGGATACCCTGTCTCAAAATGTTGAGCTAACAAACTAAAAGTTTATGTAGAACCTGGGTGTATAGCTCTGTGGCAGAACACTTGGTTAATAGTGGGAGAATATGAACTCCATGTCTAGGATTGCAAAGAAAGCAAAACACACCAGAAAACTCGAAAAATCAACCAATTTAAATGGGTCCTTCCAAAATGAAAACTTATAAAGCACAGCCAACAAAGGATTCATTATCAGACTTCTCCATTTAAGACTAATTCTGTTTGTTCCTTTTTTAAATTTTATTATTTTTATTTTATGTGTATGTGTGTATTGCCTGCATGTATGTAAGTGTACCTGTGTCATGAAATGCCCACGGAGGTCAGAAGACACTGTCAGATCCCCTGGGACTGGAGTTACGGACAGTTTTTAGCTGCCATGTGTGGGTGCTGGGATTCAAACCTGGGTCTTCTGCAAGACAACCAGTATTCTTAACCGTTGAGCCATCTCTCCAGCCCCTCTGTTTGTTCTTAAATATGAAATCCATACCTCCGTAGAGTGAAATGTGCCTCAGGGTGGCTTACTATGCCAGGCTGCCCCTGTGTCCATTGAATCCTCCCCATCCAGTGTCCAGTAATATTAAAATTATAGGTTTTCTTCTACCCACAAGCAGGAAGTAAACATCCTGCTCTAATTTCTTTTGCTCATCTGCTCTTTTCAGTGTCTGTTTAAACAGCCTTTTAGCTGCACATAGCCTCTGGATGCAAAGGAACATGGCACAGCTTTTCCAGTCCATCCATGAGGTACAGCTGTAGTGCTGAAATCACATAGGGTGTGCACTTAAAATTTTGGGTGAATCAACTTTTCTAAGGAAACACAGGTGGAAGAATTCTATTAATGACACCCTCTTCCAAGAAGATTCATCTAAGTGTGTTCAATTCCAGTATCTTTCAGAACCTTTCAAGTTCTGAGGACAACATATTCTTCAGTTACATATTTTACTTATGAATAAGGATCAAGGGTCATAGTGAATAGTGTTGCAGAGTGAAACTCCTTTCAGTAATGCCTTTCACAATCTTTTTTTGTGCATTCAAGAGCCTCTGAACCATATATGGTGTTCATTATCTTCAGAGCATCCTATGAAAGAAATCACCCATCTCAGTCTCATGCCATTCAACAGCAGAAAGGTGACTTACTACTTATACAGCTCTGTTGGCAACAGAAGCTCATACAGACCTTGAGCACAGAATCTTCCATACATACCTTTCCATTAGTCTTTAGATCATATAAATGCTTCCCATAATATTGAGATTGCTATTGAGGCATCCAGAATGGTGCCAAACCAAGGCCCTCTGATATATCCCACCTACATGATGCTCTTCCTTCCCCAGTACCTAGACTGCCAGGAAAAAAACATTGGACTAATGGGTAGAACAATAATTGGAGTCACAGTTTACACACTGAGCAGAACCAGCTATCACACATGATGGCACTGAAAGGAGTATTGCTACCTTCCATCCCTCAGCCAGGATGACTATAATAAAGGATAGGATGGATGAAGGCAATATGCCCATCCTCAGACATACGTTAGCACAGGATCTCCTGATCAACTAATTGTTTCATCTATGCTTGGATTATAACCTATTGATCAAGAACTAAGAGGTGTCTACTTTAAGGTCAAACAAACTCTGAGAGCTTCCTGCCACACAGATTCCTGATAATAAATCACAACGAGGTAGTCGTTCATATGCTCTAAGGCCACAGTACAAGGTTCACCAAGGCATTCCTTATTCCCTCCAAAGTTATACGTATTACTGATAATAACCAAGTCACACATCTCACTTCTCAGAATATACAGTGTCTGTTTTAAAACTACCCCAGATGGGCTGGAGATGTACCTCAATGACAGAGTGTTTGCCTCGTATGCAAAAGCCTTAGATTCGATCCCATGTGCAATAGAAAAGCCTCAGAGAACTTTAATGTTACAGATTTTTCTCAGTTACACGATTAATTTGAGAGTCTTAATAGTTTTGTCAAATAACTTCAAATTCCACTAAATCAGATGTCTACTGAAATTGATCTCCATCTTACTCCAGGTCTTAATTTCTGTTAATTCACCTTTTGGCTATTATCATTCCTCATGCCAAATTTAAACACTTTCCCATCATCCTTTCCTGTATTTAAAGGAACTTTGCCTTCTCAGTGTATCTGAAAACTCATTATGCAAACAGTTTCAATAAGATCTCCTACAAACTTCATAGTTTGTTATTCTGATAGTTCTGCCTTTATGTTAGTTGGCATTTTCCCCTTACAGCTTTTAATTATGTTAATTTGTTTGTAGTTTTGATGTCTTAACTATGAGGTATTATGGAGAGTTTCCTCTTTGATCATACGTAATTTGAGGTTCTAAATGGTTCTTGTGTTTGTATGTTCATTTCTTTTTGGGGGGTTAGGAAACTTTTGCTATAATTTCACTGAATAAATTGTTTAGGCCTTTAGACTTTATTTCAGCTCCTATCCTGTGGATTCTGGCGTTTAGTCTCTTGAACATATTCTAGATTTCCTGGAAGGTTTGATCAGGTTCACTATTATTTTTCCAAAGAATAGATACACACACTTGTAATCCCAGCATTTGGAAGGTGGTGGTATGAGGATGAGGAATTCAAGGCCAGCCTGGGTGACATGAAACTCTGTCTAAAAAACATAAAATAAAATATAGGTTTATGGTTGTTTAGATAACACCTGCAAAGGACTGTCATTGAAAAGTCAGTTCATGGTGGAAAGCTAGTGTGTGTAGCAAAAGGAATGGAGGAGTGAGTGGTCCTCTCCATGAGGGAGGAGATAATTAATATTTTTAAGATTCCGTCTGTGGGTCATAATCTACATTGATTTTAAAATGGCATAGTAGCCTTTCCTAGATTTCCTTTCAGACATGGAAGTACAGATGAATATCATATAATTTTTCACAGAGCAAAGAATATACTAAATTCGTGGGGTAAGGAAATGGCAAGATCAGGAAACATCATAGATTTAAATATGAAAATAAATCAACATCGTGTGTCCAATTTCTGTCAGGAGAGGCAATCCACAGACCTTCTTAGAGGTAGGCTGTATGTCCAACTTGAGCTTTCTTCTTATGAAATGTGCAAAAGCAAGTTCAACAATGAGCTCAGAGTTGAGTGATATCATCTGAGATGTTAGACTTAGAAAAAATACCCTTTCCAAGTAGATATCCACTCAAAGAGTCTTCTTTGAGTAACTCTATGATATTATGAGTTTGAGCTACCAGCATAATTTGACATTGATTTGCAATAGTTCAAATATCTCGTTGATATGTATCCAACAAAGCGATGTTGTCATCTATGCTAGAGCTCTATTAGAACAATGTAAATCACGAGCAGAAGTGATGTGGCCAAATCTAAAGTGTTTCATTTGTTGAAAGATCTGCCCCTAACATTAATGAAAGCAGTGTGCTTGCAAACCGGCCTTAAGACATACAGTTTGATTTCAATGTGTTCTTTGTAGGGGGCTCTGATTATTTGTAAATTGTAATACCAAGACTAAGGTGGGAGTTTCTGCATTAGTCTACAATAAGAGCCCTTAACTAACTAATCATGGAGTACGGTCCTGGTACTCTTTGGTTGGTGACAGACACTCTGGTGAAGTTTTGGGTTGTAGGACTTATATTAGACCACCTTGAAGGCATGTAAGTCTCAGTGTGGGCCAGATCTGATTTAAACCATGAATATATCATTTGTTTCTTTCTTTTTCCTCTATTGTTCTTCATGTTAGAAGATGGGGGGAAATAAATTTATCACATTTTTTCTTGTCTTACAAAGACTTTAAAGAATATTTCTGAAGAGTCTTTAAGCTGGGTATAGTTAGTGTTTTTAATTTGAAAGATTCCATGTTCTCTCTCTCTCTCTCTCTCTCTCTCTCTCTCTCTCTCTCTCTCTGTGTGTGTGTGTGTGTGTCTCATTCTGTTCTTTCCTGTAAGGTTTCTGCTGACAAATCTGCTTTTAACCTAATGGAAATTTTTGTTATATGTCATTTGATGATTTTCTCTTCTTATTTTTGTAATTACTTTTTCTTTGAACATTAGTTTTACTACAATGTGCCTCAGAAAAAACATTTTCATTAAATCCATGTGGGCTCTTTCCAACTTCATGGAATTTGATGTCCAGAGCTTTCCAACTTGGAAAACTTTTATATTCATCTTTTATTTCATTATATGATTCTTTAACCTCCCATGTGAACATGGAACATGCTATTTTAATTAATATTTATTTACTCAATATTTATTTACTTAACTCAATTAATATTTATTTATTTACTTAACCCAATGGGCTTTCCTTATTTCATTTTTCCTTTCTTTTGGGGATTATATTATTTCAAAAGACCTGTCTTCAAGCTAAGATTTTTTTTCTTCAACTTAATTCAGTTTGTTGTTGGGGTTCTTGTGTTAGGGTCTGTGACTCAGTGGGTCTCTTCTGGAGAACAAATGCACGAGTATGGAGATGCAAAAATCAAGCAGAGTTTTATTAAACCAGCTAGCTGGGGCCGACCTTCCTTCCAAGACATGCAGGTCTGGTTAGAGCGATCGACCCTGAGGCAATTTTAGGTAAAATTTATATAGGCTCCCACAACCGTTACACAAAAGCACGCATTCATACAGCCAATAGTTTCAAAGCAAGCATTTCACAAACCAATAACAAAAAAATGTTACAACTTCCTTCAGGTATCTCAATTGGGGAGGGATGGGTGGTATTGTGCCTGGCACGACTCTTTCTTATCTGTGTAAGCAGACATGCCTACAGACATGACACAGACCAGACAACTTGCCCCTATCTCTGGATGCCTGTGTCTCCAGCTGAGTTAATTGGTTACAAGCAGTAAACTCAGGCAAGCAGTAAATTCAAACAAGCAGTAAAATTTCTCTTTCCCTAAAATTTCCCCCTTTTTTCGAGATCAGACTGAGGAATCTTCCTCAGCAGTATCTAAGGCTTGGTATTTCTGGCGAAGGACCAAGAGATGGACAGTATTGATCTTTTCCTGAACAAACCTTAGCAGTCTATTTATCATGCAGGGACCAATTGTGACTAATAGCAGTAGAA
>NW_008331140.1:11468216-11483878 GCF_000622305.1 Nannospalax galili | reverse complement strand
CTTAGACTTGAGACTTGGAGCTGGAGCTGAATCACTGAGATCTGAGCTGAGTCACTTGTCTTGAGCTGTAACACTAAATCCTGTGATCCAGTCTCCCTGGGGCGCGCTATTCCTCCGTTATCAGCCCACGCAGCTTTCACCTTTCACCGCCTCCGTGCCTCTTCCCTGTGGATGCCTCTTCCCTGTGGAGTTCACTGGCCAGGAACTCCGCAATCCTGAGGAAGGGTACAAGGGTGTAATAGAGGCGGAATTCCGACTAGATAATAATCTAGTAGCAGAGGAAGCTCTCCGCTCCAGAGAAGTGTGTAGCTATCAGCTACAGCCAGCATCAGAGAAGTCTGCGTACCTGCCATCTCCAGAGAAGCGCGGCCGGCCAGGCCCACCAGCGGCCATAGGTTTTTTTTCAGTGGCCGGAGAGAGGGATGGAGAGGGGTGGGAGACACAGATAAAGGGTCTTGTCTACTTAGACCGAGAATAAAAGGAAGGAAAAAGGAGGAAAGGAAAGTTTAAAATAGAGAGCGTAGAGAAAAATACAAAACCAGACCCCCCCTAGTAAGACAATTAGCACAACCATCAAGCACACGCACCACATTGAATCACATTCGTGTGGACCGGTCCTTCTTTCACTCAGATGCGCACTGCACTCACCACTCTCACTTTTAGGATCCCCCGAGACTTCTCTTGATTCTCCCAAAAGGCGTCCACTCGGTAATGAGCTCAAGGTAATGAGCTCGATTTTTTTTCCTCCTCAGGTGCCAGGTTTCTGCTGATCGGGCTTCCTCCCCAGGGCCAAGACACTCGGACCCTAGGTGCCGGGACTCGAACCCGGACTTCCCTGCTCGGGACTCGAACCAGAGACCAGACACGGGATGGCGATTCCCGCTTTATTCTGGATTTTACAGACACGAGGGAGCCACCCTCGATTTACACTGCCCTGTCCGGAGAAAAGATACTCTGCCCCTGTTCATCCTTTGATCCCCAAAAGCCCCCCACGAATCCCGGACGAGCCCTCAAAATGTTAGGGTCCGTGACTCGGTGGGTCTCTTCTGGAGAACAAATGCATGAGTATGGAGATGCAAAAATCAAGCAGAGTTTTATTAAACCTGTTATCTTGTGTAAGCAGACATGCCTACGTGACATGACACAGACCAGACAGGTCAGGCTACGGGGACTGTAGCACTTGCCCCTATCTCCGGATGCCTGTGTCTCCAGTTGAGTTAATTGGTTACAAGCAGTAAACTCAGACAAGCAGTAAATTCAAACAAGCAGTAAAATTTCTCTTTCCCTAACACTTGTTTGTTTTGTTATTTCCTGCAAGAAGGTTCTTACTCTAAGGTTTCTCCGTGGCTCCTTTTCATTCTCAAGCCATAGAGAGTCAGTCTCTCTCATCTCTCTATCCATCTTTCTATCTCTCTATCTCTCTCCATCTCCATCTCCTTTTCTCCCTCTCTCTTTCCCTCTCTCCCAACCTCTCCCTGAAATACCTTATTCAAATCATGAATTAATTTTTCTAATTTCATTAAATTGTCTTCATCTTCTTGTTTCTCACTGAGTTTTCTCAAAAATCATTATTTTGAATTATATTGTTCCCAAGGACTTATGATGTTACCTATGTCTATACATTAATATTTGTGTATCTGGGATATCAGTTCCCTATATCAGTTTATATGGTATTTTAAAATTTTTATTTATTATTTTATGTGTATGCATGTATTCCTTGCATGTAGGTAAGTGCACCCGTATTGTGCAATGCCCACGGAGGTCAGAAAAGGCTGTCGAATCCCCTAAGACTGGAGCTACAGACAGTTGTGTGTGTAGCTGCCATGTGGGTGCTGGGATTTGAACCCAGGTCTTGTGCAAGAACAACCAGTGTTCTTAACTGCTGAGCCATCTCTCCAGCCCCTTATATGATATTTTTTATAGCAAAAAACTTTCTCCCAGATATGTGTCCTACAGTATCAGTTGGGTAGGCCATGTTGATATTGGTTTCAAGTGGATTCAACTGTATAATGTTTGTATAGCTTCCTCAATTCTAATGAGGGTCAGTGATGACTGAATTTGTCACAGTAACTGAGGCATCAGAGTTTCATGGGATATTTCTAGTGCTTGGGGTGAAGCTCTGGTAAGCAGAGTGGTGTTTGCTGGTGGCTCTGATCATGATGAACCTTCTTGCTGCTGTGGATGCTATTTGCATGGGAATCACTCTGAAAGACTCAGATAGGTTAGATAAGATTTATGACACAGTAGACACTGTGTACCTATCAATTTCTAAGAGCTTTTCGGGGATGGAGTAATTTAGCATGTCCCAGTGAGTATGATGAGACATTCCTAATAGTGATGTTGGGCATTTCTTTGCATCTGACAGTAACAGAGGATCCAAATCATACCAATACACCAGGACAAACTGTCCATCATTGTCCAAACACAGTCTGAATACCTTCATTTAAATTCAGGTGACCAAATTTTTCAGGTAAAGCTGTCCAAATGCTTCAAAGACCAAGGGTAGATAAGAGGCATATGTAGGTATATCACAAGACTTCAGCAGGGTAGATAAGCAGCTTCTTGGTTGTAAGAGATAGTACAAAGGTACTCACTCCATCCAGATTGTTTGTAAAGATGAAGTACAATGCTTCTGGAGCTATTCATTTGAATGCGTCACAAGTCCTCAAGTGAGATCTCAAGACAGCTCTGTGCAGCAGGATCTTGGGTGAAGGAAAGCATGTTACCTCAGATGTTCCTAGAAGGAAATTCAGAAGTATAATACTCTGGCTACTCACCAAATACAGGTCAGGGCCTATGAAATCTGTACTCTTCTCCAAGATAAAAGACTTAAGCTGTTCCTAGTGTGAACGAGGACTACTGGAGCTTCCTGCTTATCCATTCTGTACCATGTGAAATTCCTCCTTGTTCAAAGCCAATCTATGTTGGAGACTTGAAGTGTTAGATTATATGTGCCTAATTCCAATCTGTGTAATATCATTGCAAGATTTTGTGCTTTACAAAATTGCTGCTAAAACCCCACTACATTATACTTAACTCTATTGGCGCACCAGCTGTGTTTTTCTTTTTTTTTTCTTTTTCTTAGTGTGTGTGTGTGTGAAGAGAAGTGTGTCAGATACCTCTAGTCAGTCATCTTGCTGAGGTCATTCTAATCAAACATCTTGATTAAGTTAATATGTATAGAATATTAAATAGAATGTTAAATATATTATTTTAAGCAAAATTGGTTCACTTAGCCAGTACTCGGTATATTCGGGGGCATAAAAAGAAGTCTATAACAATATAAAATTAATAAAATCCTATAATTAAAAAAAATCAGTAACAGATAGACCTTTCAAATATTTAATGTTGAAAACACATTTTTTAAAAATATAAGCAAACAAAATGGCCATAAATTTATTAATGAATACAGGAAAAGTGGCATTTGAGGAAATGAAACTTTTCAGCTACAAAATTATAGAAGATATGCTTGGTATATCGTGATTGAACTTTGGAAATATCATGCTTAGTGGAAGAATACATTACAGAAAAATAAAAGGATAACATCACAGAAGGCAAATATCATATAAAGTTTCACTTTTATAAAACATCCAGAGTTGGATCCGCACTCTAGTTGTAAGTCTTCCCTTCCCCCCTGACTTCTGATAAACGTGTCCTGCATGCCACTCCCATGTAGGGATTCCCCCACCCTCAGCATGACTCACCAGCTTAACTCACCAGCTTGATCCATGCTGAATAAAGGCTATCCAGTGTGCATATCCCCAGGTCACTCATATACCTCAGCACCCCCTCAGCCATCTCTGTAAGCTCAGTAAATTCATTGGTTCCCCAGGAAAGCTTTAATCCAACATTGGTTTGACACTAGAACTAGAGCATTAAAAGGGGCTAAGCATTGTTTAGTATCCCCAGGAAAAGAATTCTCACAAAAGATGGAAAATTTATTCGTTAATGTTATTGTGTTTCATAACTATTAAAAAAGAAAATGAGAA
The DNA here is from genome assembly GCF_000622305.1 of Nannospalax galili. Classification (NCBI taxonomy): domain Eukaryota; kingdom Metazoa; phylum Chordata; class Mammalia; order Rodentia; family Spalacidae; genus Nannospalax; species Nannospalax galili. The sequence continues at coordinate 11,479,889 of NW_008331140.1, read as the reverse complement.
AGTAAAAGATGTCAAAGGGATATGGGACTGGATATATTTTCCAAAATAGAAAAAAATGAGAAGCCTAAGCAAGTGATAAGGATTTGTGTGGGTTTGCTATGATAGATAAAGGATGAGACAAAAATAACATACACTTAATCTTAAAATTTCTAAGGTCATAGTTTAATCAACTAGTTTAAGGAACAAAATATATGTCTAGTCAAGGTTTATATGAGAATGCTTTGTTTTTGCCCAAGCTTTATCTACATAGCACATGGTAATTAAAAGTATCAGACTGGTGGAACTAATCTTAGATGTTTTACAATCATATGTTGAGGCCTATAGTAATCTGGTCAGAAGCACTTAAAGGACAGTTTTTGATCCTTGCCTTCCAAGGTCAACTAAGTTCCAGGGGACTATGGAACATTTCTCAAAAAGGCCTGTAACTGTTGTGAGTCACCTATCCTCCTGTTCAAGGAGGCCATGGAGACCCCACCAGATGGACTTGAACCACTCACTGTTCAGTCTACAAAGAAGAGGGTCAACTCAGAAGAAACATTTCTTCCATGTTTCTAAGTAAAGCCAGCTACCATTGAGCAGGACCTTTGATTTATTTTCACATAGATGCAGCTGGTAAAAGAAAGGAGCCAGGGGCTCCTCCCAAGCCCATGTGACCCCTGAGGAACAGATCCTCCAATAACCTGAAGAGTAAAAATCAATTAGTTTATTTGGACCAACTGTATGGTCTTAAACATCCAGAAGGAATGTATAACCAAAGATTAAAGTGATCAGTATATTTATTTAAGAGTTCAAAGGATTACACTTCCCAGACATTAGGCTTAAGTCCATATAAAATGCTATTTAGATAATTATTTCTCATTGATGTTTTCATTTCTAAGCAAAAAGTGCTGCTCAGATGTAAGACTTCAAATCTCTGTCTGCAATACTATAGTACACACCTGTAGCTAAGGTAGATAACCCACTATTGTTCTAAAATGATGGATAAATTTGTCTTCTCCCCCTATCTAGAAGCCTTTGAGAAGGAACTGACACTGATTCTAACCACTCCAATAGCTTATCAAGGTACCTGAAAACAAATCCTGAATCCATCACCCTTGAGTCCAGCCTTGGCAGACAAAAGAAAAATGAGGAGGAACCCAGTAGAGGGATGCTTTTGGAAGCCCTTGTCAAGAAACTCCAATGGACTCTCATATGAACATTTGAAAATTGCCCTGTTATGGCTTTTTTCTAGTTCCCTGTATAGAACTTGTAATGTTAAATACTCTTACCTTTACTTCTCCTTCACATCCCCTATTCATCAGTCAATGACCTTCTTTTCTCCCTACAAGTAAGAGTTATGCAACTTGGGAGTCTTTTAGGTTGACCCACTGAAGGGGTACTCCAATCACCTTGCTCTGCATCCCTGTTCAGCGTAGAAGCCAGTGCAGTCTGCATCCCAATTCCCTATGGATAATTTGGGTAATCTTTTCAGGTGATGGTGTTATAAGAATAGGAAGTAGGAATTGGCTAGGCAGTTAGGGTAAAAGGATCCCAAAGAAAAGTAGCCAGTTTTTTGGCTAAAAGTCAAAATGTCCTTGGGCCTCTTAGCAACATACTCTTCTTGTTCCAAAGTCCAAAGGTGTCAAAAATAGTTTGGAGCTCTTTTCTAATCCCTAAGAGATTTTAGGGTTACCTCTTCAGAGGGGGAAATGTTAGAGTAACAAAAAGCCCCAGAAAGAAAGAAAGAAAGAAAGAAAGAAAGAAAGAAAGAGAGAGAGAGAGTACACGAAGTTGTCAGAAAAAAAGTGATGGGGAGATATGGGAGGTGTTGGAGGGGAAGGAGTGGGCATGGATTTGATCAAATTACCTTATATGCATGTATGATATTCTCAATAAAGTTTAAAAAAATAAAAAAGTAACATGTACATATAAGACTAAAAAAAGTTTATATGCTGTTAAACTGGAAAAATTGAGAAGAAATGGATGAATTTCAAGATGTATATGATCTACCAAAATTGAAATAAAAGCTAAGTAAATAATTTAAATGCACCTATAATAACCAAGAAGATAGAGACAGTAATTAAAAATCTCTCCCCCAAAATGTCCAGGGCCAGATGGATTCAGCACTGAATTTTACCAGCGCTTCAAAGAAAAACTAGCACCAATATTCTCAAACTATTGTGTAAAATAGAAAACAAAGAGACATTTACAAATTCTTTTTATGAAGTCAGTGTTACCCTGATACCAAAACCAAATAAAGATCCAACAAAACCAAACTTACAGGCCTATCTTTTTGATTAACATAGACCCAAAATTTGCAACAAAATACTTGGAAACCAATATCAAGAGCACATCATAAAGATTATTTACCATGATCAAGTTGGTTTCATTGTAGAGATGCAGATGTTCTTCAACATGCCTCAATCAATAAATGTAATCCACCATATAGATTCAAGGACAGAAATCATATGATCATCGCATTAGATGCAGAAAAGGACTTTGACAAAGTCCAACATCCCTTTGTGATAAAACTGGGCCAGCCTCATGGCACAACAGTAGCACATCTGACTCCAGGTCAGAAGATTGTGTGTTCATATCATGTCAGGGTCAGCATGTTTTTCATCGAAGCTGAAGAGAGGACTCCTTGGTTAAGAGTACTAGCTGCTTTTCAGAGGACCCAGATTCAGTTCCCAGCACCCACATGGTGTCTATCAATCATCCATAGCTCCAGTTCCAGGAGATCGATACCCTCTTCTGTCCTCTCTCCATAGTCATTGCATGACCCATAAACTAAAAATAATAAATAAAAAATTTTTAGAAGTTCTGGACAATACAGTGATACATGGGACCTATCTCAGCATAATAATGATAATATACAACAAGGCAAGTGCCAAACTCATGGTAAATGGAGAGCAATTTGAAAGATTTCTAATAAAATCAAGAAGACAAGGTTATCCACTCTATCCTGTTCAATATAGGGTTTGAATTCTTGGGTAGAACAATAAGACAAGTGAAGCTGATAAAGGCACTACAACTAGGAAGTCAAAGAATCTTTATTTGCAGTTGCTTTGGGTCTACACATAAAAGATCCAAAGACTACCAGAAGACCCCTACAGCTGATAAACAAATTTAGCAAAGTGACAGTATACAAAATTAACACACATGATAACTAGCCTTTCTATATAAAAATGACAAACATATTGAGAAAGAAATTGAGGAAATAATAATATTCAAAATACCCTTAAAATCATGGAATATATTTAACCACAGAGGTGGAACATTTGTGTGATGAAAACTTTAAGACGCTGAAAAAAGAAATTGAAGAATATGCCAAATTAAAACTCATTTGAGAGGATTCAGAATTAATAAGGTCAACAAAACAAATGCAAGCAAACCCTGGCATGGATGTAGAGAAAGGATAACACTTATTCATTACTGGTGCAAAATTGGTATAGCATTCCTCAAAAACTTAGAAATAGATCTCCCATATGATCCAGCTATACTACTATTTGGTATATTCCCAAAGGACTTCACATTCTACTGCAGAGATACTTGCCAATCCATGTGCATTGCTGTTTTATTCATATTATCTAGAAAATGGAAACAGCCTAGATGTTCATCAGCTGATTAATGGTTAATAAAAATGTGCTACATGTGTGTGATGGAATATTGTTTAGCTGTAAAGAAAACTGAAATTATGAAATTTGTAGGTAAATTAATGGAGTTAGAAATAATAATTCTGAGTAAGGTAACACAAACCCAGAAAGACAGATACCACATGTTCTATCTCATATGTAGATGCCAGATTTGAAACTTTGGATATAGGTGTTTAATTTGGAGTATGTATAGAAGTCAGGAACTAATAAGAGGTCATGCATGGGGGAAGATATCAAGACATGGGGGATAGAATTAAAATGGTATGAAGGAGAAAAAGGGAGTAATAAAACAGAAAAGTTTAAATGTGATGGGAGGTTAAAGAACAGGGTATAAGAAGGAGTATGGGAGGGATAACTAACACTAAAAACCTTTGAAAATGCCATAGGGCAATCTACTGCTGTAGAATATTCCTAAAATGTTTATATACATATAAATAAAAAGAATTTAAATGAAGTTTCCCTGTAATGGAAGGGAGGCAATGCCTCTCCCAGACACTATAGGTTATCAAATATAAAGATCACTGCCAGGTATGGTTTACCTCATTTTGAGTTATTGGTCTGTGGGTCACATAGACACCTCCAAACACCACAGATTATTGCCATCGTGTCATGGTATCCTCCAGAATTTTATTACAACTTGATTGACCCTATTACTTACCTCACTACATACTTAGGTCATGAAAATGAAACAAATCAAGTTGGTACCTACCTAGAAGCTTCCTCTCTGACAGATAGTTTTCATAGTAGTAGAAGGAGCAACACACACTACCAGGAAATAAAAATAATATTCAGTCTTCCCAGCTATAAATGCTGCAAGCTATACTAGTGACAGAACTAGTAAGACATGCCCACTGGAGCAATATTGGTACTAATGTTAGGGGAGTAACTAACCACTTTGTGATTGGATTTAAGGCCTGCTCCACAAGATAGAACTCATGCCTGGCATCATTTCTGCATCATATAATTTGGCCAAGAATTCATGTCTGCATACACATGGGCCCTAGAATTTATTGTTATTATTCTAGATGAACATATCAAACAAAACTCCTAAGAACTTATTGCATACCAAAAGATTAGTGCACCTATCAACTCTCATCAGAGAAGCATTTTGTTTTCTTAGTAGATGGCAGTTAACACAGAGACCCACAACCGGTCAGCATACAGAGAAAAAAGACTATTAGAGAGTATTATATAAGAGAAAATAAGTCTCTGGAATAAAATTTCACTGTCAAGTTCTGAGGGGTAACCAAGAGCAGGGGAAATGGTCAATACAATATTGTATGAGGGTCTATAGGACCTCTCTGGTCAAAAACTTCAAAACAGGGAGTCCATTCCATGCTTTAGGCTTTTACATTGCAATCTCTTTTTTATAGTGTATATATGTATACACTTTTAAGAAGCTTCTACAGTGGTAGATTTTCATTTTTTTTCCTAACAGTCTTTAGAGTTAATTATCCCTTCCCATATTCCCTCCTCTGCCCTGTACTCCCATTTATGCCTTCCTACTCTATCATTCCCTTTCCCCTTTATATCACTGCATTTTATCTACCCATCCCAGACAGTCTCTCTTTCCCCCCACAATGGCCACTTATTTGTTGCCTAACCTCTCTGAATTTTCCAATTGAAACATGCATATCTAAGAATTCAAAGCTAGCATCCAACTATGAGAGACAATACGTTACATTTGTCTTTCTGGGTCTGGCTTACCACACTCAGGATGATTGCTTCCAATTCCATCCATTTATGAAGACACTATATACATTAGCTGTAGAACAAACAAGGAAAAAATTGATACTAACTTCAAAGCTTCATCTCTACTTGGTATCTTTCATAGGGCTGGAAGGTGCTATGTCTGCTACTGGAAGAGAAAATTAATCATCAACTTTACTCAATTGTGAATCCTGTGAGCTACAGAAACAACAGCCCTGGCAATATATGCCCACCATTTCAATAGTGGCACAAATATTAGGATAGTAACCAAGTAGAAAGTAGAACACATGAAGACAGGTGTGGTGGTGCATGCCTGGAGTCCCAGCACTTGAAAGGCAGAGGCAGGCAGATCTTTGTGTGTTTGAAGACAGCTTGGTCTACATAGTGAGTTCCAGACCATCTGGGGCTTCAGGGAGACCCTGTTTCAAAAACGCCAAAAAAAAAAAAAAGAAAGAAAGAAAATAGAACACCTGATACTTGATGGAATAATGGTAGGGGATATGGAGAAACTGGAGGGGAGGGACTAAGCAGTGGTTTTGATCAAAACGTATTTTATGACTATGAAATTCTCAAACAATAATTAAGAAAAGAAAAAACAAGTTTATTCAAGTTAATTATCACTTCCCATACTCCTTCCTCTGCCCTGTACTCCCATTTATTCCAAATCTTCCAATATCCAGAATGCTTAGAGGCAGGAAGCCTCTCTTTCAGTTTTGAAATGAGTTCCCTTATGGCCTTTTCCCTTTGTGCAATAAGTTTTTCCAAGAATTAATATTATTGTGCTGAGGAATATCTGGAGAAATGTACCATCTGTCACTGAAATTGATTGTCCTTCAATCTGACTTTCTCAAATTTAATGTGTAGTTTCCAACTGAAACCTATTTAATTTCCTTGGTTTGGAAAAAAACATATATTCAGAGTTACAAAGCTGTGCAGAAGAAAGTAGTTATCACCTCTATTGACAGTAGTGGCACCAAGTAATACAGTAAATCAGCTAAAAGTCTTAGAAATAGAAAGAATAACAAAAGACTCTTCCAGTGTCAAAGCAAGCACCAAGTATTGGCAATGTACCACCTCTTAAACACACTGTATTTGGATCATATTGTGGAGCAATTTATGCTCCATGAGTTTGTCAAGAGCAATTAAGAAACAGCTGATAAAGGCTTACATCCGGCCATAAGACTAATACAGGATTATAAAGCACATGACTACTTTATAAGGGAAGCAGGCCACTGTCACTTCCCCCACATCTAGAACAATGGCAAGTTTTTCTGTTGGAGATAAATGTCAAAATGACATGCTTATCTTTCCCAAGAGGACTGTTTGAAAATGAATGTGTGGAAGTTCAATTTAAGAACACTGTCAAGAACAAAAGAGATTATGGTGGTAATCAATTACGAGTAGGCTAAATACTACTTGAGAAAAAGAAAAGCCATAGAAACCATACTTTAATAGCTACAGCCAAGGAAACCGTTAACTGATAAGAATATCCCTAGAGATGGAACACCACCTTTCAACTGAAAATCTGAATTTCAGTTGAATCAGTTACAACAGTTTATGAAACAGCATTCTAAAACCAGTAAAGCAATCAGCTGGCAATAAATGGAAGCTCATGACATGTTATATCAAAAAGAGACATAATGACTAAAATCTTAATGAGATGATGGAAAGATACTGAGAACTGAGATAAACATATAGTCAATGTGGCAGACTTGAGACTACAACTAAAATATGCAAGTCACTAAATGAATAAAAAGTAAGTAGTAACCAGGAACTGCAAGCTCCAAAAGGGAGAGATGTCACTTTATAAACTTGTTACAATATATTTTTTAATTATTTATTTAATAGTCACATGATTAGAAGAAGCATTTCATTATAGCATTAGCATATTCAATAACAACTTCTAGAGCAAAGATGCATCTCTTTCAAAATTGGCTACAAATTTTTAGGTTCACAGTTGAATTAATACAGTTATACAATATTGAACTCAGTATAAACCCTATAACCTATAAACCCTATAACATACAATTGAATGAGGTTTTAACCTTCAAAAAGGATCTCCATTTCATTTTTAAATATACTGTTTCATACAGAAAATCTCATTTTTAATGCTACTAACACTTAGATGTTTGCACATGTGTCTCTAATCTCTATGTATCTGATTATTACTAGTCACAGTTGGTTACTTTCTGAGATCCACCTGAGCATGGATATAGACTCATCAGGTAGATTTCAATGGTAATGTGTTTTACCTCTAATAATTAATATGGAGGAATTTTTATGCTTCTTCCTCAAATATAACTCATTTTTTAATTTGTTGATTTTTTTGTGTGTATTTCATACAGAACATTCCAAACAATCTTATTCACCTATATACCCACATCCCAAATGGCACTCTCCCATAGCCTCCCCCCACCACTGGAGCCCATATACTCTGTAATCCCTGTTACTGTCCACTGTGCTGTTGGTGCCCCCAGCCATTCTCCAGTGCTTGTCCATATGCTGAATCTAATCAGTATATCGAGAGTTCCTTGTTTTAGGAAGATCAGCTCTTCCTCATCTAGCAACAATTAGCTGCCAATATTCCTTTAGAAAAGATTGAGTTCTGCTGTTCATTTTCCCTGTGTTATGCTGGGTTACTCTCTGGGAGTCTTTTGGGACACCCTGGCCAACAACTCAAATAAAGGTATCTCCTGTCTGGCATTGTTTCTTATGTAGCTTTTAGCTATACACATGGACTCTTAAAGAATTATGTTGATCCCTTTAATCTTCGGTTATACTTTCCTTTTGGGTGTTTAAGACCTTAGAGTTGGCCCAAATAAATCAATTTATTTTTACTCTTAAGGTCGTTCGAGGATCTGTTCCTCAGGGGTCACATCAGTTTGGGAGGAACCCCTTGCTCCTTTCTTTTACCAGTTCTATCTATGTGAAGATAAGTCAAAGGTCCTGCTCGACCGTGGCTGGTTTCACTTGAAAGCATGGAGGAAATGTTTCCTCTGTGTTGACTCTCCTCTTTGTAGACTGGACATTGGTTCAAATCCATTTGGTAGGGTCTCCATGGCTTCCTTGATCAAGAGGACATGTGATGCACCACAGTTACAGGACATTTTGAGAGATGCTCATAGTCCCCCGGAGCTTAGTCGACCTAGGAAGGCAAGGAGCAAAAACTGTCCTTTATGTCCCTCTGACCAAAATAGTATAGGCCTCAATGTATGGCTGTTAGACATCCCAAAAAGTTAGTTCCATCAGTCTGGTACTTTTAATTACCATGTGCTATGTAGATAAAGCTTGGGCAAAGACCAAACATTCACAGATAAATCTTGCCTGGACTTGTTTTATATTCCTTGAGCTAGTTGTATGTATAATTTGTCAGTAGGTTGTTTAATATGGTTCCCTGTGGTTTTTTTAAACTACCTAGGCATCATTTATCCCTTGCATTGTCTAACCCTTCCACAGTGGTTTCCTCATTTAAAGTGCCCCCATTTTCCCATTTCTCCCTTAATAATACCCTTCTGCTTTGGTCCCACCTCCTTGAGCTCCTTCTTTCCCTTTGTCCCCAAGGTTCCTTGTATAACCTTCCCTCCCCCTCCCATTAAAATAATCCCATTTTTATCCATATCACACTTCTTAATGCCTGTTTCTTACTGTTCTTCTCTTTCAGATTCTTTATTTTCCTTTACCTCCCTGGTTCCTTTTTCATTATCTTGGTTCCTGTAGTTATGTCTGGATATGTACTCATAAGGATTTGGTGTTAGGATCCACATATGAGGGAGAAAATACGTCATTTTTTTGTTTTTTGTTTTTTTATGAGTCTGTGTTACTTCACTTAGTATAACAGTTTCCAGTTCCATCCATTTACCTGCAAATTTCATGACTTCATCTTTCTTTACTGGTGAGTAAAACTCCCTCGTATAAATGAACAACATTTTCATTATCCACTCCTCAATTGAGGGACACTTAGGTTGCTTCCATCTCTTAGCTATTGTGAAAAGAGCAGCAACAAACATGGATGTACAAGTGTCTCTGCAACAGGATGAGTTCTTTGGGTATATGACAAGGAATGGTATAACTGGGTCAAATAGTAGGTTCATTTGTAATTTTTTAAGAGTTCTCCACACTGCTTTCCATTGGGGTTGAACAAGTTTGCAATCCCACCAGCAGTGGATGAGCAGTCCTCTTTCCCCACATCCTCTCCAATATTTGGTATCATTTGCTCTCTTGATATTAGCCAGTCTGACGGTTTATTTGCATTTCCCTAATTTAGAATGATGTTGAATACCTCTTAAGATGCTTCTTAGCCATCTTTATTTCTTCTTTTGAGAACTCTGTTCAGCTCCTTAGCCCATCCTTTAATTGGGTTACTTCCTTTCTTGATTCTTTGTTTTTTGAGTTCGTTATATATTCTGGATATTAAACCTCTGTCGGATGTGTTGCTGGTGAAGATTTTCTTCCATTCTGTGGGTTTTCTTTTCACTTCCTTGGATGCTTCTTTTGATGTACAGAATAATTTTAGTTTAATGAGGTCCCATTTGTTGATTCTTGACCTTGTTTCCTGAGCAACTGAGGTCAGGTCTGGAAAATCCTTTCCTACACCTATATCTTGCAGGTTATTGCCCATGTTTTCTTCTAACAGTTTCAGAGTTTAAAGCTTCACATTGAGATCTTTGATCCATTTGGAGTTGACTTTTGTGCAAGATGAAAGATAAGGGTTTAGTTGCATTCTTCTACAGGTGGAGATCCAGTTTTGCCAGCACCATTTGCTGACAATGCTGTCTTTCCTCCAGTGAAAGTTCTTGGCCCCTTTGTCAAATATCAAGTGGCTGAAATTGCATGTACTCATATTTGGGTCTTCCATTTTGTTCCATTGATCTATGGATCTATGTTTGTGCCAGTACCATGTTGTTATTATGACTATAGCTCTGTAATATTGTTTAAAGTCTGGTGTAGTAATCCTCTAACATTACTCCAAGTGCTCAGGGTTGCTTTGGCTATTTGAGTTCTTCTGTGCTTCCATATGAAACTTAGGGTGGTTTTTTTTACAACTTTGTGAAGAATGTCATGGGGATTTTGATTGGTGTTGCATTGAATCTATAAATGGCTTTTGGTAGGATACTCATTTTCACGATATTAATTCTTCCAATCCATGAGCATGGGAGGTCCTTCCATTTTCTGATGTCTTCCTCAATCTCTTTCTTTAAAGATTTAAAATTTTCATTGTAGAGTTCTTTAATGTCTTTGGTCAGGTTTATTCCAAGAAATTATATTTTATTTTTTTTGAAGCTATTGTGAAAGGGAGTGTTTCCATATACTCTTTCTCTGATTGCTTGTTTTTTTTTTTAATATAGAAAGGTTACAGACTTTTTGGTGAATTCTGTAACCTGCCACTTTATGGAAGGTGTTAATCATTTCTAGGAGTTTTCTGGTGGAATTTTGGACATCTCTTAGATCATATCATCTGAAAAAGAGAATAATTTGATCTCTTCTTTTCCAATTATTATTCCTTTAATTACCTTCCCTTGTTTTATTGCTCATGCAAGAGTTTCAAGCACTATGTTAAAAAGAAGTAGAGATAGTGGACAGCCTTGCCTGGTTCCTGATATTAATGGAAATGCTTCTAATTTTTTCCATTTAAAATGATTTTGCCTGTGGGTTTTTTAAATAAATAATTTATTAAGAATTTCATACAGACATAAGCATATAAGTTGTTTTGATCAAATACATGCCCACTCCCTCCCCTCCAACTCCTCCCATATCTCCCCATCACTTTTTCTGATACCTTCATGCACTGCTTCTTCTTCTTTGATTTATTTTTTATGGGGCTTTTGGCTACTCTAACATTCCCCCCTTCTGAAGAGGTAACCCTAAAATCTTTTAAGGATAGATAAAAGCTCACAAATATTTTTGACATTTTTGGCCTTTGGAATGGAATATGCTGCTAAGACATTGTGAGTTTTAGCCAATAAATTGGCTACTTTTCTTTGGGGTATTTTTTACCCTAACCTCCTAGCCAATTCCTACCTTCTATTCTTATCATGCAATCCTCTGAAGAGGTTACCCAAACTGCCAATAGAGAATAGGGATGCAGACCACTCTGGCTTCTTCCATGCTGAACAGGGACACAGGGTGAGGTAATTGGAGTGCCCCTTCAGTGGGTCTTTCTAAAAGACTCCCAAATTGCATAACTCTTATCTTTAGGGGGAAAAGAAAATCCTTAAATCATGAATAAGAAATGTGAAGGAAAAGTAAAGGCAAGAGTAATTAGCATTACAAGTTCTAGACAGGGAACCAGAAAAAAGTCAGAACAGGGCAATTTTCAAATGTTCATTTC
>NW_008331140.1:11454751-11468086 GCF_000622305.1 Nannospalax galili | reverse complement strand
ATTTTAGAACAATAGCTGGTTGTCTCCCTTAGCTACAGGTGGGCGCTACAGGATTGGAGAACAAGATTTGAATTCTTACATCTGCACAGCACTTTCTGTTAGGAACAAAATCATCAATGAGAAATAATTGTCTAAATAACTTTTTATACAGACTTAAGTATAAAATCTGGGAAGTATAATTCCTTGAACTCTTAAAGACGTATACTGATGACTTTACTCCTTGTTTATACTTTCCTTTTGGGTGTTTAAGACCATACAGTTGGTCCAAATAAATCAATTTATTTTTACACTTAAGGTCATTTGAGGATCTGTTCCTCAGGGTCACATGGGCTTGGGAGGCGCTCCTGACTCCTTTCTTTTACAAGTTCCAGCTTTGTGAAGATAAGTCAAATGTCCTGCTAGACCATGGATGGCTTCACTTGGAAGCATGACTGAGATGTTTCCTCTGAGTTGACCCTCCTCTTTGTAGACTGGACACTGGTTCAAGTCCATCCCACGGGATCTCTATGGCCTCCTTGAACAAGAGGACAGGTGACTCCCCACAGTTACAAGACATTTTGAGAGATGTTCCATAGTCCCCTGGAATTTAATCAACCTTGGAGGGCAAGGGGCAAAAACTGTCCTTTAAGTCCCTCTGACCACTTTAGTATAGGCCAGAAACCATGGCTGTTAAATATCCAGTAAGGTTAGTTCCACCAGTCTTGTACTTTCAAATATCATGTACTGTGTAGGTAAGGCTTGGGTGAAAAACCAAATATTCTCAGATAAACCTTGACTAGATACATATTTTGTTCCTTAAACTAGTTATTTAAACTATGATCATTGACATTTTAAGATGATGTTTATATTATTTTTGTCTCATCCTTTATATATCATAACATACCTATACAGACCGTCATTATTTTCTTAAGCTTTCTCATTTTTTCTTTCTATTTTGGAAAATATCTTCATTCCCATATCCTTTTAACAGCTTTTACATTCTCATTTTCTTATTTTTTAAATAATTACGAGACATAATAGCATTAACAAATTTTCCATCTGTTGTGAGACATCTTTTCCTAGGGATGCTAACTAATGCTTATTCTTTTTTAAGGTTCTAGTGTCAAGCCAATGTTTAATTGAAGTTTTACTAGGAAACTGATTAATTTATTGAGCTTATTTACGGAGATAACTGAGGGGTTACTGAGGTGTATGTATGACCTGGTGATATGTACACTGGAAAGCCTTTACCCAATATGGGTCATGCTTTCTCTTCCTAGCCTTCTCCAGATTGTACACTTTAGCCCTCTCCCAATCCAGGAGGCCATGTGTGATTAGGGCCAAATTACATACAGTTGGCTGAGAACAGTGGCTGGATACTCCAGTGAGGCTCCAATGACCCTGCTTGGCCCTATTTTAATGAATGAGCAACAATCGTCAACAAGTTCAATGGACTATGTTTAGCCATCAAGCTCAGCTAAATTTGAGATGATGGCAGTTATTTCATGCAGAAGGGACTGCTGTATAGCATCATCTTATTAAAAGGACCTGGAGTTGAAAAGGATTTGGTGCTAGGATCCACATATGAGGGAGAACATACATCATTTGGCCTTCTGAGTCTGTGTTACTTCACTTAGTATAACAGTTTCTAGATCTATCCATTTACCTTCAAATTTCATTATTTCATCTTTCTTTACTGCTGAATACAACTCCATTGTATAAATATAACACATATTTGTTAACCATTTGTCAGTTGGGGGGCACTTAGGTTGCTTCCATCTGTTAGCTATTGTGAAAAGAGCAGGAACAAACATGGTTGTACAAGTGTCTCTATAATAGGATGAGTCCTTTGGGTATATGCCAAGGAGTGGTATAACCAGGTCATATGGTAGGTTCATTTTTAGTTTTTTAGGAGTGCTCCATACTGTTTTCCATGAAGGTTGCACAGGTTTGCAACTCTTCACATCCTCACCAGCATTTGGGATCAATTGGTCTCTTGATCCTAGCCAGTCTGATTGGGGTAAGGTGATACTTTAGGGTGCTTTTAATTTGCATTTTCCTAATTACTAATGATATCGAACACTTTTTGAGATCTTGCTTAGCCATCTTTATTTCTTCCTTTGAGAACTCCCTGTTTAGATCTTTAGCCCATCTTTTAATTGGGTCATTTGGTGTCTCGAGCTTTGTTTTTGAGTTCTTTATATATTCTGGAGGTTAAACCTCTGTCAGATGTGTCACTGGTGAAGATTTTTTCCCGTTCTGTGGGTTTTCTCTTCAATTTTTTATTGTTTCTTTTGCTGTACAGAAGCTTTTTAGTTTAATGAGGTCCCACTTGTTGATTGCTGACCTTAATTCCTGAGCAACCAATGAAGGATTTAGAAAATCCTTTCCTATACCTGTATCTTGTAAATTACTGCCTATGTTTTCTTCTAATAGTTTCAGGATTTCCAGTTTCACATTGAGGTCTTTGATCCATTTGGAGCTGACTATTGTACAAAGCGAAAGATAAGGATCTAGCTTCATTCTTCTACAGGTGGAGATCCAGTTTTGCCAGCACCATTTGTTGAAGATGCTGTCTTTCCTCCACTGTGTGTTCTTGGCACCTTTGTCTAATATCAGGTGGCTGAAACTGTGTGTACTTGGGTTTGGATCTTCAGTGATGCTGAATTGATCTATGTGTCTATTTTTGTGCCAGTCCCATGCTGATTTTATGACTATTGCTCTGTAGTATACTTTGAGACCTGGTATAGCAATGCCCCCAGCATTGCTCTTTGTGCTAAGGGTTACTTTGGCTATCTGGGGTCTTTTGTTCTCCTATATGAATTTGGAGATGGTTTTTTCTAATTCTGTGAAGTATGTTATGAGGATTTTGATTGGGATTGCAATAAATATTGATTTGGGTAGGATGGTCATTTTCACAATATTAATTCTTCCAATCCATGAGCATAGAAGCTCCTGGTGTCTTCCTCAATCTTTCTTTTAAAATTTAAATTTTTCATTGTAGAGCTCTTTTGTGTCTTTGGTCAGATTTATTCTAAGATACATTTTTTTTAAAGTTTATTTTTTTAATTTTTAAAGAATTTAATAACCATATGATTAGAATGAGCATTTCATTACAGCTTTAACATATTCAGTAACGCATTCCAGAGCAAGGATACATCTCTTTCAAAGGTGGCTGTAAATTTTTAGGTTCACAGTTGAATTAATACATTCATACACACAGCATATCTTAAAATGAAATTAAGATCTTCTTTAAAGGGTAAAAACTCATTCAATTTTATGTCTTACAGGGTTGAGACTTTATTTTTTTGCAGCAATTGTGAATGGGAGCATTTCCCTGTATTCTTTTTCCAATTTCTTTTATTGCTACACAGAAAGGCTACTGAGTTTTTTAGATTGATTTTATAACCTGCCACGATACTGAAAGTGTTGATCAATTCTAGGAGTTTTCTGGTGGAACTTTGGTATCTCTTAGGTATAGCATCATATCATCTGCAAAAAGTGGTAGTTTGCGTGGTGGCACACACCTGTAGTCCCAGCTCTTGGGACGCAGAGGCAGGTGGATCTCTGTGAGTTCAAGGCCAGCCTGGTCTACACAGTGAGTTCCAGGACAGTTGGGGCTACAAGGAGACCCTGCTTCAAAAAGACAAAAAAAAAAGTGGTAGTTTGACTTCTTCTTTTCCAATTAGTACTCCTTTAATTTCCTTCTCCTGTCTTATTGCTCTAACCAGAGTTTCAAACACTGTGTTGAAAAGGAGTAGAGGTAGTTGGCATCCTTTTCTGATTCCTGATTTTAATGGGAATGCTTCCAGCTTTTCTCCATTTAGAATGCTGTTGGCTGTGGGTTTGTTATATATAGCTTTAATTATGTTGAGGTATGGTCCCTCCAGTCCAATTCCCTCTAGGACTTGAACAGAAATGCATGCTGAATTTTGTCAAAAGCCTTTTCTGCATCTATTGAGATGACAATGTGGCTTTTGTCTTTGAGTCCATTTATATGATTAATGTCATTTACTGACTTGCGAATGTTGAACCATCCCTGCATCTCTTTGATAAAGCCTTCTTGATCATGGTGAATGATCTTTTTGATGTGTGTCTGAATGTCATTTGTAAGTAATTTATTGAGAAATTTTGCATCTATGTTCATTAAGGATATGGGTCTATAGTTTTCTTTTTTGGTTGTATCTTTACCCAATTTGGGTATTAGAGTAATGCTGGCTTTGTAGAAGGAATTTGGGAGTTATCCTTCTGTTTCTATCATTTTGAATAATTTAAATAGTATTGGATGGAGGTCTTATTTAAATAGCTGTTAGAACTCTGCTGTAAATCCATCTGGGCCTGTGCTTTTTTTTAGTTGGGATGCTTTGTATTACTGTTTCAATTTCCTTATATGTTATGGGTCTGTTTAAACTGTTGATCTCTTCTTGGGTTAGTTTTGGGGGTTCCCATGCTTTTAGATATCTACCCATTTCTTTTGTATTTTCAAACTTAGTAGCGTATAGGTTTTTAAAATATTCCCTTTTAATTGTCTCGATCTTTTTTGTGTCTGTTGTGATGTTTCCCTTTCATCTCTGATTTTGTTGATTTGGATTTGCTCTTTCTTTTGGTTAACTGGGCTTTCTTTCTTTTGGTTAACTGGTCAGTCTATCTTGTTCAGCTTTTCAAAGAACCAGCTCTTAGATTCATTGATTTTTTTGTATTGTTTTCTTTGTTTCTATGTCATTAATTTCTGCTCTGATTTTTGTTATTTCTTCTCTTATGCTGGGTTTGGGCTTCATTTGTTCTTGACCTTCCATTGTCTTGAGTTGCAGTGTTAGGTCATTTATTTGAGCAATTTCTAATTTTTTAATGTAGGCATTTAGAGCTATAAACTTCTCTCTTAGGACTGCTTTTAAAGTGTCCCAGAAGTTGTGTTGTGTTGTATTATCTTTTTCTAGGAATTCCAAGAATTCTTTTATTTCTTTCTTAATTTCTCCTTTGTGTGTTATTCAATAGTCATGAGTTTGTGTAGTGACTAGGGCTTTGTCCAGTGTGGATTTTGAGCTTTATTGGTTTGTGGTCTGATAGAACGCATGGAATTATTTCAGTATTTTTGTATTTGTTGAGGTTTGTTTTATGGCCCAGTATGTGGTCAATTTTTGAAAAAGTTCTGTGGGGTGCTGAGTAGAAAGTGTATTCTTTGGTGCTTGGGTGGAATATTTAAAATATGTCTGTTAGGTCCATTTGATGTATGGTATCATTTAATTCAGATGTCTCCCTGTTTATTCTTGGTCCAGTTGACCTGTTTAATAAAGACTGTGGGGTATTGAAGTCCCCTACTATTACTGTGTTGGGCTTAATCTGTGTCTTAAAAGTCCTGTAGTGTCGTTTTTTACGAATTGGTTACACCAGAGTTTCATGCATTTATGTTAAGGATTGTAATATCTTCTTGGTTAACTGTTCCTTTGATCAGAATGAAGTGACCCTCTTTATTCTGATTAGTTTTACTTTGAAGTTTATTTTGTCAGATATTGCAATCCCTGCTTGTTTCTTAGTGCCATTTGCTTGAAATATTCTTTTCCATCCTTTTACCTTAAGGTAGTGCCTGTCCTTGAAGGTGAGATGGGTTTCTTGCAGAGAGCAAAGAGATGGATTTTGTTTCTTAATCCATTCATTTAGCCTGCATCTTCTGACTGGGATGTTCAGTCCATTGATATTTAAGGTTATTATTGAAAGATGTGTATTGTTTGCCGTCATTTTGATTGCTGTTTGTGTTCTCTTTGTAATTTTGTGTTTCCTTAATTATACCTTTATTTTCTTTCATTGCACCTGGGGTATAGTTGTTTCTCTCTCCATCCTCTGTATTGCTTCAAGTATTCTTTGAAGAGCTAGTTTGTGGACATGTATTCTTTCAGGCTATTCATGTCATGGAAGATTTTTCTTTTCCCCTCAACTATAATAGATATTTTTGCTGGATATAGTATTCTGGACTGCCATCTATTGTCATGTAGAGCTGGAAATACTTTGGTCCAGGCTCTTCTGGCTTTCATAGTTTGCATTGATAAGTCAGCTGTAATTCTGATGGGCTTTCCTTTCTATGTGACTTGTTGTTTTACTTTTGCTGCTTTCAGTGTTCTCTCTTTGTTCTGCACATTTAGTGTTTTTATCATGATATTTTGTGGGGAGTTTCTTTTCTGATCTTGTCTATTTGGTGTTCTATGTGCTTCCTGTATTTGTATGGAGATGTCTTTCCTTAGTTTCATGAAATTCTCTTCTACAATCCTGTTTAAGATCTGGTCAATACCATTAACCTGAAATTCTTTCTCCTTCCTCTATTCCTATGATCTGTAGATTTGGTCTTTTCATGGTGTCCCACATCTCTTGCATATTCCATTCCTGTGTTTTTAAAATTTTCCATACTCTTTGCTTGGGTGGTTGAATTCCTCAACTTTATCCTCCAGTATTGATATTCTGTTTCCCATTTCATTCATTCTAGTGGTAAGGCTGTGGTTTCAAGTTGGCTTATTGAGTTTTGCACTTTGTTCTTCATTTCTGCCTGAGTTTTGTTCAATGCTTCCATCTCTTTTGTGAATTCATTCAGAAGTTTATCCCTATCTTCTTTTAGCTCTTTGATTTGTTTGTTCATGTGTTCTTTAAATTCATTGAGTTCCTTGATTATGTTTATTATTGTTCTTTTAAATGCAGTGTCCTGGGTTATCTCTAGGGGGTTCACCTTGTAGAACTCTTCTACAGGATTAGTAGAGTTTGGTGGGGACATAGTGTTTTGGCTTTCCATTTTATTATTCTTTCGTTGTGATTTTGGCATGTGAATTTATTTTTTTTGTTTATAATTCTGATGTGAGAATTAAGTTGAAGTATGCTTCTGTTTGTATTATCAGGGTGCCTAGATCCTTTCCTCATTGGTTATGTAAAGCTGGTTGGTAGAGAGTTCAGGTTCTCTCGGGTTTAATTTGGAGGGAACCTGATGGCTTCAGATCAGCTATTCAAGAGTACCTACAAAAGCCCAATTCAGATTTCAGTCAGGTCCACTCAGGTTTCCTTCACTACGTAGAGTCAGGATCTGGGCAATCTCAGGCAGTTCACTCTGTTCTCAGCCCCTACACCAGGGGGAGGCCAGAGGGAGGCCAGAACTTGGCACTCTCTGTCGGTCTGCTGAGATCAGAGCTGTTATACTGATGGAGGTTGAAATCCACCCTCTCAGGCTGTCTGCTAGGATCTCAGCCTTAGCCTACCAAATCCAGATCTGCCCTGGGGCCCTGGGAGAGGCCTCACAAAATCCCAAATAGGGGGATGGGTATGGCACATTTAGGGGAAGCTCACCACCATGTGGAGTTAGCATCTGGGGTCTCTCAGGCAGTCCCCTGTGTTGTCAGGCTGTGCTGGATAGCTTTAGTGTCAACTTGACACACCTGGGTTGAGGGAGCCTCAGTTGGGGAATTGCCTTCATGCTTAAATTATTCAAAAAGATAGAAACAGGAGGAGAACTACCAAACTCCTTCTATGAAGCCAATATCACTCTAATACCAAAACCAGGTAAAGATAGAACAAAAAAACAAAACTATAGGCCCATATCCTCAATGAATATATATGCAAAGACACATAACAAAATACACACAAACCACATACAGACATACATCAAAAAGATCACCATGATCAAGTCTGCTCTATTCCAGATATGCAGGCATGGTTCAAAACACATAAGCCAATAAATGTTATAAAATGTATAAATGGACTTGAAGACAAAACTACATGGTTATTTCAATAGGTGAAAAAAAGGTCTTGACAAAATCCAGGATGCATTCATGTTAAAAGTCCTAGAAGGAATTGGTCCAGAGGGAACATATGTCAAAATAATTAAAGGTATACGCAACAAACCCACACCAAATATTATTCTAAATGAAGAAAAACTGGAAGCATTCCCATTAAAATCAGGAAACAGAGCCACCCACTATCTCTACTCCTTTTCAAAATACTGCTTGAAACTCTTGCAAGAGCAGTAAGACAAGAAGGAGTTAAAGGAAAACTTATTGGAAAAGAAGAGGTCAAATTATTTCTATTTCTAGATGATATGATATTATACATAAAAGATCCAAAAGAAATCCCCCAGGAAGCTGTTAGAAATGATTAATACTTTCACTAAAGTGACAGGTTACAAAATCAACTTACAAAAATTAGCATTTCTATATACCAATAACAAGCAATCAGAAAAAGCACCCAAGGAAATCCTCCCATTACAATAACCTAAAAAAAATTTAGGAAAAAAACCTAACCAAAGACATTAAAGATCTCTACAATGAGGATTTTTCTTTAAAATTCTAATAAAATTGTCCTAACCTTTCAAGAAAAAAAAATTTTGAGATAAGAAGAGACATTTACAAATGATATTATAAGGAATGCAAATAACTTGGGCCTCTCTCACAGGTGGGCCCAGCCTCAGATCCAACTCATTCTCCACAGGACTAGCTACCCCATTCCTCTCATCACTGTCCCTACAAGCCTCTCTCACAGGCTGGCTCCTATTCCTTAAACCCAAATCCCAGAACTAGCTTGCCAAACCAGCCCCCTCACCACCAAATTCCAAGCCTGAGCATCAGGCGGACAGAGCTGCTCAGCCAGGACTCTGAACCAAAACTAAATTAAATAAAAGCAGAGTAGAAGTTCCTGTTGAACATATAACTGATAAAGAACATCCATATGCCCAGACGGCAACACAAAAACACAAATAATATGAAAAACCAGGAGAATATGTCCCCAACAAAATCCATGAATCCTACAAAAGGGCAGAACATTGAGAACCACCCTATAGAACCGCAGGACACAGAATTTAAAAGAACAATCATAAACATGGTCAAAGAATTACAAGAAAACACAAACAACTCAAAGAACTCAAAGAGGAAGTGCATAAAGTTTTGACAGAAGCTCAACACTCATCTCACCTTCAAAGATAGACACTATCTTAGAGTGAAAGAATGGAAAAAAATATTCCAAGCAAATGGCCCTAAGAAGGAAGTAGGTGTTGCAATTTTAATATCTGACAAAATAGACTTCAAATTGAAACTCATCAGAAGAGATAAGGAGGGTTACTTCATTCTAATTAAAGAAAAAAATGACCAAGAAAATATTACAATCATGAAAAATTATGCACCAAACTCTGGAGCACCCAATTTCATAAAATCAGTAGCCCAGGATTATAAAACAGAGACTAGCATCAACCCAGTGATAGTGGGCAACTTTAATACCCCACTTTCTTCAATAGTCAGGTCAGCTGGACAAAGAATAAACAGAGAGACATCTGAATTAAATGACATACCATATGAAATGGACCTAACAGATATATACAGAATATTCCACCCAACCACCAAAGAATACACTTTCTACTCAGGAGCTGATGAAAGTTATTCTAAAATTGACCACAATATGGGGCACAAAACAATTCTCAACAAATACAAAAAAACTGAAATAATTCCATGCCTTCTATGCGACCACAATGCAATAAGGCTTATAATCAACAGCAAAAGAATCTCTAGTAAATACACGAACTCATGGAGTTTAAACAACACACTCCTGAATCAAGAATGGGTCAAAGAAGGAATTAATAAAGAAATAAAAATATTCCTGGAACAAAATTAAAAAGAGAACACAACACAAAAAAATTTCTGGGACACCCTAGAAAGCAATCCTGAGAGGTAAGCTTATAGTTTTAAGTGCCTACATTAAAAAATCAGAAAGATCATATATAAATGGCTTAACATTGCTACTCAAAACACTTGAAAAGCAACAACAAATCAAAGTCAAACCCAGCAGACAAGAAGAAATAACAAAGAAATACAAAAATCAAACTAGAAATTAATGAAATAGAAACTAAGAAAACAATACAAAGAATCAACAGATCCAAGAGCTGGTTCTTTGAAAGGTTACATAAGATTGACAGACCGCTAGCCCAGTTAACCAAAAGAAAGAAAGAGCAAATCCAAAATAACAAAATCAGAGATGAAAGGGGAAACATCATGATAAACACGAAAAAGAATCCAAAACATTGTAAGGGAATACTTTAAAAATCTATATTCTATTAAATTTGAAAACCTAAAAGAAATGGATGAATTCCTAAAATTATGGCCACCACCAAAGTTAAACCAAGAGGATATCAACAGCCTAAACAGACCAACAATAAGGAAATTGAAACAGTAATACAAAACTTCCCAACTAAAAAAATTGCAGGCCTAGATGGATTCACAGCAGAATTCTACCAGACATTCAAAAACATAGAAACAGAGGGAGAACTCCCAAACTGATTCTATGAAGTCAGAATCACTTTAATACTAAAATCAGGTAAAGATACAAAAAAAAGAAAATTAGAGACCCATATCTTTAATGAACATAGATGCAAAATACTCAGAAAAATACTTGCAAATCACATACAGACACACATCAAAAAGATCATCCACCATGATCAAGTTGGCTTTATTCCAGAGATGCAGGGATGGGTCAACATTCATAAGTCAATAAATGTAATAAAGCACATAAAGTGACTTAAAGACAGAAATGACATTGTCATCTCAATAGCTGCAGTAAAGGCCTTCGACGAAATCCAACATGTATTTGTGTTAAAAGTCCTAGAAAGAGTTGGTGTGGAAGGAACATACCTCAACATAATTAAAGCTGTATATAACAGACCCGTAGCCAACATCATCCCAAATGGAGAAAAACTGGAAACATTTTCATTAAAATCAGGAACCAGACAGGCCTGACCCATTATCTCCACTCCTTTTCCATATAGTTCTTGAAACTCTTACCTGGCACAATAACACAAGAGAAGGAAATTAAAGGAGTACTAATTGGAAAAGAAGAGGTCAAATTATCCATATTTGCAGATAATATGCTATTATACATATGAGATCCCAAAAATTCCACTAGAAAACTGTTAGAATTGATTAGTGCTTTCAGTAAAGTGGCAGGATACAAAATCAACTTACAAAAATCAACAGCCTTTCTATATACTAATAACAAGCAATCAGAAAAAGCACTAGAGGAAACCTTCCCATTCTCAATAGCCTTAAAAAATATTTAGGAATAAACCTAACCAAAGATATTAAAGATCTCTACAATGAAAATTTCAGAGTTTTAGAGAAAGAGATATAGGAAGACAGTAGGAGATGGAAAGACCTATCATGCTTGTGGATTGGTAGAATAAATATTGTGAAAATGACCATCTTACCAAAAACAATTTATAGATTCAATGCAATCCTAACCAAAACACCCATGACATTCTTCACAGAGCTTGACAAAATAATCCTAAAATTCATATGGAATCACAAAATATCTCAGATAGCCAAAACAATCTTGGGAAAAAAGAAATTGCTAGGAGGATCACCACACTAGATATCAAATTATATTACAGAGCTATAGTCATAGAAGTGGCATGGTACTGGTGCAAAAATAGACACATAGATTAATGGAACACAATAGAAGACCCAAACATGAGTTCATATAATTTCAGCTACCTGATATTTGGCAAAGGTGCTAAGAACATACAATGGAAGAAAGATAATATCTTCAACAAGTGGTGCTGGCAAAACTGGATCTCCACCTGCAGAAAAATGAAACTTGACCCTTATCTTTCACCCTGCATGAAAGTCAACTCCAAATGGATCAAAGACCTCAATACAAAACTTAAACATGGAAACTCCTAGAAGACAACATAGGCAGCACCCTCCAAGGTATAAGCATAGGAAAGGACTTTCTAAACCAGCCACCGGTTGTTCAGGCACTAAGGTCAACAATCAGTAAGTGGGACCTCATGAAACTAAAAAGTTTTTGCACAGCAAAAGAAACAACTAAGGAAGAGAAAACCCACTGAGTGGGAGAAAATCACCAGATATATATCCAACAGAGGACTGATAGCCAGAATATACAAAGAACTCAAAAAAGAAAGAAATAAGAAGATAAACAACCCTATAAAAGATGGGTGATAGACCTAAACAAAGAGTCCTCAAGCGAAGAAATAAAAATGGCTAAGAAGTTTGGTCGGGCACGGGGATGTGGGGACACAAGGCCTGGGCCTTGGGGGGGGATGGCCACCAGCTGCTGAGTGACTATGGACCACCATCACTAGGCCACACACAAGGAACTGGGAACAGCCAGGTACCTCAGAGCAAATATGCAGAGCTGCTGTCCATCATTGAAGAGTTGGGGAAAGAGATCAGACCCACATACACAGGGAGCAAGAGTGCCATGGAGAGACTAAAAAAGGCATCTTTCACGCTGGAGGCCTGCCTGGTTCAGGAGTGCTTGGCTGAAACAGAGCACAATGCCAGGTCCTAGCCTCTGTAGTTTTGAAGGTCCCCATCTTTGTATGAGATGGGAGGTTAACAATTCTTATCGCCTGTTGAGATGAAATTCTTTTTTTTTAAATGGTAACAGTTTAGTTTTCTTCTGCATGGTTCACTAAGCTCTGAAATTACACACTCAGAGATTGGGAAAATATTTTGCAGTTAATTAAGATGCACATTTTAAGTAGTTAGGAATGACCCAGGTCCTCTTTTTTTTTTAAGCATTGATTTAAAAGATGCATGTAAAATTACTTTAGACCAAACTACTGTTTGTCCCCAAATGCCAGTGTCTCCCTTTAATCTTCCTTTGAGTTCATTTGTCGTTTGCATCACCTAAACTGATTTGTTCCTTTTTATAAGCTCATTGGACTCTGAGGACTTTAGTGCATACCGATATACCAGTTTTACTTAGTACCTGGCTTGCTTGCCATACAGTGTAGCTCCTGCTTAATGGAGCTTTTTTGCTTAAGCATTTGCATGATTCTGAGAGCTCTGAAGTCAATCTTAAAAAATGCACAATTGATCTTTGCCCAAGATTTATCTACATGACACACAGTAATTAAAAGTACCAGACTGGTGGAACTAACCTTCTTGGATGTTTAACAGACATACTTTGAGGCCTATAATAATTTGGTCAGAAGGACATAAAGGACAGTTTCTGCTCCTAGCCCTCCTAGGTCGACTAGTTCCAGGGGACTCTGAGAATCTCTCAAAATGTCCTGTAATTGTGGTGGCTCACCTATCCTCCTGATCAAGGATGCCGAGGAGACCCCACCAGATGGACTTGAACCAGTGTCCAGTCTACAAAGAGGAGGGTCAACACAGAGGAATAATTTCCTCCATGCTTCCAAGTGAAGTCAACCATGGTCAAGCAGGATCTTTGACTTATCTTCACATAGGCGGAACTGGTAAAAGAAAGGAGCCAACACCCAAAAGGAAAATATAGCCAAAGATTAAAGGGGTCAATATAATTTTTTAAGAGTCCATATGTATAGCTAAAGGCTACATAACAAGCAACAATGCCAGA
>NW_008331140.1:11450635-11453683 GCF_000622305.1 Nannospalax galili | reverse complement strand
TTAGTAGATGTGAATAACACTACCATTGAAATCTAACTGATGACTTTATATCCATGCTCAGATGCCAAGGAGCTCAAAAAGTAACCAACTGTGACTAGTAATCATCATATATATAGAGATTAGAAAGCAAACATCAAACATCTTAGTGTTAATTGAATTAAAAATGAATTTTTCTGTATAAAACTGTGTATTTTAATAATGAAATGGAGATCTTCTTTAAAAGTTAAAACTTCATTTAATTTTTCTTTTTGGGGTTTTTTGAGAGAGTACAATATTGTATAACTGCTTGGGGTAATTTTTTTTTGAGACAGGGTCTCCCTGTAGCCTCAACTGTCCTGGAACTCACTATGTAGACCAGGCTGGCCTTGAACTCAGAGATCCGCCTGTCTCTGCCTCCTGAGTACTGGGATTAAAGGTGTGCACCACCATGCCCGGCTAATTTTATGTCTTATAGAGTTTATACTGAGTACAATATTGTATAACTGTATTAATTCAACTGTAAAGCTAAAAATTTATAGCCAATTTTGAAAGAGAGTCGAATTCCTACAACCAAGGCTCATGGAATACAGGGGAATAAGGGGTAGAGAGAGGGCTAATGCACCCTTCAACTCTCACCAGTGAGGCTTCCTTGTACATCAGAGTGTGACATCAGAGTGTGTTACACATAGAAGGCCTCAACTGGCCAAGTTTTGGAGAATAAGAGACTGTAGAGTGTAGGATGGGACTCCTATATGGAACCTCACCCACCCATAGCTCAAGGACCATTGTGGAAGAGAAGGCAGAAAGATTGTAAGATCCAGGGCTGGTTCATGAACACAGAGAGGTGGAGGCTTCCAGGCCAATGGAGGCTTGTTCATGTGTGCCTTAGGGCATGGTGACATCCAACACTGGATTCCTGTCAGCTCAATTAAACAAGGGCCCAAGAACTATTTGAGACTGATTGCTGCTGGGCGATGAGGCGTATGACTTATAGACGACCACTGGATGGGCTGACTAGTGCATTTACACTGAAGGACATTTGGGTACAAACACCTGAATGAATAGGACTCAGCATGTATGGCAGAGTGCATAGGGTTTGGTGGGAGGATGAGGGAGGCATGGATGGGGGAGACGGTCTGGATATGAGTAGGAAATATTGTATGAAATTTTAAAAACTCAATACAAAAAACAAAGAAAAGAAATGCAAATAACTCTAACGACAATTATGAAAACATACATGCTACATGGCAACTGTGTAAGAGATATTTAGCATGTTCTTGTACCTACAAGAGATTGGTGCAAAACAGCAGGTACATATGTGGCTGCAAGAAGAGGTCAGCTGTCATTAAAAACCACTGGAATGCAATAGTAGCTAGTGGCCAGGTGAAAGCCAGAATATTAGGCTTTTGAATTTTAAGAGAAATCTTTGAGGCCTGGAAAAGCACTGATAGAAGAGAAAATCTTCCTTAGGAGGCCTGCAGACCAAAGAAAGCAGGAAACACATGACAAGCCATACAAATGTAAAACTGGCCACCTCAACTTTTTCATCTAAAAGAGGAAATAATTATTTCTTCTCTTTTTAAGCTGTTTATGTTAGGAAGTTTGGCACAGTGAAGCAAAATCTGATTAAAACAAAAACCAGAACCTGAAAACAAGCATGGTTAATGATATTAATATCTAACAAAGTAGATTTCAAATCAAGATAAATAAGAGATTGAAGGGATGGGTGGATGAACAAGTAGGTAGATAGACAGATGATAGGTTATAGCTAGATGATAATAAAGATCGGTGGAAAAATATTTCAAGACAATATAACAACTGCTTCAAGCACAGGCACTTTCTAGAGTAAAAAGATGGGCAGAAAAAAGCATTCAGAAAAGCTGGTTAATTTTTGTCAACCTGACACATCTACAGTAACCTGGAAAGAATTTCACAGATCAGAATGGCCTCTGGCCATGTATTTGAGGCATTTTCTTAATTGACAGTTGATGTGTGCATGTCCAGCCCACTGTGCCAGTACCATCTCTAGGTATGTGGGTCTCAGTTATATAATAAAGATAATTGAGCAGGCCAGTGAGCAACTTTCCCTAAATGGTCTTCTGTTAAATTTTCTTCTTCCACATTCCTGTCTTGAGTTCCTGTCCTGGCTTCCCTTGATTATGGACTGTCACCTGTAAACTGAAATAAACACTTTCCTTCCCAAGTTGTTTTTGGTTACAGCAGCACTTTCCTCCCCAATTTTGTTTTATCACAGTAACACATAAGCAGTGGAGGCACCAAGCAAATGGGACCGGGAAACAATCAGACAGAATAGACTTCAAACTCAAATAAATCTAGAAGGTATAAAGGAGGACATGCGATTTTGATCAAGAGAACAATCAAACATATCTGCACCAAACTCTGGTGCATCTATTTTCACAAAAAGTATACTATGAGACTTCAAGACACAGATCAACTCCAACTCAGTAACAGTAGGTGATTTTAATACCTCACTTGCCCCAATAGGCAGGTCATCTGGATAATAAACAGAGAAATCTCAGAATTAAATGGCATCACACACCAAATTAACCTAACAGACAACTATACAATATAAAACATGCTCTACTAATTATGTGAACTCATGGACGTTAAACAATACGCTACTGAATGCTAAATAGGTCAAAGAAGTGAAAAAAAAAATCCTGGAATTAAATAAATGAGAATATAACACAATAAAAACTATGGGACCCATAAAAGCAGTCCTAACAGGGAAGTTTATAGCTCTAAGTACCTATTCTTATATTAAAAAAAAAACCAGAAAGAGCACAAATAATGACTTAGTGATGCAAGCCAAGAATTTGGAAAAACAAACGTAGAGCATAGTGAACCGACCAGGGACCAAACCTTTAAAGAAACTGACTCTTTCTCATCCAGCAGATATCACACGCCACTAAATCCTTAGGGGTGCGACTTCATGGCCCTCCATGCTGGGATTTTTTTCTGGGTTGAATTTGGGAATACCTAACACATGGTGTCACAGTTGCTGGTTCCACACTCAAGAGTATTGGTACAACACAAATAGGGCTCAAC
>NW_008331140.1:11429613-11450623 GCF_000622305.1 Nannospalax galili | reverse complement strand
GGGGGGGGGGGGGGGGGGGGAGGGTAAGAACACAAACGTGTGTGGATAGGGAGGCAGTGGTGGAGGATTTGGAAAGAGTTTGGGAAAGGGGGAATGTGGTGGTTCTTAAGCCTTGCCAAATCTTCACTCACTCCCTGCTTCCTGTGCCTGCCTAAAGATAAGAGCGCTTAGCTTCTGCTCCTACTCCAGCCACCTCTGCCACATTGCATCTTGATGGACTCTTGCCCTTTTGGAATTGTAAATTAAATGAACTCTTCCTTTTATAAGTTCCCTCGGTCATGGTATTTCTATCGCAGCAACAGAAAAGTAGCTAATGCAGGGGAATATGATCAAAATGCATTGTATAAAATCTTCAAAGAATGAATAAAATGTTTTTTAATGAAAAAAAAGAACAAATCTAAATCCAATAGACTGGAAGAAATAATAAAAAAAAATCAGAACAGAAATTAATGAAGTAAAAACTAAGAAAACAAAGCAACAACAAAAAATCAATGAATCTAATCGCTGCTTCTTTGAAAACATTAATGAGATGAACAGACCTTCAGCCTAATTAACCAGAAGAAAGAGACCAAAATGAATAGAATTAGAATATTAAAATAGACATCAAAGAAATTCAGAACATTATAAGAAAATGCTTTAAGTGTCTGGCGAAATGGATAAGTGGTTAAGGGCACTGGTTGTTCTTGCAGTGGACCTGGGTTTGATTCCCAGCATCTACATGACAACTAACAACCATTGATAACTCCAGTTCCAGGGGATCTGCCGCCCTCTTCTGACCTTCGTAGGCATTGCAGGACACCTACATACATGCCCGCAATATACTCAAACACATAAAATTTTTAAAAAAGGAAATACTTTAAAAAATTATGTAGAAACATGAAACACAAATTATATACCTTGAACAAGTGGAATATATGCTAGGAATCTAAACTTGTTTTAATGAACAAAAATCATCCAAAAATAAATCAAAACATGGGACAAAAAATTGTGTTTATGATAAATTCCAAAATAATATTTCACAACCTTTCATGGTATAAAAAAGAAATAATTTCATTAAGGTAGGAAGAAATTATTACATCCTGCTGAAGGACACTTACAAGTAACTCACAGCTAATGGAGACTGAAATAATTTCTCTCTAAGATCAGGAAGCAGATGCTGTACAAAAACTTTTGCTAATTTCATTCCACATTATGGTAGAGCTAGGGCCATTAGGCCAAGAAAATAAACCACATTCATATTGGAAAGGAGAAAAATTATTTTCATTAGTAAATAAAATTCTCTTGAGTAAAATGAATAAAATATGTGCCAGACTGGTAAAGACTACCAAACAGTATAGAAAGTTCAAAATTTATTTTCCACATAAACAAAAATTCACAACTTTTTGGTAGGGAGGCCTTAATATTGTTGTTACATAATCAGTGGTCTTGGTCTCTGTCTCACGTCAACAAAGGATGAGGGGCATGAGGAGTGAGAAGACTTCTATCAGATGACACAGAAAGCTCCCAGCAAGTGAGGGGGACCCAAAATTAGATTGCTAAGAAGAAGATCTTGTCTAGGTATGGTTTTGTATGTTGGAGAACAAAGGAAATAATTTTGGTTAGAGCACACCAATATGGATAGGGCCCTCAAGTACATCTACTTCGAGGGTTTTCTCCCTTCTACCACCACAACCATCACCCTTCAGATGTCATAGTGAATGGGAGGAACTAGGTTGTTCCTATTTCCTGAAATAGCTTGTATTCCCAGATTTTTCTTATCAGAGGATTGTAGTTAGAACCCCCAAGATTTCCCTGTCAGGGGTCTGCAGTTGGGGACCTATGGCTTGTGTGTTGACTGCAGGATGTTCATGTAGGATGTTTCCACAGTGTGATCCTAGCTTGTGTAACCTCCAGAGCATGTTCATATTACTAGTTTGGGACACTTTGTCCCTATCTGTCTCATTTTAGGAATCTATCTATCTTTTGGTTCTATCATTGTTAAGATGGTAATACTTGAGGCTGGAGAGATGACTCAGCAATTAAGAGCACTTGCTGTTCTTACATTGGAACAAAGTTTAGTTCCCAGCAACAATATGATAGCTTAAAATCAACTATGAGTTCAGTTCCAGTGGATCTGATACCCTTTTCTGGCCTCTGGGAGCACTACTCATGCATGTGATGCACATACATACATGCAGGCTAGGCACTGATTCACATAAAAACGAAAATAAAATCTTTTTTTAAAAAGATGATAATGCTCCCCAAATTGATGTTTATATTCAACTAAATCCCTGTCAACAACTCATCTTACTTTGTGCAAAAATAGACAAACTGACCCTAAAGTTCATCATGAAATGCAATAGACTTAATAAAAAGGAACATCTTGGACAAAGACAAAGTTGAAGTTGATCGACCACATGTGGTATTACAAAGTACATTACAAAGTGTTTATGATCAAGACTATGTAGTAATATCATGGAGGCAAACATCAATTAATGAATTAGAGAGTCTAGAAACAAATCTTCAAGCTCATTATAGAACTGCAAGACAAGTCAATGATAGGGTCCTCCACAGGAGCATGGGCAACTCTCCAGTGTTCATACCCCTGAAGAAAACTGACTCTTCCCCAACCAGCTATCAACTGCCAATAGCTCCTCAGCTAGAGGTGGGCTTCATAGCCCCTTCTCCACCCACACTGAGATGTTGACTGGCTTCATCTTGTGCTATCATCAACAGCTGCTCTGAAATCAGGAGTGTCAACTGCCGTGTCTTGTCCAGAAGACACTGCTTTGCAGATGTGTTTCCTGACCTCTGGCACTTAAAAATTTTCTGCCTCCATTGCCATGACTTTCCCTGAGCCTTGAGTGGAGTTACAGTATGATACAGATGTCCTATTTAGGACTGAGCACTCTATAGTCATTTATTATCTGTTTGACCAGTTGCAAAGCTTTGTGTTAACTGTCACTAGAATATAACTATGTACTTTTAAAAACACAACTGTATTATAAATAAATAATAAATTTAAGATTTTACGATGTCGTCAAAAGGGGGATGGAGAGACAGCTCAGAGGTTAAGAGCACTGACTGCTCTTGCAGAGGACCCAGGTTTGATTCCCAGCACTCATATGGGAATCAAACATCCATAACAACCATCCATAACTCCAGGGGATCCGAAGCCCCCTCCTGATCTCCATGGGCATTGCACCACATGGGTGTACTTATATGCATGCCAGCAATACCTTCATACACATAAAAGTAACAAATTTTTTAAAGATATAGGCAAAGATGCCTCAGTCTTCTCCAAAGATCATGTACAAATATTCAAAAATCCCATGGGAATGGGGACATGACTCAGTAAGTAGCATATATGAATCCCTGAATTCAATTCCCAGTGCTGCACAGATTGGGAATACTGGTGCACACCTGTAAAACAAGTACTGAAAATATGGAAGCAGAAGGATTAGGAATTCACGATCATCCTTAGATACACAGCAAGTTTGAGTCCAGCTGATAACACATGAGTGCTTTTCTCAACTTTTTTTTTACAAAAGAAAGAAAACAAAACATAAATTTTTGTGTAGTATTAGAGAAGTGCAAGTTCAAATCATAATGAAATACCTTTTCAAACTCCATGAAATGGCTTGAATAATAACAACAGTAATAACACCTGCTTCTCTGAATGGAAAGAAATTTGAATTCTCATATACTACTGACACAAATGTAAAAAGGAGACAGCCACTGTTTGCCACGATCTAGAATCGTCCACAGTGACTTGGGTCTTCCCACATCAATTAACTTAGGTAAGATAACCCCTTACAGACATGCTCACAGGCCAACTCAATGTAAACAATGCCTCATTTAGACCCAGCCCACTGTGGATAACACCAATCCCTAGGTAGAGGGTTCTGGAGAAATAAAACTGGGCACAAGGAAGCGAGGAATTGACCATGAATGCATTCATATTTTCTCTGCTCTTGACTGTGAATGTGATGTGACTAGCTATCTCAAACACCTCTCCACAATGACAGACTGCAGTAAGGCAGAGAATGACAGAAGACATCTGACGCCTTCCTCTGGGCTTTGCCTGCATTGAAAGTTGAAATAAAACTCTTTCTATCCTGAGTTGCTTTTTGTTAAGGTAATTTCTCACAGCAACAGAAATAAAACTGAAACAGCATAAAATATGTTAAATTGGCTATATTATCCTGAGTGATTCTATATGTTCAATGGAGGCAGCTCCCATCAAAATGCAAATGACTTCCTTTTAGAAATTAAAAAAAGACAATCCTAACATTCACATGGAAGGACAGAAGTAACAGAATCTGTTGAAATTCTGGTACCAAACTTTTTTTTTAAATCTGGGGACATAATACTTGATTTCAAAATATATTGCAAAGGTCTAATACCCTCAACAGTTTGATATTTCCATAAAACGGCAGAAGGACCAATGGATGAGAATAGAGAAAACAAAAATTGATTCACATCCAAAAAGTCAAGTAATCTTTAACAAAGTTGCCACAACTATACAGAGGGCAAAGAAAGTCTTGATAATAAATAGTGGCTGATGAAATTGGATATACATATGCAGAAAAAAAATCAAAGGAAATCCCTTCCTGGAACTGCAAATAAAAGTCACTTTAGATTTAAAGCTCACTTCACAAGATGGAGACCATTGCTGCCATTATTATCAAGGCCAATAACCTGTATCTAGAGAGGTCACAGGCCAAAGACAAGAACCTACTATTATTCTGTTAAATAGACATAGTATTAAAATGACCCCTAATGACTTACTGTTACACCCATAGATTAATGTACCTCTGAACTCTCACCAGAGAAGCTTCTTGCAGCAGATGGCGATTAACACAGAGACCTGTAACTGGTCAACAAACAGAGAATAAGAGACAATGGAGTCCTCAGTTCTAAATCATACACAGATATCACACTCTCTCCTCCCAAAGCTCATTGACAATTGTGGAAGAGGAGGTAAAAATACCACAAGAGCCAGAAGTGACAGACAACAGGAAGGAAACTGTTTTCCAGACAGTAAGGCTGTTTCACATATGAACTTACAGCAATTGTGAGAGCATGCACAAGACCTCCTCAAGCTTGAGCCAGACAAAATCCCATACTAGAAGGGTGGAGATGGGAAAGATGTCCAAACTGTAGCTGAGGAACTACTGGAGTTGCTGGGACAGGAAGACTCAATTTTCTTTAAGGGTGTCGTGCTGGGTAGGTTGATGTGACCAGGGTCCAGGGGATGAACCACACCAAAGACATTTGGGGACACCAATCAGATTCAATAAGTCTTAAAAAGTAATAGAGGACATGAAGTCAGGCCAGAGGTAGTATGGTGGGGGTGGAGAAAGGGGAGGGATCTAAATATAATCAGAACACATAGCATGAAATTCTGAAAGAACTGATTAAAATATTTTTAAACGTCAATTCTGAATAGATGGAAGACTAAAATGTAAAATTTGAAACCATAAAATTACTACATCAGAAGCTATAGGAAACTGCTTCCTAAAACTGGCATAGACAGAAATGTTGATACTGGAGCCTACCCCTGGGACCTCGCTCTGGACTACCCTCAGCTTCCTGGACTTTGTGTTTTCTATTGAGAAATCTATATGGGACATACAGAGTGCAATAAAAACTGGCAGTTCATTACAGAGGAGAGGACAGCACACTCTTAAGGGGGTGAGAGTGGACCATGAGGAATAAGTTAACTTTCATGATTTGCATTTAAGACTGGCTTTACACTATTTCTAAACAGTGGAACAAATAGTTTTTTCTAAAGGCCCTTCTGTCCAAGTGGTTGAAAGGCCTCTTTGGTTTGATCTTTATAGGACAAAGAATTGGTATGCCTTTGTTCTTCATGAGAAATCCACTTACCATATGGTAATCTTATAAGATTTGAGGATCCTGGAACCACATTTATATAGTAATCAATTAACAACCTTTAGGAAAGTTCATGATGCTTCATCTCCCAGAGTCAGAGATATAACTCAGGTTCCATTCCTCTAATTACAGTTCTGAAGTTTTAGCCCTTGGTTTTACATGCTATTGATTATGAGGGACTAGTCCAACATAACATCTTCTAATCCTGCTGATTTTTAATAAGCTATCCGACAAGTCCCAAAGGCACAGGAAAGCCTCATGTCACTCTTTCACATTCTTTTTTGCTCCATGACTCATGACAATATAATGAGACATCACAGGCACTCTGGTTCCATTTGGTCTCGTTAGCTAATAGGAAACTAGAAATGGGTCACTGGAGGAGATGCATTTAGGGAGAGGGTAGAATACAGGGGAAATGAAAGTAGCAGGAGAATGCTGGAGACAGAAGGGTTCAAACAGGTAGTGGAGCCATATGTTCTGGGTTTCCACATGTACTCCAGGTTATACACAAAAAAACACAGATTTGAAGCTAGAACCTTCTCTTTACTTTATAGGAATATAAGCCGTTGTTGTCAGGCCAGGGTAGCCTCATGTTAGTCTTTCATTTTTTTTCCTCCTTGTCTCCTAACAATCCAAATATGTATTATAGGCAGTCTGCTTCCATTTGGTCTCATTATATTACAGTAACAGCTCCATTTTTCTTCCCAAATCATGATTTATGTACTTTCTCCTTTGTGCTCTGAATTTCTCCTCAGGAACCAATACTCTTAAGGGTAGCAGTTTCCCGAATTATGTGAAAGAGAAATACAAATGCTGAATGGGGATCCTTGAGGATTAATGAGGTAGGTCATTTAACCCTAGGTTTATGAACATTTGCGTATTGGCTAGTGAAAAAGCTGTATCATACATTCAACACTTGTTTGAATGTATACTGCATTTGGAAAACCTCACATACGGTCTATGTATTTTACAAGATATTGCTTTGTCATCGACACTATCAAGACATTTCATTGGTTTATAAATATGTATGAATGTTGAGAAACGTAATTAATCAAATGAGTCTGATGAACATCACCTCACTATTTTGCTTTTCTTTTCTGAAGTTGGTATACTGTACGTGAGGCATAAAAAATATTCTGTTGCAGTCATACCTCAAGATAATTAAATTTAAAGAAAAGGTAACGTACTACTTTGAGAAGAAATTCTTTTTGTCTTTAAGACTAAATCGATTGATAAGTCAGAGGCTACCTATAAAGTGCCTGAACTTTCATGCTGATTGCAAAACTTTATTTATTCTCAACAGTCATTATTGCAATATTATACCATAATCGCCCATAGCTGGTAGCAACTAATTCAGCAAACTCAGATAAATAATTCTGTACATATAATGGTATCATTCACTGCTGTATAAGAACAAAATTATGAACTTCTGTACTTAAAGAGAATGTCATTTTCGTCCTATAGAATTAAGTCCATGCACAGTTTCATACCTATTTGCATGAATTTTTTGTTTCTTGTTTTGTAATGAATTTATTGAGCAAGTACTGATTAATTAAAATAAAACAATGATTACTATTCCTGGAAAAGTATCTTTCCTATCTCATTTAAAACATTTCATTTGATGAGCATTTATGCAAAGCATTAATAATTCATAGCTTCTTGACCTTAAATGTTATTTCTAGGTGTGCCAGTGATTTTGTTTCTTTAAGAAACTGACATATGAGTTGGTGCACTGAGAAAATATATGGCCATCCCTGAAGTAGGACAGCATTATCTAGTCCTTGGAAACACTGAATACAACAAGGTGGGGAAAGTTTGAATTTGTACTCTTTTCTTATTGATTGTATCAGCTGGGATATTGGTCTTCTCTCTTCAATACTTTGGTTTGTAGACCTTCAGATTTGAACTGCAGCATACACAATTGAGCCCTGGCTGTCAGTCCTTTCATCACACTGGCAGTGTTTCTGATTCAAGAGCTTCCAGGCAACAAATCATGTGTAATCCAATAATGTAATAATTTTCTTTCTAGAAACACATGCAGATATAAAAATGCAAATGCATATTTGGATCTCTATTTTTTTGGTTCTGTTCTCTGAAGAAGATTGACCAGTGCAGTACTTAAAGAATTTTTAATATATTTCCTTGTTTACTATCTGCCTCATCTAACTACAGTGTATGCTCTATTAGATCAGTTTACATATCTATTTCACCCAACCTTGCATACGTCATACATATGAGCATATAAAACATTCGCTAATGCTATTTTATAATAATAAGTTTACAAGATCTCAAAAAGTACAGCTTGGGCTGGAGAGGTTGTTCAGGGGTTAAGAGCATTTGCTGTTGCTGAAGACCAGAGTTCAGTTCCCAGAACCCACATCAGGTGTCTTACCACTGCCTAAAACTCTACCTCCAGAGGATCTGATACCTTCCTCTGCCCTCTGAGAATACCTGCATACATATGAATGCACACACACACTCACAGAGCACTATTTGGATACAGCAAAATAATGGAATTAAAACTGGAAATTTTCTCGGTAAATTTTCTCATAATTTTTCAGTTTAATGCAATAGTATAAAACAGTTTATAGTAATTTTAATGCAACGTATTAAGAAAGATAAAAATATAGAAATAGTAGTCTTATTATGTATCATTTCTCCAAACTTGTAAATATGTGTATATGTATGTGTACATACATGTATACATATATGAAACAACATTTTTCTTCAAAAACTAAAATCAGAGAAATTCATAGTGATACACTGTGTTCACAACAGATATGGGTATTCACTTGTGAGAAGAAATCAAATTGAATATAAATATTTTATGGAGGCACTGAAAATCCCTGAAAGCCTGGTCTAATCAGTCATTGAATGATGATTAGAAATAAAAATCTAAGAATCTCTTCAGTTATATTCACAGCCTTAAGTGTTCATGACCTAGCCTAAGCAATCTGTGAGAACAAGACTAAATCCTTAGAACTTATGTTCAAAATCTTAAAACTATTTGTATTGATTCTGAGAGTTTCATACAAGGTACTTGATCATTTTCAGACCCTCTCCCCATCTCTATATCCACTCTCCTACCCTCCAACTTTATGTTGGCTGTTCTTGTTTTTCTTCTTATAAAGGTCTATTGAATCTAATTTGTGTTCTTCAAATGCTTTGGGGTGTAGGTCCATCCCCTGCAGCCTGATCAACCACATTCGAAAGGAAAGTGAATCTTTTCCTCCCAACAGCTATTATTTGTCAATAGATCCTCAGGTAAGGCTGGGGTTTCCTGCGACCCCTCTCCTCTCCATGCTGGATTCTTATTTGACTTGGGCTTGCCGGTACTTGTGCTTGCTGTCACAATCTCTGTGTGTTCATATGTGCAACTCTCCTGTGGAATGCAGACAACATGATCTCCTTGTAATTATCTACCACATCTGGCCCTTTCCATCTTTCTTTCCCATCCTCCACAATACTCCACAAGCCTTTGGAGGAGAAGGTGTGGTAAAGGTGTCCCATTTAAGGCTGAGCACCTGAAGAATGCTTGTGCAGTTTGTACAAAGCACTAGTTTTAGTCCCAACCATGGGGAAAAAAATGTCAATGGCCTATGAGAAAGGAAAAAGGAAACATGATAATGCAGAATGAAAAAAGTAGATGATACAAAGCTATCAAGAAGGTTATATTAGAAATATAAATACTGATTCTTTTTTTTTGGTACTTTGAGGCGACTTCTTTAAAGAGTGTCTCGCTTCAAACTTGAGGTATAACCAAGGATAACTTTGAACTTCTGATTCTCCTGCCTCTACTTTGGAAATGCTGGGATTAGAGATATGCACTATGAAAATGTTATTTTTATTCTGTGGATCAAACCCAGGGATCTGTGCATGTTAGAGAAGCACTGAGCTGCATCCAGCTGAGCTGTATACCCAGCTGAACTACAGCTAGCTGAGCTGTGCCTCCCAATTTAGCTGCACCCAACTGAGCTGCATCCCCAACTAGATACTGATTCTTAATGATGACACTGACATTCTATTCGGGAGAAAAATCAATCAGTATGATTAAAATTTGTGTTTTTCTAAGAAGAACATAAGAGGTACAATGTCTTTCCTTGGAAATAGGAAAGGTGTATCTGTCATGTAAACCTTATCTATAAAATTTGCAGATATATTTTTTACTGCAATTCACATAATAACATATACCTATATTGTTAATGCGTAGAAAAAATGTTAAAGATTAAAATTGAAGTGAATAAACTGTACTTTAAAATAAGTAGAAATAAGAAAAACACCAAAAAGTTCATGTCACCATGTGTTGAATTTCTATTATGATCCATATATTGAGATTATATAGCTGCATTTCCCATAACTTAAAATAGTCACCATTTAAATTTTTTTTTTAGAATTTCATACATGAGTATTGTATTTGGATTATTTCCACCCTTCCCTGTCCCTCCTCAACTCCTCCAATATTCCCCCTCTGTCACAAGTTCTTGTCTTCTTTGTTTAACATATGTACATATACATACACATATACATACACACATACATACATTTCATTGAGTTTATTTAGTGATGTCTGTGTGTACATGTATTTAGAGCTGCCTATTTGGGATTAGATAACCTGTCTGGAGCTAGCCCCTGGAGAAAACTTATTCTCCTCCCTTCAGTATCCACTGGTTTTCTGTAGCATCTCATATTGAGGTGGGAACCCATGAAAATTTCCCCATCTAAACTGACATGTCAACTGGCTATGTTATTGTGTGGATTAGTCACTGTTCCATTGATCAGTCACATGAAGATGATTGTTACAGAAGTTTTGTTCTTCAAGGATGTCTGCTTATCATTGTGAATTTATACTTTGCAGATATATGAGAGTGGAGAAATATGCATGAAATATATTGCATATATGCCGCCATGTGTGCCACATGCACCATGTCCTACAATCCGTAGGTTTTGATCATTGAGGAAGATATTCCACACTGGGGCCTCTCTCAGCACCCTTCAAACACTCAGGTCTCTATAATGCAGACCTGGACATACTGGTGGATGGTCTGTTGCCCCAACTATTGAGAGGCTAAAACAGGAGGGTTGCTAGAACCCAGAAGATTGGTGGTAGCATGGGTAACATAGTGCAATGTCTATCTTAAAGCAAATCAAACAACAAACCAACAAACCAATAAATGATTCAGCATTTGAAGCAGCAATGGGGAGCTGCAGTATGGGTGCCCTTGGTGCCAGATGAGGAGAGGATGAGTGAAGAAAAATGTTCTGTCCATGGGACCATATCTAGGAAGTCCTACTGGAATGATTTGTATTACAAGTAGTGATCACTGTTACCCAGAAACTTATTTTAGAAAACACACAAGAAAACCACTTGGTGGCAGTAAAATATAACCCTGTAATTTCAGTTCATTCTCCAACTTATTATAAAAATTTTTCTGTTAATTTTTTCTGAATGTGAAATACATTTTGGTCTCAGTATTCTACAGTGAATATTCAATGAAAACGAAGATGTGGTAGACTTTGTCATTCTATCAGGGAAGATGAGTTAGCCTCTACCAATGTTTGGATGGATCTGATCTGACTCCTCGATAGACATAGTCCTTGACACTTTCCTCCTAGGTCTTGTAAAAACATTCTCTGTAGTTCTACATATTTATTTCAAGCAGACTAAGAAGCCTTCCCATGCCAATATCTTAATGTTTTTACTCTCTCTTTAAGACCTGTGTATCATTTGTCCATTCCTCTATCCAGCTCCAATTAAGTACCTTCATCCAGAGTCTCTCTTTTGTAGAATCTTTCTTTTCTTTTTTTAGCTAAAAATCAGCAGGACCTCCAGAATACACATAAAGCAACTGGGCATGGTACTGAGGTACCTTTTGGTTATAAACCAGCACTGGGAAAGTAAAGATAGGCAGATCCTTGGGGTTCAATGGCCAGTCAGCATGAGTCAGGTCAACTGAGACACACTGTCTCAAAAAGTAAGGTGAACTGATACTCAAAGTGATGCTCTGGCCTACACAGGTGCATACACACACACACACACACACACACACACACACACACACATCTGTAATCATACATCCATGAATGCACATAACATGTATGTACAAACAAAAAAACAATGTGTAAACATAGCTCTTTTGTAGAAAAACTAATTTCCCCACAAAAAAATGATTATAGGTTAGGATTCAGGAAAATGAATATAATGTACACACAAGCACTTAAACAGATTACTCTTAAAAAGATGGGCTTCAGGTTTTAGATATGTAGTAGTGCTGAATTTTCTGCTCTCTTGCAGAGAGTGGTTTGGTGATAGGGTCTCTTTCAAGAAGGGTTTCCAGCCCGGGAGGGAAAGAAGATGCAGCCAGTGGCAAGTCACATCTAATAATTTGTTTCAAGGTCTCCACACAAATCTAGTTATAGAATTTTGGTTTTCTAGTTTGCTTCTGGAGATCTTCTTCCTTTCTTTTGTTTACAGCTTCGGAGAAGTGGAGATGTACATCTCCCTCTTCATTGTTACTCTGTTTGGTGCTCTGAATTGGAGTTTGTTGTTTCCTTTGTAAATCTTATATTTAAGATTTCTAGGTTTATTTGCTTTGTAGTCTCTACTGTGAGCCTCTGTCTCCTTTCCCCAGTTTATACATCTCTGTAGTTCCTCATCATGTGCTGTGCTTACTTTTAGATTCAATAAAATATATGAAAGTGCTGCTGGCCTCTATTCTGCTATCTTTGGAAAATCCACAGATTAATTTTGATTGGAGTCACTGGAATTTTTGCAAATTTTCTAGATAGCTATTTACTTTACAATTTGTCAGTGCAAGTTTAATAATTATAGGATTTTCAACTATATACTAACTGTAAAGTACTTTACAATTTTATGTAAAACAAATTTTCATACTATAATTTAGCCCTACTACATCTCCAAAACCCCCTCCACTGAATAAGGAATCAACAAATGACAATGACAATGGTGTCAGCCTCAGCAGCCTGTGGATTTCCCTTATCTTTATGGACATTGATTCAGGTCACCCTAGGATTACATACATAAGCGTAAGGAGCTATTTCCAGAAGCATGGACAACATACCAGAGGCTACAGCACTAAAGAAAATATCTGACACTCCTCCAGCAACTGTTAACTGTCAAAAGCTCCACAGGAAGGATGGGGCCTCAGGACACTCGCCTCTCCTCCCCGACCAGCAACTGTTAAATGTCTTGATTTGTTAAGTTTTGTCTGAAAATTAGAAAATTTATAACAAAGTAGTTACAAAGAACAATAATGGTATTATTTCATTGTCTTTTAAGAAATTTTAAGCACAAGGGTTAACAGAAAGAGAAATGCTCAGGGAAGGAACAAGATATACTCGAGTATGGGTATAAGGTTCACAAGGGAGAATTTCAACTAAGTGACTAGCATTTGCCATATGTATTTCGGTCTTTCAAATTACACCTCAGAAGGTTGTTAAGAAATGTTTCCTCTTTCTTTTTAATTTTTTATTCTTGAGAATTTGAGTACAGTCTTTGTATAATTTCCATCACTCTTGTCCCCCACCAAATCCTCCCAAGTCCCTTCAATTCCCCCTCAATTTCTTGTCCTCTTTTTTTATTATTACTGTTCCATATGAAACCATTTATAAATATACATCTATATGGCACTGAGTCCATTTAGTGGTGTTTATATGTACCTGTGTTTAAGGCTGTGCACATGGAATTAGATAGCATCTCAGGGAGTTTGACCTTGGAGAAAACTGATTCTCCTCCACTCAGCATCCATTGATTGCCTGTAACTCTTCATCTCGAGGTGGGACTCCATGACATGACCCCCAACAACCTTAGCATGTCCACTTATTTTGTCATTATGCAGATCTCATTAGACATCCATACTACGGAGATTTCATTGGTGCAGCTTCCCTATCATGTCTAGAATGAAGAAATTAGCAACAGTTGTCCCTCTGGCTCTTACATTCTTCCTGTTCCCTCTTCCACTATGTTCTCTGAGACTTGGGTATAGTGATTGCATTGTTGATTTGTCATTTAGGACTGGGCAGCTCACAGTCAGTTATTTTGTGCATTTGACTAGCTGTAGAACTTTGTAATAGTTTCCATCTGTTGCAAAATGATGCTTCTTTGAGGTACATTTGTTTGTAAGTATAAGGTTATGTATCAGGAATACAGTAATAAATTACATTGGTCTAGGGAAGTGTCAGAAGTATGCTGTTATCTAGGATCTATGTCATTTCCAAACGTGTGCTTGGTGGTGTTTAAGTACCACACATGATTTTTCTCCCATTGAGTGGGATTAAATATAATTAGACAGCTGTTGATTACTCCCAAGATAAAAGTGCCACTATTGTAACAATAGAGATAGATTGCTAGGCTAATTAGTGTTCTGCTTATTAGAATTTACAGCTTGGTAGGACTATTGCTTTTATCTCTTGGCAGGTTGCTTAGAATCCTCTGACACCAAGAGAGCTGGTGTGTAGGGAGGAAGAATCCAAGTCAGTTCTAGCTCCATTGCTTCAATCCTGTGTCTTAAGTTTGTATTGCCTTCAACAATAAGGTCTTACCTTCAAGTTCTTGGAGGCAATCAAGGGATGTAGCAACAGCCTGTGTTATTTTGGGAGTCTTTGGACTATCCTGACCAACAACTTGAAGGATGGTTTTCCATGCCTGGCACTAGGATATTTGTTATATAGCCATCAGCTATACACATGCATTCACATTTTA
The DNA here is from genome assembly GCF_000622305.1 of Nannospalax galili. NCBI lineage: Eukaryota > Metazoa > Chordata > Mammalia > Rodentia > Spalacidae > Nannospalax > Nannospalax galili. The sequence continues at coordinate 11,436,027 of NW_008331140.1, read as the reverse complement.
TGTGTATATTTCAGTAGGCTGATTAAGTATTACATTTCACTTTGGTTTTTCGCACCACTTAAGCATCATTTATCTCCCTTTCATCTCTCTGTCCCTTTATAATGTTCCCTCCCCACTCTATAGTTAAAGTACCCCCCCATTTTCCCCATATCCTCTTTGGTAATGTCTTTCTCTTCCTCTCCTCTCTAGGGCTTCTTCTCCTTTCTCCCCTTGAAAACTTTCGCTTTTCATGGCTTCTGTAGTTATATCAGTTATATCACATCTAAGCATTTTGAGCTACAAGCCACAAAGGAGACAAACCATGCATTGCTTGTTTTTCTGAGTCTAGATTACCTTAGTATAACAAGTTCTAATTTCATCCATTTGCCTACAAATTTCAGGATTTCATTGTTCTTTACTGCTGAGTAGAACTCCATTGTGGAACTACGTCACATTTTCATTATCCATTTATCTGCTGAGGGACATTTACGTTGTGTCTTTTCTCTAGCTATTGTAACAAGAGCAACAGCAAGCATGGCTGAGCAAGTATCTCTGTAGTAGGATACAGAGGCTTTAGCATATATACTCAGAAGTGCTATAGCTGGACCACGTGGTAGATCTACTTTTAGGTTTTTAAGTTTTCCACGCTGATTTCCACAGTAGCTATACCAGTTTACAATGCCACCAACAAAGAAGGCCTACCTTTCCTGTACAACCTTGCCAGCATTTTGTCATTCATTTTCTATTTTTAATTTTTTATTGATTTTTTGTGTGTTTTACACGGAACATCTCAATCAATCTTAATCATCTTTATAGCCCCTTCCCTACTGGCACCCTCCAATAGCCCACCCATTGGAATTCATACATTCTGTCATTTGTGTTAAGACCTATTGTGTCAAGTTAGTGTCCCCAGACGTTCCTGAATGCAGATTCATCTACTGAGCTCTAGTCAGTCTATCTAGGGTCCCTTGCTTTAGGAAGATCAGCAAGTCCTTACCCAGCAGTAATCAGTTGCTAATATTTCTTCAGCTAAGATTGGTGTCTGTTGTCCTTTTCCCCAGTCCTATGCTCAGTTTTTGTCTGCTTAAATTTGCAGGAGTCTTGTGCATGATGTCACCATTGCTGTAGAGTCATATAAGAAAGAACCTGTAGAACTTTAGTTCCATATGGTCATGCACCCCCCCTCCCTGGCTCTTGCAATCTTTATTGCCCCATCTTCTGCAATGCTCTCTGAGCCCTGGGTGGGTAAAGTTTAATATAGGAGTCTTGTCCAAGGACCAACATTCTGTAGACTCTTGGTCTCTACACTTTGGCCATTTGTGACCTTTTGTGTTCCTGGACCCCTGTTGCATGAGAGAGCTTCATTGATGAGAGTTGAGATATTCATTAGTAATCTCTTTACCCCGCATTCTACCTTCCATGAGCCTTAGGTGTAGAGGTTTGCACTGTAGATGTGCCCCTTAAGCTTGGGCAATTCACAGACAATGTCTGTATGTGACCAGTTGTGGTACTCTGTAATAAACTCCATCTGGTGCAAAAGAAGATTCTTTGATGAGTGGTGACTAGAATATTTGTCTGTAAATATAGGGATATATATTTTGCGCATAGTAAGAAATTATATAAGTCTATGGATGTGATAGTCTTGGGGTTTTCTCCAATATCTATGGCTTCTCCAGTCATTTGTATTTGGCTATGTTTACAGTATCACACATGAGTTTCCTCCCATTAAATGGGTTTTCAGTCCGACTAGGTAGCTTTTGATTCCCCCAAAGATAAAAGTTCCACAAATGCACCAATGTCATGTGTTATGCTGGTCATTGATGTGGTTATTAGATTTTGAAGCTCCTGTGGAACCATCCATTGATGTTCTCCATTAGCAGCTTCCATAGTGCTTTCCAAAGCTATGAGAACTAACCTTCAGGGGAAGTTGCTTCCAGGTCCATTCCAGCTCTATTGCTCCAAATCCTGTGTCCAAAGTATGTTCTGTCTTCCATAATAGGGTCTTACCTTCAAGTTATGGAAAGCAATCAAGGGCTGTGTCAAGAGCCTGTGTAATTTTGGGAGTCTCTTAGACTACCTGGACAACTCCTCAAAGGAAGGTTTCTCTGGAACTGTTTCTTGTTATGTAGCCTTTGGCTATACAGATGGATTCATGTGGAGATATTGTATGTGGGATTTGTCATTAGGAAGTTGGATTAATATGATTCCTTCTGGTTTTTTACACTAGCTGGGAATTATTTATCTCTCTTCTCTCTCTCTCCCTGTCTAATCCTCTCTCCCCACCCTCCTCATTTAAAGTGTCCTCATTTACCCCGTTTCTCTCTTGATAATACCAGTCCCCTATGGTCTCACCTCTCTTGAGTTCCTTCTTTCACTTTATCACCAAAGTTCCTTGTATGACCCCCATCCCTTTAAATACCCCATTTTATCCACTTCTCCTTTAGTTAACACCAGTCTCTTACTGTTTTTCTATCTCAGATTGCTCCTTTTCCTTTATGTCCTTGGTTCTTTTACATTATCTTTGCTCCTGCAGTTACATCAGGGTACACACTCACATATAAGAATTTGGTGCTAGGATTAACATATGAGGGACAACATACATTGTTTTTCTGAGTCTATGTTACTTCACTTAACATACGATTTCTAGTTCTGTCCATCTACTTGTAAATATCTTGATTTCTTCTTTCTTTACCACTGAGTAGAACTCCATTGTGTAAATGTACCAGTTTCATTATCCACTCATCAGTTGAGGGAAACTTAAGTTGTTTCCATCTCTTAAAAAAAGAGCAGCAACAAACATGGATGTACAGGTGTCTCTGCAATAGGAAGAGTTCCTTGGGTATATGAAAAGAAGTGGTATAACTGGGTCAAATGGTAGGTTCATTAGTAGTTTTTTAAGAGTTCTTCACACTGATTTCCATAGGGGTTGAACAAGTTTGCAATCCCACCAGCAGTGGATGAGCGGTCCTCTTTCCCATATCCTCTCCAACATTTGGTATCATTTGTTCTCTTGATCTTCGCCAGTCTGACTGGGGTAAGATAAAATCTTAAAGTGGTTTTAATTTGCATTTCCCTAATTGCTAGTGATGTTGAACACCTTTTAAGATGCTTCTTAGCCATCTTTAGTTCTTCTTTTGAGAACTCTCTGTTCAGCTCCTCGGCTTATCTTTTAATTGGGTTAGTTCCTTTCTTGATTCTTTGTTTTTTGAGTTTGTTATATATTCTAGATGTTAAACCTCTGTCAGATGTGTTGCTGGTGAAGATTTTCTCCCATTCTGTGGGTTTTCTCTTCACTTCCTTGTATGCTTCTTTTGATGTTCAGACACTTTTTAGTTTAATGAAGTCCCATTTGTTGATTCCTGATTTTGTTTCCTGAGCAATTGATATCCAGTTTAGAAAATCCTTTCCTTACACCTATATCTTGTGGGTTATTGCCAATGTTTTCTTCTAACAGTTTCACAGTTTCAGGCTTAACATTGAGATCTTTGATCCATTTGGAGTTGACTTTTGTGCAAGATGAAAGATAAGGGTTTAGTTTCATTCTTCTACAGGTGGAGATCCAGTTTTGCCAGCACCATTTGCTGAACATGCTGTCTTTCCTCTAGTGAATGTTCTTTGCCCATTTGTCAAATATCAGGTGGCTGAAATTGCATGTACTCATATTTGGGTCTTCAATTTTGTTCCATTGATCTACGGGTCTATTTTTGTGCCAGTACCATGCCATTTTTATGACTATAACTCTGTAAGACAGTTTAAAATCTGGTACAATAATCCCCCAGCATTGCTCTTAGTGCTCAGGGTTGCTTTGACTATCTGAGGTCTTTTGTACTTTTATATGAATCTTGGGATATTTTTTTTCCAATTCTGTTAAGAATGTCATGGGGATTTTGATTGGCACTACATTAAATCTATAAATGGTTTTTGGTAGGATGGTCATTTTCACAATATTAATTCTTCCAATCCATGAGCATGGGAGGTCCTTCCATCTTCTGGTGTCTTCTTCAATCTCTTTCTTTTTTTTTTTTTTGCATTTGATCTAAACACAATAATTATCATGTGACTACAGAAAAAACTAACTATGTGTGGAGAGGCGGTAATACAAAATCTGGAGTTGGGATTTTTTCCTGGCATTTAAAGAGAAGCACAAGCCTATACCTAACTTGGAGAAGCAATGAAAGAGTAAAAATGTACTATTGTTATAAGATTTTAAAAGTTTCACAGGGTTTTGAATTTGAACCCAAGTAACAGGACTGCATTTTAAAGTTTTTGAAAGAAGAAATTAATAGCTCCTGTCTGCAAATTTCAAAGTAGGATTGAATGGCAAAGAAACATGAGGCAAATGAAGACATGCCCCATACCCCTAGGGAAAGAGTTACCCCTTTCATGTAGGCTACATAAGTCATGCATGCCCTGCTTTCCTACATTGTTCATGTAGCATAGGTCACATACTAATTAGACTGACTTCCTCACAGCTCAAATGCTCCTCTTCCCCTAAAAACCATAAAAGAGCACAACTTGCTTTGTCTTGTGGGGCATATATGACTTATACTACATGATAGGGTTTACTCTTTCTCTGGTTGGTAAAATATGGGGCTTGATTAACATGCAATCTATACGATAGTCAACCTGCCTGCAGCCCCTCTCTTTTCTCTCCTTTAAGTATAACACTGAGGACATATTGAGCATTGTTTTCAAAACAATGGACAGGAAGGAAACTGACTTAAAACTATTCATTTCTTCCAAGAGTTGGCATCTTTTTGGTATTTACTTGCATGTACTTAATCATTGTAGCCTCTACTAGATAGATTATTGATTTTAAATTTCAACATTTAGATTTGTTATCTACAAGATACTCAGTTTGATGGGGCTGGAGAGTTAGCTCAGTGGTAAAGAGCAATGACTGCTCTTCAAAGGATCTGGATTCGGTTCCCAGAGCCCACATTTTGCTAACAACCATCCATAACTCCAGTTCCAGGGGATCTGATGCCCACTTCTGACCTCTGTGGCCATTGCACAATAAGGGTGTACTTACATGCATACAGGCAATACACTCATACACATAAAATAAACATAATAAATAAAATATTTTTTAAAATTTGAAAAATGCAGAAAGATAAAGGTGAAATTTATCACCTGGAATCAACTGCTATGAAAAAAGGAGAAAAAAAGAGCTGAGTGTGGGAGTACATGTGGTAACCCTAGCACTGAGGAGGTGGAGGGAGGCACTGGGCATTCGAAGTTATCAGATGCATAGAGGCCAGCCTAAACTACAAGGGAGAGAGAGAGAGAGAGAGAGAGAGAGAGAGAGAGAGAGAGAGAGAGAGAGAGAGAGAATGATATTTGCATGCACTGGTCTGGGAGCTAATTGTTTTCGATGAGCAGAAAAACAAAACAGACTGGGGGGAGGGGGTGAAGGCCAAGATAATAGCATCTAGTCTGAACTAGCAGTTGAGCTGTTGCTATGTCCACAGAGTGACACAGCTCTCTACCTACTCTGTGGTCATAGTGTGATTGATTTTCCTGAGTTATCCTCAGTTCCTCACCCCCTGGTGCAAAACACTCACTTGGCTTTCAGAGCCCCTAACATCCAATCTAGTCCTGATCAAGAGTTCACATCAGGCTTGGGCTGTAGTTAGAAGTAGAGTGGTTGTCTACACAAGGTCCTGAGTTCAATCCTCAGTACTGTGAAAATAACAAAAAACACAGGGTATAGGTTTAGGCCAGTGAGATGGTTCAGTGGGTAAACATGCCTGCTTCCAAACCTGAGAACTTTAGTCCCTGGGACCTATGCAGTGGAGAGAAAGAACCAACTCCTGCAGGTTATCCTCTGACCTCCACATGTGCTCCATGACATGCATGTATGAGCATACTGTTGCATGCATCTGCACAAGCACACACACATACACACACACAGATATATTTTTAAACGTTCACTTCATACAAAATGCTGCTTATTCCCCATACCCCATGGCCTCTGGTCACCAAGTCTTCATTGTTTCAATAGTGAAATTCTGGCTTTCTTTTACCTGCCCAGTAACCCAGTCTCCATTGTGTGAAAAGTTCTGAATCTTACTTTTCCTCAGGATTCATTCTTCCTCCCCACAACTGAGCTCCACTGAGGTCTAAGTTGTGCTGTGACCTGTCCATTTCACATTGTTACTTCTGTAAATGCCTTATGTTGCTGTCCAACCTAGCTCTCTCCCAACCCCTGTCTACTCTCAGTGTCACCCAGCACATTGCCTTTGGGTGGGTAGCAAGATTTTCATACATGTTGAATGAATGAAAGGAAGTCATTCAAATAAATTTTTTAAAAAATGTAAACAGCCAGACGTGGTGGTGCACGCCTTTAATCCCAGCACCCAGGAGGGAGAGGCAGGTGGATCACTGTGAGTTCCAGGCCAGCTGGGGCTACAGGGAGACCGTGTCTCAAAAAGA
>NW_008331140.1:11428304-11428784 GCF_000622305.1 Nannospalax galili | reverse complement strand
AGCCCATCTTTCAATTGGGTTGCTTCTTGTCTTGGTTCTCTGTTTTTTTTGGGGGGGGATAGCTTCCTTTTCGGTTATTATTTCATTTATTTATTTATATTGATTCAGGAATTCCATACAGTGTATTTTGATTATGTTCAGACCTCCTCCTCCATCTCCACCCAGACCCTACCACCTCCATCCCCACCGCCTACTTCATGTCTTCTATTAGCAAATGAAGAATCCCATCCATCTTCCATAACACCCCTGAGCTGGGTGCCAAGGAAATCAAACCTCGTTAGAGTGCTAGTGATCTATAATTCTTACACAGAGGTGTGGCAACATAAGGATCTACTCCCTTTCCTTTCTACATGATTTTGGGTCAGAATAAGCCCAGGTTTCTTGGAATGGGATTTTCACTCTTAATTTCTGTTTCTCTTGCACACTGCTTAGGAATATCAAGTAGGGACTTCTCTTTCCTTAGGGGTCAAAAAACGCTTG
>NW_008331140.1:11406685-11421001 GCF_000622305.1 Nannospalax galili | reverse complement strand
GCCACGCAGGGATGCAAAGGCAGATGGGGTGGGAAGAAGCCCCAAGATTTCCCAGGGAGTGGATTGAGTAGCTGGGTTGTACTGGATGCAAAGGATCAGGGAGAGGAAAAGTAAGCCTCAGAGCCCCAGAAAGAGGCTGTCAGCCCCAGAAAGAGGCTGGCGGGTGTTGCAGGACCAGGGAAGTAGAGGGAGGTGGGGGTGGGGCCAGATCCTGAAGCGGTGCTCCTGGGGCCCAAGAAAGGCACTAAGTTGTTCTGAGTGAGAAGGGTCAGGAAGTAGTATTGGTTCCCCCGGTGTCTGGGGCCCCAAGACTAGGGATGGCAGGCAGTTCCCAAACTAGGAGTAGTGAACAGCGAGGGAGATGGAAGGGTGAATGTGGCTTGGGGAGTTGAGGCGCGGAGAGCTGTGCTATAGACTTACCCAAGAGGCCTGAGGATAGGGGTGCAGGCTAGGAGAGTTAGCCGGTCGTGCAGGTCCAGGGATGCAGAGAGAGGTGAGGGTGGGGCCAGGACCAGAAGCGGTGCTCCTGGGGCCCAAGAAAGGCACTAAGTTGGTCTGGGTGAGAAGGATCAGGAAGCAGTATTGGTTCCCCAGGTGTCTGGGGCCCCAAGACTAGGAGTGGCACAGGTCCCACATTAGGTGTAACGAACAGCGAGGGAGATGGAAGGGTGAATGTGGCTTGGGGAGTCAGGGCACGGAGAGCTGCACTGTAGACTTACCCCAAGAGGCCTGGGGATTGGAGTGTCAATCTCTTTCTTTAAAGATTTAAAATTTTCATTGTAGATGTCTTCAATATCTTTGGTCAGGTTTATTCTGAGATACTGTATTTTTTGAGGCTATTGTGAAAGGGAGTGCTTCCATGTACTCGTTCTCTGATTACTTGTTATTGGTATATAGAAAGAGTACAGACTTTTGTAGATTAATTTTGTAACCTGTCAGTTCACTGAAGGTGTTAATCATTTCTAGAAGTTTTCTAGTGGAATTTTTGGTGTCTCTTAGATATAATATATCATCTGCAAAAAGGAATAATTTGATCTCTTCTCTTCCAATTATTACTCCTTTAATTTCCTTCTCTTATCTTATTGCTCTTGCAAGAGTTTCAAGCACTATGTGAAAGAGGAGTGGAGATAGTGGACAGCCTTTTCTGGTTTCTCATTTTAATGGGAATGCTTCCAGGTTTTCTCCATTTAGAGTGATGTGGGTTTAAGCTGTGGGTTTGTTGTATATGGTTTTAATTATATTGAGGCATGTTCCCTCCAGTCAGTTCCCTCTAGGACTTTGAACATAAATGCATGTTGAATTTTGTCAAAGATCTTCTCTGAATCTATTAAGATGACCATGTGATTCTTGTCTTTGAGCCCATTTATTTGATTTATGGCATTTTGTGACTTATGTATGTTGAACCATCCCTGCATCTCTGGAATAAAGCCAACTTGATCATGGTGGATGATCTTTTGGATATGTGTCTATATGCGGTTTGCAAGTATTTTGGTGAGAATTTTTGCATATATGTTTATTAAGGATATAAGTTTATAGTTTTCTTTTTTGGTTGTATCTTTTCTTGGTCTTGGTATTAGAGTGATACTGGCTTCATAGAAGGAATTTGGAACTTTTCCCTCCATTTCTATCTTTTTGAATAATTTAAGCAGTATTGGTTTTAGATTTTCTTTAAATTTCTGGTAGAATTCTGCTGTAAATCCGTCAGCCTGAAAGTTTTGTATTGCTGTTTCCATTTCCTTATGTGTCATGGATCTGATTAAGCTCTTGATCTCTTCTTGGTTTAGTTTTGGTGTTTCCCATGCTTTTACATACCCATCGATTTCTTTTAGGTTTTCAAATTTAGTAGCATATAGGTTTTTAAAGTGTTCACTTATAGTGTTCTGGATCTTTTTGGTGTCTGTTGTGATGTTTCCCCTTTATCTGTGATTTTGTTGATTTGGAGGTGCTCTTTCTTTCTTTTGGTTAACTGGGCTAGCAGTCTGTCAATCTTGTTTATCTTTTCAAAGAACCAGCCCTTGGATTCATTGATTCTTTCTATTGTTTTCTTTGTTTCTATTTCATTAATTTCTGCTCTGATTTTTGCTATTTCCTCTCATCTGCTAGGTTTGGGTTTCATTTGTTTTTGCCTTCAAGAGTCTTGAGTTGCAATGTTAAGTCATTTATTTGAATTCTTTCTGATTTTTAATGTAGACAGAGTTATAAACTTCCATCTTAGGACTGCTTTTAATGTGTCCTGGAGGAGTTGCTGTGGTGCATTGTCCTTTTTGCTTAATTCCAGGAATACTTTTCTTTCTTAGTTTCTTTTTTGACCCATTCTTCATTCACAAGTGTGTTGTTTAATCTCCATGAGTTCATGCAGTTACTAGGACTTCTTCTGGTGATTATAAGCTTTATTGTGTTGTGATTTGACAGAATGCATGGAATTATTTCAATGTTTTTGTATTTGTTGAGGTTTGCTTTGTGTCCCAGTGTGTGGTCAATTTTTGGAGAAATTTCCATGGGGTGCTGAACAGAAAGTATATTCTTCGGTGCTGGTGTGGAATATTCAGTAGATGTGTGTTAGGTCCATTTGATTTATGTTATTGTTTAATCCAGAGGTCTCTCTGTTTATATTTTGTCTTGTTGACCTATCTAGTGGAGACAGCGGTGTACCGAAGTCCCCTACTATTAGTGAGTTGGGATTCATCTGTGTCTTAATGTCCTGCAATACTGTTTTTATGAAGTTGGTTGCACCAGAGTTTGGTGCATGTACGTCCATGATTGTAATATCTTCTTGATTAATTGTTCCTTTGATCAGAATGAAGTGCCCCTCCTTATCTCTTCTGACTAGTTTTACTTTGAAGTCTATTTTGTCAGATATTAGAATTGCAACTCCTGCTTGTTTCTTAGTGCCATTTTCTTGGAATATTTTTCCCATCCTTTCTCCTTGAAGGTGAAATGGTTTCTTTGTAGATACCAAAAAGATTGACTTTTTTTCTTAATCCATTCAATCAGTCTGTGTCTTTTGACTAGAGTGTTCAGTCTATTGATATTTAAAGTTATTATGTTATATTTTGGTTCCCATAATTTTAATTTCTGTTTGCATTCTTGTTCTAATTGTGTGTTTCCACCATTATAACTTCATTAAGTTTCTCTCTGTTGTCCCGTGGGTACAGTCATTCCTTTCTTCAGCTCTTTGTATTGCTTCAAGAATTCTCTGAATGGCTGGTTTTGTAGACATGAATTCTTTCAGCCTATTCATGCTGTGGAAAATTTTCCTTTTGCCCTCAGCCATAATAGATATTTTTGCTGGGTAAAGTATTCTGGGTTGGCATCTATGGTCACTTAGGACTGGCAATACTTTGGTGCAGACTCTTCTGGCTTTCATAGTTTGCATTCATAAGTCAGCTTTAATTCTGATGGATTTTCCTTTATATGTAAGTCACTTGTTCTTCTTTTGAAGCTTTCAATATTCTCTCTTTGTCCTGAACCTTTTGTGTTTTTACTATGACATGCTGTGGTGAGTTTCTTTCCTGGTTCTGTCTATTTGGTGTTCTACATGCTTCTTGTATTTGTACAAGCATGTTTTCTTTAATTCTGTGAATTTTTCTTCTACAGTCTTGTTGAAGATCTGGTAAATATCGCTATCCTGAGATTCTTCTCCTTTCTCTGTGCTTAGGATGCATAAATTTAGTCTTTTCATGGTGTCTCACATTTCCTGCATATTCCATTCCTGTGTTTTTATTACTTTTTCATAATCTTTACTTGAGCAGTCCAGTTCTTCAACTTTATCATCCAGTCTTGATATTCTGTTTTCCATTTCATTCATTCTATTGGTGAGGCTTTCTCCTGTCACTTCTAATTGACTTATTGGGTGTTTCACTTCCTTCTTTATTTCTGTCAGAGATTTCTTCAATATACCTATCTCTTTTGTGAAATGAGTCAGAAGTTTATCCCAATCTTCTTTTAGTTCTTTGATTTCTTTGTTTGTGTGTTATTTAAATACATTGAATTCTTTGATCATGTTTATGATTGTTCTTTTAAAGTCTGTGCCTTGGGTTATCTCTAGGGGGTTCTCCTTGTAGAACTCTTCTAGAGGACTGGCAGTGTTTGGTGGGGACACATTATTTGGGTTTTACATATTATTATTTTTCCACTCTGATTTTGGCATGTGGCTTTTGTTGTTTGTGATTCTGGTGTGAGACTCAAACCTTCCTTTGTAGCTGGTCTGATTCTGTTCGTATACTTGATGTGTCTTGGCTGTTTTCTTATTGGGTATGAAAAGCTGGTTGATGTTGGCCTCAGGTTGTCTCTTCTGAGTTTTTATTGGAGGGATCAGATGGCTCTAGTTCAGCTACTCAAGGGTCTGGGCTCCTCTAGTCAGCAGACACAGAACTATTTGGGAAACTTGCAAGGTACAGGCTGGATTCAGGCATTCTCCGTCAGTCTGCAAATATGTGGGCCCCTACTAAAGGGCAGAGAAACTGAACCCTGAAGTCGTGGAGGGCATTAGATGGTCCAAATGTATGGGGATGGGCATGGTGCAACTTGGAAAGCTTATCAGCACCCATAGCTAAGAGGATAGTCCAGAGTTCTGGGGTGCTAAGAGCAAAAACAGGCTTGTGCCCATGGCTTGTGGGACAGCATGATGTGGTGTCAGGGAAACTGGAGTTGCTTGGGCTATAGGGAAGTCAAGGTGTTTTGGGCTGGATTGGACTTAGCCGTGAAGAAAACTGATCTCAGGAATCCAAGGTAAGTTAGGAGTGGGGACAGCCAGGTTAGAAGGTTGGTCTCTGGAGTCCAAAGACAAGTGAGGAGTTGGGACAGCCTATGAAGGCTCTAACATACTAGACTGAAAAATTAAGCTGGTCTGAATGCAGTGAATCAGGGCACAGTGGGGTGGTCTGGATTAAGAGGGTAATCCAGAGATCTGGGGAGCTAAGAGCCAAAACAGGCCTGTGCCCAAGGCTAGTGTCATTTATTTTCTTAATCTTAGCATTCTGACTGGGGCAAGAAAAAAAATCTTGAAGTAGTTTGAATTTGCATTTCTCTAATTGCTGAGGATATTGAACACTTTAGAAGGTTTTTTAGTCATTTTATATCTCCTTTTGATAAGTCTGCTCAAATCTGTAGCCCCCCTTTTTTTTATTTGGGTCCTATGTTTTCTTAATTCTTTGTTTTTTTTCAATTTTTTTATGTATTCTGGAAATTAATTCTCTATCAGATGTATACCGGGCAAATATTATTTAACACTCTGTGGGCTTCTTCACTTGATTGTTTGATTTTGCTGTATAGAAGCTTTTTAGCGTTATTAGGTCCCATTTGTCAGTTGTTGACCTTAATTCCTGAGTGAACAAAGTCTGATTTAGAAAGCCCTTTCTTACACCTACATATTTTAGGGTACTGGCTGTGTTTTCTTCTAACAGTTTCAGAGTTTAGAGTTTCTTTGATCCATGTGGAGTTCATTTTAGGATACAGATATGGGTCTAATTTTATTCTTCTACATGTGAGGATCTAGTTTCCCCAGCATCATTTCTTGAGGATGCTGTCTTTTCTCCATTGTATATTCTTGGAAAGTTTGTCAAATATCAGGTTGCTGTAATTGGGTGCACTCATGTTTGGGTCTTCTATTCCATTGATCCAGATGTTTGCTTTTGTGCAAATACCATGCTGTTTCTAGTACTATAGCTCTGTAATATACTTTGAATCTTGGTATGGTAATCTCTCCAGCATTGCTCTTTTTAATCAAGATTGATAAATGAGGTTAAACAGTGGTTCCAGTGGCACCATCAGTAAGATTATGAATGGATAAGGTAACACTTGGAGTTTCTAGGGTTGCACAGGGATTTATCAAGTGATTCATTGAAAAATCATAGTTTTATACCTGGGAAAGGAGAAAAACCTTAAGGAAATATTGATGGTGTTTGAATTCTTGTCTCCCAGATGGTGAGAAGCTTCAACCAGGCTCTTGATTAAGGGGCTCCTTTCTCTTCCCATGTCCCCATAAGTTTCCCTGTCTTCGTATTCTACTTCAATTCCTTCTGAGACTTTGATCCTTTAATCTGGAATGTTGATAAGCCTAAAGATCAATGCTTTCTGTAACTTTTTCAAGCTGACCAGTCACATAGCCCCTGCATATTCAGAGATGGAAAGTCGCAACCTGCTTGATCTAAGGGGGACAATAAAAAGACTAGAGAATCATCATTTGATAAGAATATGAAAGACAAGATGTCATTATGCTAGATGTCAAATCATGTGATCAATAAAGCATACCATACAGCGTCAGGTCTGAGAGTAGCATAAAAAAATCAGGATCTGTCATGAAGTGTCTATTAACAATGATGCTAGTATACCAAATATTGAAACTTAATGCAAGGGCTGGATAGATGACTTAATGATTCAGAATACTTGCTGCTCTTGCAGTGGAACTGAGTTCAATTCTCAGCCTTCACAATGCAGCTAATAACTGTCTGTAACTCCAGTTTCAGAGGACCCAACTCCCTCTCTTAATGATTTTCAGGTCCTTCCCTAAAGGCTATAGAGTGTCAGTCTGTAGATATAATGTTAGTTTTCTCCATTTTCAGTATTGACATTTTCTTCTGAAATCATGTTATAGTCTGGGGTTTTTGGTCAAATAATTATTCTTCCACAGTTGGGGAGATGAACATAAATAGACACCTTCATTGTACCCTCTTCAATGAGCTGCACACTGCTTCTGCTGCTATTGTTATAATTCATCCCCTTTTGTCTTTGACTTTGAGAACTACTTTCTTATTGTTATACCTGTTTAACTCTGAGAGTTATCTAACATGCTTAGCACTGAAATAGTGAAAATAAGGGATTTTCTCAAATTTTACTCTGTGAGCATATGTAGAATGAATGGACACTATACTTTCCACTCAGATTTCACTTGACTGCTTCTTAACACTTTCATCTGTATTAGAAGGTATTGAAACTGTGGAAATGATACACATTTCCTGGTCTTAGCTGGACTTAACTCAGGAATAAGGAAGCCAGATATTCATGGTCATCAAAGTCTCTACTGAGTCAGTAACTCCAGGTCCTTTACCTCATGGACTTGAAATACAAATTTCATGGACAACCATGGATGGAATGAGCTTAGGAAGGATTATGACAGAAAAAAATTTTTAAAAGAGAATTTATTGCTGAGATAAAGCAAGCAGTGTTCATATATGACATGAGGGGTTCGAAGAGCAAGTTCCCAGAAAGACTAAAACTCCCAGATATAATGGGAGGAGGCCCAAAGAGGGATTGCCCCTCAGGGATTTTTGTCTAGGGGTTAAATGGCTTTTGCTAAGGAAGGAAATCGGTATTTGAAATGACTAAACTGAGACTAGGGGAGGGAGGGTGTTCATCCCAACTTGTCCAACCATAGGTCCCACTGAGGTGCACATGTACCTTTCCATGCCACTGACTGGACTGAGATAGCTCCAAAGACCAATAAAGCATCTGATCATGCATAGCTTCCAGGTTGCCTTGCTCACTACGGTTTCTGTGCAAGAGAAGAATAAAAATAAAAGCAAAAAACCAAAGACATAAACCAGTGCCTCTTTCCAAAGAATTTCTGGCATTTATGGCCTCAGTCCAGGAAAAAAAAAAACTGCTTGACAAAGATAAGAAATAGAAGTGCTCCTTTGCTTGGTCTGTGTCCTAACTGCCAGACAAGTTTCTTTCTCCTACTCTCATCTGTATGAGTGAAACTTTTGAAATGTATTTTACTTCTAGCCAGAAGTATTTTACTCCTCAGTCATCACTGAACACTCTTCAAAAAGTATTGATAGAGGGACTAGGGAGATTGCTCAGTGGTTAAGTGCACTGGTTGCTCTTGCAGAGGACCCAGGTTTGATTCCCAGAACCGAATAGTGGCTAACATCCATCTGTAACTCCAGTTCCAGGGGAATTCGATGACCTCTTCTGACTTCCACAGGCACTGCACAACATGGGTGCACTTACATACATGTAGGCAGTACACTCATATGCATAAAATAAAATAAAAAATAGTAAATAAAATTTTTGAAAACTTTGAAAAGAAATTTTGTGCCAGTACAAAGTCCTTTGCATCTTGGTCATTGGACTTTAGTTTCCAGAGCTCACAATTGGAGATGATGCTCCATTCCATTTTGTTGTGCCGACATGCATGTTTTGCTATTTATTTGTTTTAAAGCTTGTTCATAACATTTTTTTTTTGCAGAACAAAGTATATGACCTTGTACTAGCTAATTATCTTACTCAGAGTTTCATATATATATATATATATATATATACACATATACATATACATATATGCTTGCTTTATAGTACTTGGTATTGTACCCAGGGCCTTTGTATGTTGTGCAGGCAAGTCCAATACTGATTTGTATACTCAACCACAGATTTTTAATTTTTTTCTTTTACATTTTTTTCTGTTTTTATTTTTTCTTTTTAAATTTTTTACATTAATGTACTGTGTGTGTGTGTATGTTTGTATGTGCAGATGCGTATTTGTGTCATGGTGGGTAGAAATCAGAGGACAACTTGCAAGTGTCAGTTCTTTCCTTCCACCTTATGTATTCTAGAAATTGAACTCAAGTTGTCAGGCTTGACAGCAAGTGCCTTTTACCAGTTGTGCCATCTCATTAACACAGTACATTTCTTAAAATATCATTTGGGCCATAAATAGATGGATGGGAGATAGATACAAGCATGTGTATACATACAAATGATAGATAATTTTTAATATTTGATTTTTATTATTTTTATTTTTTGTGCATGAGTGCATTGCCTGCATGTATGTAAGTGCACCCATGTTGTGCAATGCCCATGGAGATCAGAAGTGAGCGCTGGATGCCCTGGAACTGGAGTTACAGAAAATTGTTAGCCACCATGCAGATGTTGGGAATCAAACCCAGGTCCTCTGCAAGAGCAGCTACTCTGAACCGCTGAGCCATCTTTCCAGCCCAAATAGAGAGTAAAGTTTAAAAGTACAAGAAAAGTATCAGAAAGGCCAGTTAAACTGTTTTAGTCATACTACCGTAAGGAAGGCCATGTGTAATAGCAGGGATAGATGAAGAACGTTGAATACAATTAGCAATACATTTAGGAGTAGAAATGACCAGTTTGGATGACTGGAGAGGAGGTACAGAAAATGTATCAAGGATAAAGTTAACTGAGGTACTTGGTATGTGTGAAGCTGTTATAATGAAATTCATTGATCTCCCCACTTCCTTTTAAAAAAGTGGAGAATCTATGTCACTAGATCATCCAATGACCTCTGTTGATGAATCTAATTGATGATAAATGTGACTCACTGCAAAATGTTTTCTAGAGCTCTGTCCTACATTTAATAGTTTTTTTAGAAATTGTTTTATTGACCTTTTAAAATATCATACAACATTCCCCACTCAAACCCAGACTCCCTCCCCCATCCACGCCTCCCCCTATACCCCCACCCAATCCTATGCACTGTGCCATACATGCTAAGTCCTGTTCGTATTCAGGTGTTTGTATCCAAATGTCCTTCAGTGTAAATACATCCATTGGAGTCTAGTCAGTCTATCCAGTGGTCATATGTGGGGGTGTGAAAGAAGTCAGGAAAGGAAGGAAGATAGCAGGAGTCCTCAGGTATTGGGTGGAGGGTGAGGATAATGGGGGCACTGTGAATAGGGAGGGAAGGAGGAAGGAGGCCAGATGGGAGAAAAACAGTAGAGATGAGTGAATCTCAGGGGTCTAGGAAACCTAGAGGGAAAAGTGATGCCCTAGAAACCCTATGAGAAATGCATGTAGAGTGTCTGAACATTAATACATATGTATACCTAGGATCTGCTTGGGAGGGAACACAGTGCCAGATAGAAGAGACCGCCCTTAGAGCAACAAACATGCCATACAGCACTCATCAAAGAAGCTTCTTTTCACAACACGTGGAGGCTACTGCAGAGTTGCACATCTGGTCAGGCACAGGGAACATACACATGGAAGATGCCCAGTACTAGGTGACACATCAGCATTCGAATTTCTATAACCAAAGCTCATGGAACATAACAAAATAAAGGGTAGAAAGAGGGATAATGCACCTCTCGACTCTCACCACTCAGGCTTCCATGTACATCAGAGTGCAATACATACAGAAGGCCACAACTGGCCAAGTTTTGGAGAATAAGAGACTGTAGAGGGTAGGGTGGGACTCCTATATGAAACCTCACCCACCCACAGCTCAGGGACCATTGTAGAAGAGGAGGCAGAAAGACTGTAAGATCCAGGTCTCGTTCATGAACATAAGGAAGTGGTGGCTTCCAGGCCACTGGAGGCTTGCTCATGTGAGCCTGTGGCCAGCAGTGGCATTGAACTGGGGGCCCATGTCAGTGGAATTGAACAAGGGCCCAAAGGGGAGGTAAGAAATAGGTGGTGGGCCATCACTAGATTGAGAACTATTTAAGCTTGATTGCTGCTGGATGAGGGAGAGTATGACTATTTAATAGTTTTAACTTTAAAATTGCAACCCAAAATTTTGGCTCTTTTTCTTGTAATTTTTTAGATAATTCCCTGTGGCTTAATTTCAGGTATACCCAGAAAAGTCCATCCAAGATTAAGT
Source organism: Nannospalax galili (assembly GCF_000622305.1). Lineage (NCBI taxonomy): Eukaryota > Metazoa > Chordata > Mammalia > Rodentia > Spalacidae > Nannospalax > Nannospalax galili. Next base: position 11,410,434 of record NW_008331140.1, on the reverse strand, counting down.
ATGCTAGAAGCCACTTCTTTCTTCGCTGGACTGGAGTATATTCTTTAAAGTTAAATGCTTGATGGAAGAAGCCAGAACTGTCTGTGTCCCGATTCCCTATTGGCAATTTGGGTAACCTCTCCAGAGATGGTGTGATAAGAACAGGAGGTAGGAATTGGCTGGGCAGTTAGAATAAAAAGACCCCAAAGAAAAGTAGCCATTTTCTTGGTTAAAACTCACAATGTCCTTGGGCCTCTTAGAAACCTACTCCATTCCAAAGGCCAAAAATGTTGAAAATATTTGGGAGCTTTTATCTAATCCTTAAAAGATTTTAGGGTTACCTCTTCAGAGGGGAGAATGTTAGAGTAGCCAAAAGCCCCATGAAAATAAATCAGTCAATCAAAGAAGAAGAACGAGTACATGAAGTTATCAGAAAAAAAGTGATGGGGAGATATGGGAGGAGTTGGAGGGGAGAAAGTGGGCATGGATTTGATCAAAACACCTTATATGAATGTATGAGATTCTCAATAAATTATTTTTAATGTTACATGCTTGAAAATTTTTGATTGTTATAGTTGCAGAAATTAACTTATTATTTCTATTTTATTTTATGTGCATGTGTATATTGTCTACATGTATGTAAGTTGCCTGCATGGATGTAAGTGCACCCATACCATGCAAAGCCCACAGAGGTCAAAAGAGGATGTAGAATCCCCTGGAGCTGGAGTTACAGACAGGGTCCTCCACAAAAGCAGCCAGTGTTTTTACCCGTTGAGTCATCTCTCCACTGCCAGAAAATCATTTTTAAATTGAACTTAAGAAGATAAAACAACTGAAATGTTTTTGAAAAAGACAAACCTAACTTGTAAGTTTGGGCATCAACAACAGGATTGATGGAACTACCTTACTCAGAAAAAAAGTGATTCAGGTGAGAGGGCTGAACATGATGCCTGAACTGCAGTTTACAATCACAGAAAAGATAAAGGTTATTTAAACTCATACCAGTACCTATAGAATCACATGTAAACCTAAGAACCTGGAACTACTAAGAGGTCAGGTTATAACCTTATATTTTTCCTCTCCAGAGCATCCTTCAGCTTTCCTATAACTAGTCCCAACAGAAAGCAGGGCGGAGGGGCGTGGCCAAGACTGGGAGGCATTGTTGGCTCACCGATGCCTCAATCATACAACATAAGTACCGAACAATGTTGCCAGGTTACTGCTCAAAAACTGAAGGCAGAGATTGCTTGTCCTTAGACGAGAGGGGCCTCCACCAGAGCTAGATGTTGCTGGCAAAGCCCCGACATCTCCAAGTCGCACATCTGGTGTAAGAAAAGGTGTTCATGATGAAAAGAAGGTAAGGTGGAAGTGCCCCTCCCAACTTTTAAAGAACAAATATGTCTCTGAATGAAGAGAAAGATGATGAGGATCGAAATAAACTGCCAGTGCCTCAAAATTTGCAAGATGAGTTAGTTCATGTAATCAATATGTCTTTAAGAAATACAGCCATGCAAATGAATAATCCAAACAAACGTGCTGAAGGCATACTTAGGGAACTATCCGAAGAGGTTAGAAATGTCTCTTGCAGATATAATACATTGCATGAACGCATAATCCATTTAAATAATGACATTACCGCCAAGAATACAAACAAAGTGTCTTCACTGCAAGCTACAAAATCAAAGGCCTTGCAAACTACTTCTTTTCAAAGAGAGCAGGTTTATTCATCCAACTTATTACCAATTAAAACATGTGAAACTCGTGACGTTGGTATCCAGACAGCACTGATCCATACATCTATTCCTTATTGCCAAAATGATGCTGAAGTTTTAGCAGTTTCGTACTACCAAGAAAGTGCAAGAAGCTTAGTGATTCCTTGTAGTCAAGACAGTGCACAAGATTCAGTGATGCCTTACTGTATGGACAGTACACAAGGATTAGTAATTTCTCCTGATATTTTATATCACTTTGAAACTCCTGAAGAAAAATTTGTGCCCCAAATTAAAGAACAAAAGCAGGGAAAAGTGAAACAAAAGAAAAAACATCATGGTGAAGCCACTGTATCAGAAATTGCCCCTCAAATTCCCCTAATAGAATGTGATGTTGCAATGGCCCAAACCCCATCAAATTTTGCTGCAATATCTCCTTCACATGTACATTCGCCAACATCAACAGAAAGTGCGTTTTCAACTTACCCATTTATTGAACTAGGCAAGGTTTTAACGAAAGCTGTAGGGAAAGTGTTATCTAGCTCTCCAGCTCTGCATAAAAATTAACTTAGAGACTGGAAAATTTCATGACCATATGTCAGTTACGGAATCGGAAAATGAGAAGTTAAACCTCAACATCAAGTTAAAAATCATCCTAAAATTGAGGTATTTGTCAGTCCAACATCACCAGCTTCACCACCTCCATTACCACCTCATTGGTTAGATGCCTTAAGAGCCTCAAAGAGAGCAACACCTGCTACCAAAATTCATTCCCAAACGCAGCTTCCATTACCTGATTTTAGAACTTCAGCAACATTTCTTCCTGAATGTCCCCAACTCCTCCTGAGACAGATATTCCAACAAGTGAACCAGACAATGATTTCTTTGACTTTCCCTCCACCTCTGGAACTTTATGCGGATATTCCAAATGCTCTACTTCTATAAGATGAAGAAAATGAAGGAACTCCCCCTGTATCTCCTGGGCCGGTAGTCTTACGTAGAATTGATTCAGAAGATACAGTTTCTGATCTCATTGGCTGTGCTTCCTTCCCACAACCGCCATCACCTTTTATTTTCCCATCTGAATGGTCTTTGTTAACAAAACCACCAATACCTTCAATGTCAAAGTCTTCAACATCTTCAGTTCTGTCAACAGCAAGTTCTTCACATCGACCACAACCAAGACGTATTAGTTCACCATTACTGAAATAATCCAAAGCAACATTACCCAGTCAACTCTACAGACTTCTCAAAATTGAAACCTGCTATCGAGATCTCCATATTTGCAAGCATCAAAATCTTCAGTCTCATCATCAAGATGCTCATCTATGCAGTCAGTAAAAAGTTCAGTTCCTTCAACATCAAGGCATTTAGATGCACAGTCATAGAAATTTCCCATTGATTCAGCAGGAAAGACTTGTGTTGAACACAAAACAGGACATTTGGCTTCACCACAACAACAATCTTCAAAATTGAAGTAGATAAAACCTTTTAACCTCCAGTCATTTTCATTCTCTCAGTCAACATCGTCTAGCAGTGCAAATCCTCAGACTCTATCAACATTCCAGTATTCATCAAATCCAGTTCATCCTGATCCAAAACAATCTCCAGCGTTAACACCTGTTTTCAATAAAGCACGAAGTGCTTTAATGGACTCTATAAGAAAAGGGGTTCTGCTCCAAAAAACTGAAGACCATTGCGTACTGAAGGCCTAGATAGATATTTCAAAAGGTCGAGACAATTCTACCCTCTTTCATACTAAATCTAAAGGATGCAATTCTGGTAATTCAAACAAAAAAGATTAGACGGTTAAAAAGAAATAAATTCAAATAAATGAAAAGTAACACTCAGTTTCTGTGCTCTTTACTGAGTCATATGACTGACTTATTTTTTGTCTTAATTATCTTCATATATTCTTAAAAATTCTATAAACAAATATTCCATATTACTTAAAGAACATGCTATTCAAACTAAATCCAAACTAAATATTGAGAACAAACATCACCTAAAATAGACTTTAATGACAATACCAAAATTATAGGAAAATTCTTGTTTTGTTTT
>NW_008331140.1:11390137-11406560 GCF_000622305.1 Nannospalax galili | reverse complement strand
ATTTTTATTAAAATATTTTATTATTTTAATATTATATTTTTTTGTTTTATGTGTCTGAGTGCATTACTGACATATAGGTAGGTACATCCTTGTCATGCAGTACCCACAGAGGTCAGAAGAGAGCAGCAGATCCCCTGGAACTGAAGTCATGGATGGTTATCAGCTGCCATGTGGGTGCTGGAACTTGAACCCAGGTCTTCTGCAAGAGCAGCCGGTGCTCTTAACCCCCGAGGCATCTCTCTGGCTCCCTTATTTATTATTTTTATTTCATGCATATGGGTGTATTACCTACATGTGTGTAAGTACACCCATGTCATGCAGTGCTCACAGAGATCAGAAGGAGGCACTGGATCACCTGTAACTGGAGTTATGGACAGTTGTTAGCTACCATGTGGGTGTTGGGAACTGAACCCAGGTCCTTTGTAAGAGCATCCAGTGCTTTTCATCTCTGAGCCATTTCTCCAGCACCCTTTAATTCATCCGTTACAAATTTCATACATGTATCTTGATTGTATCCATCCCTCACTTCCCCTCTAATTCCCTTCAGTACTGTCCATCATATCTCCCTCTCAACTTCATGCCCTCCTTTTATATATTTTTGTTTATTCTAATCCCCTTGCTGGGGTCGTCAACTAGGGTATAGAATATCTCATGATCACACACCTAAAGAAACTGATTCTTCCTCCCCCAGCAGCCACCACTTGTCCACAGATCCTCACATAAGGTTGGGGACCTTGAGAACCATGCCTCCCTTCATAGTGGAGTATTTAACTAGCTTGATCTTCTGAAGGTCTTGTGTAGGTAACCAATGCAGCTTTGGGTTCTTCTGTGCAACAGCCATGCCATGTATAGAGGACAACATTTTATAGTACTTCTTATTCTCTGGCTGTTAAGTTATTTTGTATCCTCTCCTACATGTTCCCTGAGCCTTGCAGTTTGGGGGAGGAACGTTATATAGATGTCTCATGTTCAGCTGATTACTCATAGTTGCTTATGCATCTCTGCATTAACCACTACCCACGGGAATAAGAAGCTTCTCTAACCAAAGTAAAGAGCAACACCAATCTGTGGACACAAACATAAATATTTAGAAGGTAGTTAGACAACATGGCCATTTAGGAAAATAACATCAATAGGGTGTACCTTAGAGCCTATGATTTCCCTGGTCATGAATTTTTGTTTTCATTAGCTTTTATTGAATTTTTGTGAATTTTATATAATATATTTGGTCATATTTAGATCCCCTCTCATACCTGAAGATCATTTACAAAGCCCTCACCAAATTTCTGTATATGTAAACACACACACACACACACACACACACACACACACACACACACACACACACACACACACACACACACACACACACACACACACACACACACACACACACACACACACACACACACACACACACACACACACACACACACACACACACACACACACACACACAAACACACTTATAGAGTCAAGTTGTATTCCCAAATACCCTTCAGTATGGGTTCATTCACTGGATCCTGATCAACCTACTAAGAGTCTTTCCCTTAATCAAGACTGAATGGCCTCTTCCTAGCAGTCATCAGTTGCCAATAGTTCCTCACGTAAGACTGGGGTTTCTTACCCACTTCCCCATATTGATGCTGGGATGTTGTCAGCTTGAGCTTATGTGAAACTTTTCCATGTCAGCATTGCAGTAAGTTCATAGGAATAAGCAAGCAGGAGTCTGGAAAACTGTTTCCTTGTGGTCATGTACCTCCTCTGTCTCTTAAAGTCCTTCTGCCCCAATTTCCACAATGATCCCTGAGTATTGGGAGCCAGAAGGTTGATATAGGTGCAGCAATAAGCTGTATGAAGCTTCTTATTCTCTTCACATTGGTTAGTGGTAGTATCTGTGTTAATCAATATCTGATCTCTGTGTTAATTAATCAACATCTCTGTGTTCATCAGCATCAGGGTGCTTCTCTGCTAAGAGTTAAAAGATGCATTATTCTATAGGTATAATAATAAATCAATAGGAGTCAGCCTAATACTATAATATTTAGCAAAATAGTTGCATTTGGCTTTCTTTGATGACTGTAGGATGTCTAGCCTCAGAATTCTAAGCCTCATATCAATGTTAGGTATGTTATCTATCCTATGAAGTGGACCTTAAATCCAATTAGAAAGTAGATGGCTAGTCCTATAATATTTGTACCACTATTGCACTGGTGGACATATCTTGCCAGACCAGTTGTTGTAGGTTACAAGATTCACAGCTGGGTAAGAGTCATGATAAATTTTCTCTTCAGATATCTTGCATAGCACCTTCCAACACTATGAAAGCTAGACAATAGAGATGATGCTTTGAAATGAGCACCAGCTTGAATTCTCCTTGTATATTCTACATTTCATGTACATAGTATCTTCAGTAATATGGTCTTACCATGAAGTTCTCATGAGCTACCAAGAGCAGGGTTAATGGTCAGTATTGTTTGATGGTCTATGGGACCTCTGGTCAACAGATTCAAAAAAGGGAATCTATTTCTGGCATTGGGCATTTACTTTGAAAGCCTATGGTGTCTAGTAGGGGCAATTCCTCCCTCTATTATAAGGCAACTGCTTTTAATCTCTTAATATAATGTATATATGTATGCTTTAAGTAGCTTCTGTAGGGATAGGTTTCCATAGGACTTTTTCAAAAGACCTTCAGTGTTATTTCCCTACAAATTTTCTCCTCTGCCCTACCTTCCCATTCTCCACTCCCATTAACCTTTTGTACTTTATTATTCCCCTTTCCCACTTTATATTACTGTATTCTGTCTCCCCTCCCAGGAAACTCCACCCACATAGCTGTTTATTAGTTACTTCACCGCTCTGGATTTTGAAATTGAAACCTAAGATTTCAAAGCTAGCATCCAGCTATGACAGAGAAACTGTGACTTTTGTCTCTGAGTCTGGGTTACTTCACTCAGGATGAATGTTTCCACTTCTATTAATTTATCAGCAAATTCCATAAGTTTGGTTTTCTAATGACCTGAATAATATTCCATTGTGTATAGTTGCCACATCTTCATTACTCATTCATCAGTTGATGGACACCTAAGTTCTTTCCAATTCTTGGATGTTATGTAAAAAGCAGCAATGAACATATATGGACGGGTATTTCTGTACTGGGATAGAAAGTTATTTAGTTATATCCACCAAGAGACATTGCTGGATAAAATGGGAGATCAATTTCTAGATTTTTGAGGAATCTCCACACCAATTTCCAGAGTGGCTGCACCGGTTTCCACTCCCACCAGCAGTGGATAAGTGTTTTCCTTTCTTCATGTCATTGCCCCCATTTATCACGATTTGTTTCAGAGATCTTAGCCATTCTGGGTGGGATGAGATGAAATCTTAAAGAGATTGTAATTTAAATTTCCATGATGACTAAAGATGCTGAAGATTTTTAAGTATTTCTCAGCCATTTGCGTTTCATCTTTAGAGAACTCCCTGTTCATCCCCTTGCCCCAATTTTTAATTGGATTATTTGGTTATGTTCATGTTAGTTTTTTTACTTGTGTATTCTAAATACTAACTCTCAGAGGTAGAGTGGGTAAAGATTTTTTCCCATTTTGTAGGTTGTGTCGTCCTTCCAATGGTAGTGTTCTCTGCTGTATAGAAGCCATTTAGTTTCATGAGTTACCATTTGTCAGTTGTTGGATTTAATGCTTGTGCTATAGGAGTCCTTCATAAACTCCTTCCCTGCACCTGTAAGTTCCAATGCATTACCTACTTTCTCCTATAACTGATTGAGGGTATTGGAATCTTACATTGTGGTCCTTGGAGGTGAGTTTGTGCATGGTTTTGTTTTTGAGTCCATTTATATGATTGATGACGTTTATTGACTTGCATATATTGAATCATCTCTGCATCTCTGAAATAAAGCCGACTTGATCATGGTGAATCATCTTTTTGATATACATCTGTATGTGGTATGCAAGTATTTTGTTGAGAATTTTTTGCATCTATGTTTACTAAGGATATGTGTCTATAGTTTTCCTTTTTGGTTGTGTCTTTAACCTGGTTTGGGTAGTAGAGTGATGCTGGCTTCATAGAAGGACTTTGGGAGTGCTCCTGTTTCTATAATTTTGCATGATTTAAGTAGTATTAGTTGGAGGTCTTCTTTAAATGTCCAGTGGAATTCTGCTGTAAATCCATGCGGGCCTTGGGTTCTTTTAGTTGGGAGGTTTTGTATAGTGTTTTGATTTCCTTATATTTTATGGGTCTGTTTAAATTGTTGATCTCTTCTTTTTTAACTTTGGTGGTTCCCACGATTTTTAGAAACCTATCCATTTCCTTGAGGTTTTCAAATTTAATAGAATATAGGTTTTTAAAGTATTTCCTTATAATATTCTGGATCTTTTGGGTGTCTGTTGTGATGTTTCCTATTTCATCTCTGAATTTGTTGATTTAGATTTGCTCTTTCTTTCTCTTGGTTAACTGGGCTAAGGGTCTGTCTATCTTGTTTAGCTTTTAGAGAACCAGCTCTTAGATTCATTGATTCTTTGTACTGTTTTCTTTGTTTCTATTTCATTAATTTATGCTCTGATTTTTGTTGTTTTGTCTCTTGTTCTAGGTTTTATTTGTTCTTGCCTTTCCAGAGTATTGAAGGGCAGTGTTAAGTCATTTATTTGTGCTTTTTCTGATTTTTTAATGTAGCCACCTATAGCTATAAACATCCCTCTTAGAACTGCTTTTAAAGTGTCCCAGAGGTTGTGTTGTGTTGTATTGTCCTTTTCATAATCTTTTCTTGAGTGGTCCAATTCTTTAACTCCCCCCCCCAGTGTTGATATTCTGTCTTCCATTTCATTTACTCTAGCAGTGAAGTATTCTCCTGTTGTTTGCTTACTGAGTTTTTCATGTCCTTCATTTCAACCTGAGTTTTCTTCAATGTTTCTATCTCTTTTGTGAATTCAGTCAGAAGTTTAACCTTATCTTCTTTTAATTCTCTGATTTGTTTTTTTGTGTGTGTTCTTTAAATTCATTGAATTCCTTGATCATGTTTATGATTGTTCTTTTAAATTCTGTGCCCTCGATTATCTCTAAGGGGCTCTCCTTTTAGACCTCATCTACAGAACTGGTAGAGTTTGATGAGAACATATTGTTTCGGTTTTCCATTTTATTGTTTCTTCATTGTGATTTTGGCATGTGGATTTCTTTTGCTGTTTGTGATTCTGGTATGAAAATCAAGTCTTCTTTTGTTGAGTTGAAGTTTGCTTCTGTTTGTATTACTGGTGTACCTTAGTAGTTTTCTTATTGGGTATGTAGAGCTGTTTGGTCTAGGTTTCAGATTCTCCCAATTTTATTTTGGAGGGAACCGATGGCTTTAGATCAGCTAGTCAAGAGCTCCCACAGATGCCCAAGTCAGACTTCAGTCAGGTAGACTCAGGCTTCCTTCTAACGTTTTGGAATGCTACTAGTGGTACTCAGAGCACTGTATGGGAAAGGTCCCTGTGGGGAAGCTGTATCCAGGGACTCTCAGGTGGTCTACTGAGTTCTCATCCCCTACCCCAGGTGGAGGCCAGATCAGGCACTCTCTCTCAGCCATTCTGCTGAGTTCTCAGCCCCTACCCTGGAAAGATGCCAGATCAAGCAGTCTCAGGCTGTCTACTCAGGCTTACCCTGCTGTGGTGCAGAGAGGTCTGCCCCTGGGGCCCTAGGAGGGGCCTCACTAATCCCAGTTATGGGATTGGGTACCACAAGATTTGGGGAAGCTCACTACTACATGGAGTCCAGATCCAGGTGCTCTCAGGTGGTCTTCTGAGGTCTCAGCACTTATACCTAGGCACTATCAGGCTGTCTACTCAGGTCTCAGCCTTATCATTTTCAGTTTTTTAAGAGTTCTCCTCCCTGCTTTCCATAGGGGTTGCATGAGTTTGTACTCCCACCAGCGGTGAATGAGCATACCCCTTTCTCCACATTGTTGCTAGCATTTTGTATTATTTGTTCTTTTGATCTTAGCCAGTCTGACTGGGGTAAAGTGAAACTTTAAGATGGTTTTAATTTGCATTTCCCTAATTATTAATGATGTCAAACACTTTTTAAGAAGGCTCTAGCCATCTTTATTTCTTCCTTTGAGAACTCTCTGTTTAGGTCTTTATCCTGTCTCTTAGTTGGATAATTTGCTATCTTGCTTCACTGTTTGTTTTTTTTTTTTTTTTGAGTTCTTTCTATATTATGAATGTCAAGCCTCTGTCAGATGTGTCACTGGTGAATATTTGTTCCCAATCTATGGGTTTTTTCTTCACTTTCTTGATTGTTTCTTTTGTTGTACAGAAAGAAGCTTTTTAGTTTAATGAGGTCCCATTTGTTGATTATTGATCTTAATTCTTGAGCAACTTGTGTTCGATTTAGAAAGTCCTTTCCTACACCTATATCTTATAGGTTACTGCCAATGTTTTCTTATGATAGTTTCAGTGTTTCTAGTTTCATATCGAGGCCTTTCCATTTGGAATTGACCTTTTCACCTTTTGTGCAAGGTGAAAGATAGGGATCTAGTTTCATTCTACAGGTGGAGATCCAGTTTTGCCAGCACCATTTTTGAAGATGCCCTCTTTCCCCCAATGTGTGTTCTTGGCACCTTTGTCAAATATCAGGTGGATGAAATTGCATGTACATAGGTTTAGGTCTTCAATGATGTTAGACTGATCTATGGGTCTATTTTTGTGTCAGTCCCATGCTGTTTTTATGACTATAGCTCTGTAGTATACTTTGAGATCTGGTATAGTAATCTCCCCAGTGTTGCTCTTTGTGCTCAGGGTTGCTTTGGCTCTCTGAGGTCTTTTGTGCTTCCATACAAATTTAAGGATGTATTTTTCTAATTCTGTGAACTATGTCATGGGGAATTTGATTGGGATTTCATTGAATCTATATATTGCTTCTGGTAGCGTGATCATTTTCACCATATTAATTCTTCCAATCCATGAGTATGGGAGCTCCTTCCATCTCCTGGTGTCATCCTCATTCTCTTTCTTTTTATTTTTCTTAATTTTATTTATTATTTTTATGTGTATGAGTGCATTGCCTGCATGTATGTGAGTGTACCCATGTTGTGCAATGCCTCAGAAGTCAGAAGAAGGCTTCAGATTCCCCTGGCACTGGAGTTAAGGACGGTTTGCAGCTGCCATGTGGGTGCTGGGAATCAAATCCAGGTCCTCTGCAAGAGTGGTCACTGCTTTTAACTTCTGAGCCATCTCTCCAGCCCCCTCATTCTCTTTCTTGAAAGATTTAAAATTTTCGTTGTAGAGATCTTTGATGTCTTTGGTCAGGTTTTTCAAAGACACATTTTTTTTCAGCTATTGTGGATGGAAAAGTTTTCCCTGTACTCTTTCTCTACTTGCTTGTTATTGGTATATAGAGAGGCTACTGAGGAATTTTTGGGATCTAGTAGGTATAGTATCATGTCATCTGAAAAAAAGGATAATTTCACCTCTTTTTTTTTCAATTAGTACTCCTTTAATTTCCTTCTCTTGTCTTATTGCTTCAGCAAGAGTTTCAAGCACAATATTGAAAAGGACTGGAAATGGTAGACATACTTGTCTGGTTCCTGACTGTAATGGAAATGCTTCTTTTTTTTCCATTTAAAATGATATTGACAGTGGATTTGTTATATATAGGTTTAATTATATTGAGGTCTGTTCCCTCCAGTTCAATTCCCTCTAGGACTTTGAACATAAATGCAGGCTGAATTTTGTCAAAAGCCTTTTATGCATCTATTGAGATAACAATGTGGGTTTTGTCTTTGAGTCCATTTATACTATTGATGATGTTTACTGACTTGCGAATATTGAATCATTTCTGCATCTCTGGAATAAAGCTTACTTGATCATGCTGAATCATCTTTTTTATTTGCAGTATGTAAGTGTTTTCTTGAGAATTTTTGTATCTACTTTCATGATATGGGTCTATAGTTTTCTTTTTGGTTGTGTCTTTACCTGGTTTCGCTATTAAAGTGAAGCTGGATTCATAGAAGGGATTTGTGAGTTCTCCCCCTGTTTCTATCATTTTGAAAAATTTAAGTAGTACTGGTTGGAGGTCTTCTTTAAATGTTCAGTAGAATTCTGCTGTAAATTCATGTGGGCCTGGGCTTCTTTTAGTCTGGAGGTTTTGTATTACTGTTTCAGTTTCCTTATATGTTATGGGTCTGTTTAAACTGTTGATCTCTTCTTGGTTTAACTTTAGTGGTTCCCATGATTTCAGATACCCATCCATTTCTTTGAGGTTTTCAAATTTTTTAAGTATTTCCTTATAATGTTCTGGATCTTTCGGGTGTCTGTTGTGATGTTTCCTGTTTCATTTCTTCTTTTTTTTTTCTTTAACTTGGATTTGTTCCTTCTTTCTCTTGGTTAATTGGGCTAAAAGTTTGTTTATCTTGTTTAGATTTTCAAAGAACCAGCTCTTAGGCACATTCATTCTTTGTATTGTTTTCTTCCTTTCTATTTCATTAATTTATGCTCTGATTTTTCTTGTTTCGTCTCTTGTGCTGGGTTTGAGTTTCATTTGTTCTGGCCTTTCCAGAGTGTTGAGGTGCAGTGTTAAGTCATTTATTTGTGCTCTTTCTGATTTTTTTAATTGTAGGCACTTAGAGCTATAAACATCCCTCTTAGGGTTGCTTTTAAAGTGTTCCAGAGGTTTTGTTGTGTTGTATTGTCTTTTTCATAATCTTTCCTTAAGCGATGTAATTCTTTTAACCTTATCCACCAGTGTCGATATTGTTTTCCATTCCATTTATTCTAGCAGTGTAGCATTCTCCTGTTTTTTGCTTATTGAGTTTTTCACTTCTTTCTTCATTTCAGCCCGAGTTTTCCTCAATGTTTCTATCCCTTTGTGAATTCAGTCAGAAGTTTAACCTTATCTTCTTTTAATTGTTGATTTGTTTGTTTGTGTTTTCTTTAAATTCGTTGAATTCCTTGATTATGTTTATGATTTTTTTAAAAAATTCTGTGTCCTGGGTTATTTCTAGGGGGCTCTCCTTGTAGCTCTCTTCTACAGGACTGGTGGAGTTTGATGGGAACATACTGTTTTGGTTTTCCATTTTATTGTTTTTTCATTGTGATTTTGGCATGTAGATTTTTTCTGTTGTTTGCGATTCTGGTTTGAAAACAAAGCCTTTATTTGTTGAGTTGAAGTATGCTTCTGTTCGTATTACTGGTGTACCTTAGTAGTTTTCTTTTGGGGTATGTAGAGCTGTTTGGTCTAGGTTTCAGGTTCTCCCAATTTTATTTTGGAGGGAACCGATGGCTTTAGATCACTTACTCAAGAGCTCCCACAGATGCCCAAGTCAGGTTCCAGTCAGGTAGACTCAGGCTTCCTTCTAACGTTTGGATCCCTACTAGTGGTACTCAGAGCACAATTTGGGGAGGTCCCTATGGACAGGTTGGATCCAAGGACTCTCAGGCCATCTGCTGGGTTCTCAGCCCCTGGCTACCCCAGTCGGAGGCCAGATCAGGCACTTTCAGCCATTCTGCTGAGTTCTCAGCCCCTACCCTGGAAAGATGCCAGATCAGGCAGTCTCAGGCTGTCTATTCAGGCTTACCCTGCTGTGGTGCAGAGAGGTCTGCCCCTGGGGCCCTAGGAGGGGCCTCACTAATCCTAGATATGGGGTTAGGTACCACAAGATTTGGGGAAGCTCACCACCTACTGGAACCCAGATCCAGGTTTTCTCAGGCAGTCTACTGAGGTCTCAGCCCCCATACCCAGTGGAGGCCAGATCAGGCACTCTTAGGCTGTCTGCTGAATTCTCAGTCCCTGCACCAGGAGGAGGCCAGAACAGGCATTCTCAGGACAACTGCCATGGTCTCAGCCCTAGCCACCACCACCACCACCACCACCACCACCCCCCCCCCCGCTTCAGGGCCCCCCCCCCCCCCCCCCCCCCCCCCCCCCCCCCCCCCCGCTTCAGGGCAGAGAGGTCTACCCTGGGGCCGGGGGAAGCCTTGGGGAAGCCCACCACCATCTGGAGGCCAGATTCAGGAGCTCTCAGGGGGTCTGCTGAGTTCTCAGCCCCTACACCAGTCTGAGGCCAGACCAGGCATTCTCAAGTGGTCTGCTGAGAGCTCTGCCCCTGTACCAGGCAGAGGCCAGATCAGGCCTGTTTTACTCTTTCTAGTTTAGTTAAATATTGATTTTTAGGGTATGTACTTATGGATTTCTAAATTTCCTCAGGATCTATTGTAATTTTTCCGTTTTCATCTCTGAGTTTGTTAATTTGGGTCCTTCCTTTCTTGCTTTTCATTAATTTTTCTAAATGTTTCTCAAAATTGCTAGTGTTTTCAAAGAATCAACTCTTTGATTCATTTACTCTATGAATTGTCTTCTTTGATTCTACTTTGTTAATTTTGGTCTTGATTTTACTTATCTCTTCCAATGTATTCTTTTAAGGTGTTGCTTCTTCTTGGTTTTCCAAAACCTTCTGGTGCATTATTTAATTATGTAAGATGTTCCTAGTTTTCTGGTGTAGATGCTTAATGTTATAAATTTTCCTCTTAGGATTGTCTTCATTGTGTCCCACAGATTTTGGTGTGTTGTATTTTCATTTTCCATTTTAATTTTAGGAAAATGATGGATTTTGTATAATGCAGTCATTTTGTGTGTCTTTTTACTGAGATTCTGAGACCATTAATATTGATAATTATTATCGACCAATGTTTATTAATTTCTGTTATATTGGTGTTGTAATGCTGTTTTTAGACCTCTTTTAGTTGACTGTTCTATAGTAATTCATTTATTCTTTGTACCCTCTTAGGAGTGTTTAATCTCTTCTTCATGAAGTATTCCATTGAGTAGAGCTGGTTTCATTGACATTAGTTCCTTAAATCTGTTTTTTGTTTTGTTTTGTTTTTTCATGGAAAATGTTTCTCCTTCAGTTACAATGGATAATTTTGCTGGATATCATAGTCTGGGCTCAAATCTGTGTTCTTTCATGGACTTGTATTGCTTTAGTTCGAGCCCTTCTGGATTTCATAGTCTCCATTGAAAAGTCAGCTGCTATTTTGATAGGCCTGTCTTTATATGTGACTTGTTCTTTCTCTCTCAGAGTTTTCAATATCTTTTCTTTGTTCAGTACATTTAGAATGTAAGGTAATGAGGGGAATTTCTTTTTTGGTCCTGTGTACTTGGTGTTCTTCATGCTTCTTATAATTTAATAGGTATCTCTGTCAGTAGATTTGGGAAATTTTCTTCTATGATTTCATTAAAAATATTTTCATTTCCTTTGACCTGTGTTTCTTCTCCTTCTATGACTAGGATTCATAGGTTTCATATTGACACAGTGTCCCATATGTCTTGTATATTCTGTTCCTGGATTATTTTGTATTTGACATTTTATTTGCTTTTGCAATCCATTTCCCCCAAGCTTGCCTTCAAGATTTTATATTTTCCACTCCATTTCCTCCACTTTTTTCCTGCTTTTTTCTAAGTTTTTTGTTTGAGTTCCTGAGCATTTTATTTCAAGTTTTATTTTTTATTGATTTACTTCAGATATTCTATGATTGAATTCTAATTTCATATTTTGAAATTATGGTCTTCACTTAGTCTTTTATTCATATCATCTTTCAGTTCCTAGAACCTACTCATAATTGCTATATTGAAATTACTATCTTGTGTATCTGCTAGGTTGCTATTCTCAGGAACCATTACTATGGGGTGCTAATTTATGTAGCAGTTATATAATATTGGTTATTGATGTTGTTTGTGCTTTCTTAATGAAACCTAGGCATCTAGAGTTGTGTCATTGGTGGCGTTTCTTTGTACGGATATGTGATCTCCTTTTTTTGAGTGGTTGCTTGCATCTTTGCTATTTATACAACTTTTCAGGTTATGGCCCAGCTGAGTAGTGCTTGCTGTTCAGCTTTGGGGGTCACATTAGATTGATGTTCAAATGTTGATGTAAGAAGTGGTCTCAGTTAAGTTAGAGATAGGTGCAACTTTTGAGTTTAGATTCCAGGATTGACTCCTCATGGTTCTAGAACAGCAGGGTGTGCTGGGTGGTTGCTAGGTAAACAGGTTGCCTGATAGTTCCAGCTGGGAGAACTCACTAGTCTTGGGGCATAAGTATCCTAGTAATGTGAGTAGGTCTGAGTGAGTGCAGAACAAGACAGGGAACGCTCATAGCAGCACCCAAGGGTCCTGAAAATGCTGAGATGGCAATGTCATAGTGCAGGGATGTCTGGGAAAGGAAATCTACCCAAGAAGTTCTGGAATATCTTCCAGATATGGGGGTCCATAAGGGTCCTAACAAACTTGAGATGTCACATGCAAGGAGATGTGGGAAAGGGAATGCACCAAGGTGCGTCTGGCAAAGTCCCCATGGGATTCCAAGGGAATTGTCAGAGTTAAGATCTCAGAGCACAGGGAGGTGTGGGAAAAGAGACTTATGAAGGTAGGACTGGGAAAGCTCCCATATCTGAATGTCCACAGCCTCCTAATAGAATAGAGATGGTAGATTCAAGGAGATGTGGGAAAGCCCTCACCTTAGGATTTGACTAGCTTACAGTACCAGGAATGAATTCCACCCAGTCAAGTAGGCCTCAAATAACATCAAGAGAGCAGTTAGCTAACTCCATAAACAGTATTTCCACTATTGCACCAATGTGCACAACTTGCCTCACAGGTCTGTATTGTAATATGCAGGGTCTAGCCCTGGATAAGACCTTTCATCTATTGAAACAACCATATAGTGTTTCTTCTTCTTTCTGTGAATGTTGTTTTACTCATAGGTTACATGTACAGGGTTGCATTTTCATCCCTGGGATAAATCTTCTATGATTTTAAAATCTTATATTACTTTATGTTTTTAAAATAAATTTTAAAACAAAACACATTCTATAAATTATTCATAAAAATAAAATGACAGGGTTTTAAGAGATGACTCGGTGGTTAAGAGCACTAGAGGTTCTTGCAGAAGACTTGCATTTAGTTCACAGTACCTACTTGTGGCTAACAACTATCCATGACTCCAGTTCCAGGAGATGTGATGCCCTCTTCTGACCTCCGTGGGTATTACATAGCATGGATGTACTTACATACATGTAGGCAATACACACATATACATTTAAAAAATTTATTTAAAAAGTGAAACAATTGTTGAGATTAAATAATATAAATTAAAAGTATAAAGTAGTAATAATGCTAAGTACTGAACCCTCAGAATATCTGGAATTCCACCATGGAGCAGTGACAGGTTCATGATACTAGATCCGTGGATGAGGAGCTATTGAGAGCTGAGAGTTTCTGGGAAAGAATCATTTTTCCTTAAGGATGTGACCCCTGGTAGGTCAACCATGCTCTAGTGTATGGAGTTTATGGGCAGCACAAAGTGGACTCTATGGGCTATGAATAATAAAGAGGAGGGAGGAAATAAAATCTGAAAGTCAACATTCTGAGAGAGATGGAGGATCCACAGATAAGAATTAGGATAAAGTATAAGAACTACAAGAAACAAATTGAAAAACATAGAGCTACCAGTGAAAAATACAGCCAAAATGTGGTTATTTCAAGGAGTGAGCACTCAGCTACTTTGTTTTTAATATTTTTATTGATTATTTTGTGTATTTCAGACAGAACATCTTAATCATCTTTATACCTCCTTACACACTGAACCCTTCCCATAACCCCCTCCCCACTGGAATTCATACATTCTTTCATTTGTGGTAAGGCCTATCATGTCAAGATAGTGTTCCCACATGTCCCCCAGTGCAAGTTTATCCACTGAGATCTAGGCAGCCTATCTGGAGATCCTCCTTTTAAAAAAATTAACTCTTTCTCACCCAGCAGTAATCTTTGACTAATGCCAATAATTCTTTAACTAAGATTGGAGCTTCCTGTCCATTTTCATAGATCTGTGCTGGGTTTTCGTCTGCTTGAATTTGCATGGATCTTGTGCATGCTGACATCATTGCTGTATGTTTGTATGAGAAGAGTCCCAGGAGTCTGTAGAACTCTATCTCCATATGGTCATGCACCTCCTCCCTGGTTCTGACAATTTTTACACCCCCTTTTCTGCAATGGTCCCTGATCCCTGGATGGGTACATTTTAATATAGGAGACCTGTCCAATGATCCACACTCTGTAAATGTAAGGCTCCATATTTTGCACATAGTAAGAAACTACATGTGTCTAGAAATGTGACAGCCTTGGGGTTTTCTCTAAGATCTATGACCTTTTCAGCTATGTGTATTTGGCTAGGTTTACAGTACCACACCTGAGTTTCTTCCCACTGAGTGGGCTTTAAGCCCAATTAGGTAGCTGTTGATTGCCCCCAAGATAAAAGTGCCACAACTACACCAATGTTGTTTACTGTGCTGGTCACTGATGTGAGTTTTAGGTCTTAAAGCTGGGATTGGATCATCAATGAAGTTCTTCCTTACCATCTTATATAAGTGCTCTCCAAAGATATGAGAGCTAGCCTTCAGAGGAGGTAGCCTCCAGGTCAGTTCCAGCTCCATTGCTCCAAATCCTGACTTCAGCAACAGGGTCTTACCTTCAAATTGTGGGAGGAAATCAAGGGCTGTGGCAATAGCCTGTGTAATTTTGGAAGTCTCTTGGACTACCCTGGCCAACAACTCAAAGGAAGGATTCTCCTGTCTGGCACTGTTTATTATTATGTAGCCTTCAGTTATATATAGGAACTCATGTAGAGATATTGTATATGAAATTTTTCAGTAGGTTTTTGGACTAATACACTCCCTGGTGTTTTATACTAGATACACATTATTTCTCCTTTCTTCTCTTTTATCTTCCCTCTCAGCCATCCCCTTTTAAAGTGTCCCAATTTCCTCCATTTTTTCTTTGATAATTCCTGTCTCCTATGGTCCCACCTCTCTTGAGTGCCTTCTCCCCCTTTACCCGTGTAGTTCCTTGTATAGTCCTCCTTCTCCTACTCCCATTTAACTAACCTCATTTTACATATTTCTTCTTTAGTAACACCTGTCTCATACTATTCTCTCTTGGGTTCATTAGTTCTCTTTACCTCACTGGTTCTCTTCCATTTTCCTAATTCCTGCAGTTATATCACTCTTTTTTTTCTGAGTCTGTATTACTTCACTTAGTGTAACAGTTTCTTATTCCATCCATTTACCTGGAAATTTCAGTATTTCATCTTTCTTTACCACTAAGTAGAACTCCATTATGTAAATATACCATATTTTCTTTAACCGCTCATCATTTGAGGGATACTTAGGTTGCTTCCATCTCTTAGGTATTGTGAAAAAATCAGCAACAAACATGGTTGTACAAGTGTCTCTACAATAGAATGAGTCCTTTGGGTATATGCCAAGGAGAGTTAAAACTGGGTCACATAGTAGGTTCATTTTTAGTTTTTTTTAAGAGTTCTCCACACTGTTTTCCATAGGGGTTGCACAAGTTTGTCATCCTACTACCAGTGAATGGGTGTTCCCCTTTCTCTATACCCTCTCCAGCATTTGGTATCATTTGTTCTCTTGACCTTAGCCAGTCTGACTGGGGTAAGATGAAATCTTAAAGTGGCTTTAATTTGCATTTCTCTAATTACTATAGATGTTGAACACTTTTAAAGATATATCTTAGCCATCTTCATTTGTTCTTTTGAAAATTCTGTTTAGATCATTATTCCATCTTTAACTAGGTCATTTGTTTTCTTGATTCTTTGTTTTTGAGTTCTTTATATATTCTGAATATTAAACTTCAGTCAGATGTGTCACTAATGAATATTTGTTTCCACTCTGTGGACTCTCTCTTCACTTTCTTGATTGTTTCTTTTGCTATACAGAAGCTTTTCAGATTAATGAGGTACCACTTATTGATTGTTGACCTTAATTCCTGAACAACTGATGTCCAATTTAGAAAGTCATTTCCTAAACCTATATCTTGTAGGCTACTGCCAATGTTTTCTTCTAATAGTTTCAGAGTTTCAAGTTTTACATTCAGGTCTTTGATCTATTTGGAGTTAACTTTTGTACAAGGTGAAAGATAAGGGTCTAGTTTCATTCCTCTACAGGTGGAGATCCAGATTGTCAGCACCATTTGTCTTTCCTTTATTGTGTGTTCTTGGCACTTTCATCAAATATTAGTTGGCTGAAATTTCGTGTACTCATGTTTGGGTCTTCAGTTGTGTTCCATTGATCTATGTGTCTATTTTTGTGCCAGTACCACACTGTTTTATGACTATAGCTCTGTAATATACTTTGAGATATGTTATGGTAATACCCTAGCATTGATCTTTCTGCTCAGGGTTGATTTGGCTACCCAGGGTCTTTTGTACTTCCATATGAATTTTAGGGTGTTTTTTTCCAATTCTGTGAATTATACCATGGGGATTTTAATTGGGATCACATTGAATCTATAAATGACTTTTGATAGGATGGTCATTTTAACAATATTAATTCTTCCAGTCCATGCACATGGGATGTCTTTCAAT
>NW_008331140.1:11382807-11389980 GCF_000622305.1 Nannospalax galili | reverse complement strand
TTTTTTAGATTAATAGTATAACCTGCCACTTTACTGAAAATTTTGATCAGTTCAAGTTTCTGGTGAAATTTTGGGGATCTCTTAGGTATAATATTATACCATCTGCCAAAAGTGATAATTTGAACTATTCTTTTCCAATTAGTACCACTTTAATTTTCTTCTCTCACCTTCTTACTCTTTTTTATTGAGCTTTTAAAATTTCATACATTTCCCACTCAAATGCAGACTCCCTCCCCCATCCATGCCTCTCCCTATACCCCCACCAAACCTATGCACTCTGCCAGACATGGTGAGTCCTATTCATTCAGGTGTTTGTACCTAAATGTCCTTCAGTGTAAATGCATCCACTGGAGTCTAGTCACCCCATCCAGTTGTCGTACGTAAATCATACTCTTCCCTCACCCAGCACCAATCAGTCTAAAATAGTTTTCAATCTAGCGATGGCTCAACACCTATTTGGGCCATCCACTTTGGGCCCTTGTTTATTTGAGCTGACATCAGTCCTGTGTTTGATGCCACTGCTGGCCAAAGGCTCACATGAGCAAGACTCCAGTGGCCTGGAAAGCCTCCACCTCCTTATGTTCATGAACCAGCCTGGATCTTACAATCTTTCTGCTTCCTCTTCCACAATGGCCCCTGAGCTCTGGGTAGGTGAGGTTCCATATAGGAGTCCCATCCTACACTCTACAGTCTCCTGTTCTCAAAACTTTCCCAGTTGTGGCCTTCTTTGTGTAAGACACTCTGATGAACATGGAAGCCTCACTGGTGAGAGTTGAGGGGTGCATTAGCCAACTCTCTACCCCTTATTCCACTATGTTCCATGAGCCTTGGTTGTAGATTTGAATGCAGATGTGTCACCCAGTCCTGTGCATCTCCCAGGTGTATGTTCTCTGTGCCTGACCAGATATGCAACTCTGCAGTAGCCTTCATCTGTTGTACAAAGAAGCTTCTTTGATGAGTGCTGTATGGTATGTTTGTTGCTTTAAGGGAGGTCTCTCCTATCTGGGACTGTGCTCCCTCCCAAGCATCTCCTAGGTTTACATATGCGTTAATGTTCAGACACTCTATGTGCATTTCTCATAAAGTTTCTAGGACATCACTTTTTCTTCTAGGTTTCCTAGGCCTCCGAGATTCATTCATCTTTACTCTTTATTTTTCCCATCTGGCCTCTGGCCTCTCTCTCTTCCTAGTCACAACACCCCCATTATCCCCACCCTCCTTGCAATACCTTCCGACTCCCACCATCTTTCCTTTTCTGACTTCCCTTGCTCCCCTACACTATGCTCCCTTGCATGTCCCTCCCTCCTCTCCTCCCGGCTGATTACTCCCTCTTTTTCCACCTCCCTCAGGTAACATCTGTTCCCTTCCATCCCCCTTTCAGGTTCTTTCTTTTCTTTTACCTCCATGTGTCCTTTGCCTTTACCTGGCTCCTGGTTTTACATCAGAATTTATATATGCACTTACAAGGGACTGGTGCTACAATCCACAAATGAAGGAAAACATACATCACTTGCTTTTCTGTGTTTGTGTTACTTCACTTAGTATAACACTCTCTAGCTCCATCCATTTACCTGCAAGTTTCATAACTTCTTTTCTTACTGCTGAATAGAACTCCATTGAGTTTGTGTCCTGGGATTCTACAGGGTGGTTCTCAATGTTGTGCATGTCTTCAGGACTCATGGGTTTTGTTTGGGACATACTTTCCTGGTTTTTCATATTGTTTGTGTTTTTGTGTTGCCTTCTGGGCATGTGGATGTTCTTTGTCTATTACGTTTTCAAGAGGAACTTCTGCTCTGCTTTTGTTTTAATTGAATTTTTGTTCTGTTAATATTGTTTATGTGCTTAGATACTTTTTGTTTGGGTATGGAAGAAAAATTGGTGAGCATTTCAGGTTTTGCTGGGTAGTAGACTGGTCAGAGTCCTGAATGAGCAGGTCTGTCTACCTGATCTGGAGGCTGGGAATTTGGCAGTGAGGGGACCACCTAGATGAGGATTTAGGAATCTATGGTAGGGCGGTTAATCTGGTTTGGGAAGCTAGTCTTGGGGCTTGAGGTGAAGGAATTGGAGCATGCCTATGAGAGAGGCCTCTAGGGACAAAGTGGGGGTGGATGAGAGAAATGGTGTAGCTAGTCCTCCTGAGGTGAATGAATTGGAGCCCATCTGTGAGAGAGACCAGCAAGGAATGTGGTGGGGGTGGATAAGTGAAGTGGAGTAGGGAGACAGTGAGCTTGATCTGACTTATCAGAGTCCTGGCTGAGCAGGTCTCTATGTCTTATCCAGAGGCTGGGAATTTGGTAGTGAGGGGATCACCTTGGTGAGGATTTAGGGCTCTATGATAGGGTGATTAGTTAATCTGATTTGGGAAGCTAATCCTGGGATTTGAGGTGACAGAATTGGAGTCTGCCTGTAGGAAAGGCCAGCAGGGACAGGCATGAGAGAAAGGGAATAGCTAATCCTCCTGAGGTGAATGAATTGGAGCCCCTCTGTGAGAGAGGCCAGCAGGGGAGGGGCTGGGGATAGATGAGAAAAATGGGGTAGGGAGGCCATGAGCTTGATCTGACTTACCAGAGTCCCGGCTGAGCAGTTCTGTATGCCTGATTCTGAGGCTTGGAATTTGGCAGTGAGGAGACCTCCTGGGTGAGGATTTAGGGATGTATGGTAGGGTGATTGGTTAATCTGGTTTGGGAAGCTAATCGTCAGACTTGAGGCAAAGGAATTGGAACCTGCCTGTGAGAGAGGCCAGCTGGGACAGGGATGAGAGAAATGGGTTCATCTGCTGGTAAGTCTTTTTCCTGTCCTTTTTTTTGGGTCCCCTCTTTGCCAAAACATTGTGAAGAGTTGGGCTGTTTTTATTTAGTCATTATTGTAATATGGCATTACATACTAACACTGCGAAGCCCTTCTCATTCATGGTTGTCTTTCTCCCAACCTACCTAAGGAAACCTTTCAGTGCTACATCCTCTGCCAGTCTTGATGTATGAAACCAATATCACAGTTTTAATCTACTACTCCGGATTCCTATCTTTTCTATCTCCATCGCACTGAGCACTGAAAGAACATGAATCATTCAGACAAAGTCTCATTTTTCAAAGAATTTGCAGCTGCATAGAGACACATACACATTTAAGTTTAATAAAATGTTAGGAGCACTAGAAAAAGATACACACTGGCAGTTATGGAAGCACAGAGAATGCTCATTGAGTACAATTTGTTGTTCATGAAGGACTTCAGAGGGACAGAGGTATTTAAGCTGAATCACAAAGAGCTGAATAGTATTTGAACAAAAAGAATGAGGCAGGAAATGCTAGGACCTAAGGTGAAAAGCAGGGAAGGGCAGGACTTAGAAGAGACATCCAAGCATAGGTTTAAATTCTTTCTTTTTTTGTATTTTTTGCCATTTTATTATTATTTTTTAATTTTTTCTATTGAATTTTTCAGAAAATCATCTTTATATCCCCCCCTTTGGCACCCTCCCGTAGCCCCTCACTGGAGTTCATACATTCTGTCATTTGTGTTAAGGCCTATTGTATAAAGTTAGTGTCCCCAGATTTCCCTCAGTGCATGTTCATCCACTGGGATCTAGTCAGCCTATCTAGAGTCACTCCCTTTAAGAAAATCAGTTCTTCTTCATCCAGCAGTAATCAGCTGCCAATAATTCCTCGACTAAGATTGGGGCCTGCTGTCCATTTCCACAGTTCTGTGCTGAGTTTTTCTCTGTTTAAGTTTGCATGTGTCTTGTGAATGCTGACACCATTGCTGTAAGTCGTATGAGAAGAGTCCCAGAAGCCTGTAGGACAATTTCCATGTGTTCATGCACCTCCTCCCTGCTTCTTATTGAAATTGGTTCTCCCAATTTCTAATTGACTTATTGAGTTTTTCAATTCCATCTTTATCTAACTTTCGGTTTTCCTCAATATTTTTATCTCTTTCATGAATTCATTTTTCAAATGAATTGTCATTTCTGTAAGTTTTACATTTGCATTTTCTTAAGCTTGATTCAGGAGATTATTCCTATCCTCTCTGAGGTTTTTTCAGTTGTCTATGTCTTTTATTTTTTCTTGTCTTTTTGAGACAGGGTCTCCCTGTAGCCCCAGCTGGCCTGGAACTCACTATGTAGACCAGGCTGGCTTGGAACTCACAAAGATCAGCCTGCCTCTGCCTCCTGAGTGCTAGGATTAAAGGCGCGTGCTACCACGCCCAGCTATAATGGTACTTTTAACTTCTGTGTCCTGGGTTCCTCTGGGTAGTTCTCATTGTAGAATATTTCTATAGGACTGATGAGATTTAGTGGGAATGTATTATCTTGCTTTTCCACATTATTCATGTTTTGGGTTATGACCTGGGCCGATGAACTTCTTTTGTTGGTTTTATAACTGTTAGCAAATTCTAGCCTGCCTTTGTTAAGTAAAAATTTGCTTTTGTTTTTACTGTTCCTGTAGCATAATTGATTTTTGATCAGATATAAATAGGTAGTTGATCTGTGTTTCAGGTTCTCATTTTTTTTATTGGGGGGACTGAGTTATTCTTGTCTGCTCCCCCATGCCAGGTGGGCAATCACAACTAGGACTGTGAGTGTAGAGATACTGAAGGAATCAGCAGGCTCTGTCTTCCTAACCACAGTGGTCAGTAGTAAAAAAAAGTGCATGGCCTATTTCCAGAGAGCAAGGTAGTGAAAGAGTGAATATATTCTGACTAACTCACAAGGGTGGTTCATAGCCCAAGGGTAGTGGGTTTCTGTGCTAATCCCAGAGAGGGAAGATGGCAAAGGAATCCCATGCCTATATATTTTAAAAGAGTATGTAATATACTTTATGTGAAGTTTAGTGATAATTTTTATTCTTAGTATTGGTCTTATCATCTGACTCCTGCACAAGATATAATTCTACTGCATTTTAATACTTTTATAAAATTAGATATTTTCTTTTAGAGCAGAACAAATTTGCTTTATAAAATTCATTTCATTTCATGGAGTATATTATTATGCGTGTATGTGTATCTATGTATGTGCGCGGATGTGCAGTCAGTTCATACTAACTGATGAAGTGAGAAGATAATGAGTTAAGCTTATACCAGGAATAACTTGTCCGGAAGTAATCAACCACATGCTAAAGAAAGATGTTCAAACACGTTCCATGAGAAACTAAATTGCTATCTTGAAATGAATATCAAAATCAAGAGAACTAGGATATGGAATGAATAGGATACATGAGACTCTTGTGTAGGCTAGAAAATTGCATGATTTTCTCTGTGGTAGTGGAGAAAATATAGAAAGGTTAAAGATATGTTTGTTGCTTCTGTAGGCCTGAGAACCTTGTCTTTTTCTGTCTTTACAAACACTTACCATAAAAGTCTCCCACTCAAGGCTTAGGGACCATTGCAGAAAAAGAAGTAGAAAGATCATTAAGAGCTAGGTGGAGGATGACCATAAGAAAACAGTGTTCCAGAAAGCTGGGAAATTGCTCATATGAATTTATAGCAATGGTAACAGCAATACATTAAAGCCCATGAAAACCAAAGTCAAACAAAATCCCAGCATAAAACTGAGGATGTGGGGAAGAAGCCCCAATCTTAGTTGAGAAGATATTGGCAATAACTACTGGGAGAAAGAGAGTTGGTTTTCTGTAAATACGTGGCACTGGATAGATTAACCAGGCTTCAGTAGATGAATGTACACTGAAGGACATTTGGGAAAACAAACATGGCTCAATAGGTCTTAACATACATGACAGACTACAAGAAATCCCACGGGGTGACAATAAGTGCAGATGGGGAGGGGGTCTATTTTCCATTTACATTAATATCTGATTTCAATACATGGGTTTAGATACAAATCTAGTATTACATTTTCTGTCTGGACAGAATTCAAGCTCAGAAGTAATGTCAGGAAAAATGAAGTACTAAAACCTATCCTTTACAGTATCGCATTTGAGAATGTGACCCAATGACTAGAAAATGTGCCTGCACATCCAAATTTGGGCACCTGAAAATGACCTTGAATCTGCACTGACTTTAATAGCTAAGAAGCAAGTGACCTAATCCAAGTCAGAAAAACTTGCATGTTGGTTTGATTTCCTTTTCAGTCTTTGTTCCATGAATAATCCCAAGTTATCTGCTGAAGACTGACCTCTATGTACACTCTTGACATAATGCACCAATATTTCCTTGCCACAATTACTTTCTTCCATAGAAGTTATTTCCATCAGGTCCTATATTTTGAAGCTTTTCTTCTGTTTTCATGGAAATGGTTCCCATTCCATTCTGCTATCAAATGTTTGTCCCTTCATGTGTACTGTAAATCCCATCTTATTCTGTCTTCCTCAAACATCTTTATCAATTATCCTCTTTCAAGTCTCCTATGTGATTATTCAATATTCAGCGGTTTTTACTAATATGCAAAACCTAATAATTTCTCAAATCTTTAGAAAAATGTTACTTTCAGTACACGTCTATTAAATGTGATAACTTCCTTATAGAGCTAATGCTGCAATACAGCTCCTTTTCATTCTCTGAGACTTCTCTAAATAAAATCATCAAAGAATACCAAACTTTCAAAATTAATAAACAGTTTTCAGTCATTTTACTTGATAAATTTGCTGCATGTAATTCTTCTCATTATTTCTTTCTTCTTTGGTTTCTATGACATAATTAAAGTGAACTTTTAATATATCTCTATTTAGTACTAGTCATCCTTGATCTCCTCTTTAAATGCCAAAATTCCCTTATTTGTTCATTTTCCCCCTGATTTTTCTCACCAATTTTATTCGTGCTATTTCATCTACCCAGCACCACAAGCTTTAAACTATACACATTATTCCTTCTCTAAACCTCTCTAATCTATTCCACTCCAAGTTCACATAATAAGCCTGTAGGACATTATCGCTTTCCATATATATGCCTGTTACAACAAATTCAAAATGAAATCAACACCTACCTCATTAAACAGTATTTTTGGTATTCTTCATATCAGTAAATGGCATCTCCACTAACTTGATCAAGAGAAAGTCTGAACACCATGATAAAATATACAGTCTTAGTGATACTTATAGGTGGGTCCTATTGATTGAACTGTCTTTATATCACTTAAAAACAATTGTATTTCTCCATTTTCACTGCCAATTACTTGATTCAGATTTATTCACCACACAGCTAATAAGGTTAACAAAAACGGCTTTT
>NW_008331140.1:11373668-11382641 GCF_000622305.1 Nannospalax galili | reverse complement strand
TACTCCATTTATGAAGATCATCCTTAAACACAAATGTGACAATGGAAATTTATCAACAGCTCTGTAAAATTTTTAACTCACTCATTAATCAAATATATATTATTATGTGCAGACATAGTAGTTAATTCTGTTTTTATCAGTGACCAAAATAGTCCAGAGAAATGGTTATAAAATAAAATGGGTGGGGGCTGGAGAGATGGCTCAGCAGTTAAGCACACTGGCTACCACGTGGTGGATAAAAACTGTAACTCTAGCTCCAAGGGATCCAATGCCTTCTTCTGGCCTCCATGAGCATTGCACAACATGGGAGCAGTTATAAACATGGAGGCAATACACTCATACACAGAAAATTTAAAAAAAATTTAATTAAAATAAAACAAAATGCTAATAATAATGTCATGTAGTATGAGTTTCCCCTTAAATAGAGTATATGTGGATACAAAAGACTTCTTTGAGGGATGACTCAGTAGAGATCTGAGATGTTCATGTCAAAGCATAGGAAATATATTCATTCATTGAAACAGTTCTTTAAGGTGTTAAAGATTTAAAAAAATGCTTAAGATCATGTGTAAATTCCTTAGTAAAGTACAAAAGACCCTTTAAGATAGCCCTAGATGTGGTGGTACATGCCTTTAATCCCAGCACTTGGGAGGCAGAGGCAGGTGGAACTCTCTGTGACTTTGAGGCTGGTCTACATAGGCCAGCCGGGGCTACAGGGAGACCCTGTCTCAATAAGACACCCCAAAAAATTAAAATAAGAAAAGAAAAAAAACTACTTCTTCGACGATCCCAAGGAATTTAGGAGGTAAATGCCAGGAAAAAGGTGAAAACCATGTATTTCACAGTATCACATTCTAAGGATTAGTTAGAAAGTGAAACAATATTTTAATTTTAAACACTGCCTTTTCACATAATCCATTTTGACTATTTGTTTCTGTTCCTTAAATAAACTGCTTTTGTTGGGGAATTTTTCCCCATTTATTAGATTGGTTTTGTTTGGTTTGGTTTGGTTTGAGATCAGTCTTTTGATTGAGACCAGTTAAATCAGCCTGCCTCAGTCTCCTGAGTGTTAGGATTACAGGTGTATACTGCCACACCCAGTCACATGTGTATTTTCTTTCACAAAAGATAATGTATTTATGTATTTGGGATAAGTTTTGACAGTTTTCCAAATCAGTTTCATAAAATGATACATAATCTTTCAGTGACATGCCAGACTGGTGTGATGGAGGCAGAAGTACTTCGCTCTTGGTCTTTCCTCCTCAGTCCTACATTCACACATTTAAGGAAAACATGCTTGAAGTTAAATAAATCTCCATTTACTATTTATAAATACTAGATTTGTGAGAGCAGGAAGAAATTGGGAAAGAGAGACTGTGTATTTGATAGTACATCTGCCTCTTTCATTAGAGATATTTCAGAGTTTGGTTGAATGGAGAGTCTGGAAATATAAAAAAAAGGTGATTGATTCTCTGTAACTGGAGAGATGGGTCAGTCATTAAGAGTACTGACTGCTCTTGTAGAGGACCCACATGGCAACTAACAACCATCTGTTACTCCAGCTCCAGGGGACCTGAAGCCTTCTTCTCATATCTGCAGGTATTGCATGACACAGGTGCACCTACCTACATGCAGGCAATACACACACACACACACACACACACACACACACACAAAATTAAAAATATAAATAAAAGAAAAAAGATAGCCCTGGATATCTGAACAGTCTCCTGTGATGTCAGACCCTGCAACACAGGAATACTCAAGCTATGTGAAGTTCCTTTTATTAAAAAAATATTTTAAATGCATCTTGTGTGTGTGGGTATGTGTGCTGGTACACATGCCACAGCATATATGTGAAGGTCAAAGTCATCCGGCAATCAATTCTTCCATCATGTGAGTCCTAGGAATCAAACCCAGGTCCTCAGGCCTGGGGGCAAGTGCCTTTATGCACTGAACCCCCTTGCCAATATAGACCAAATATAGGATTTCTCACATGCCCCTGTGCTGTAACATACTTTTCTCTGACCATTATTTAAAACCTAATATCTTACTTCTCCTTGAACTCCAAGTATTCTGTCTGCCCATTTAAATTGAATGTCTACACATCTTGATTTTCTGTCTCCTGTATCTGATCACAGGATGTGGTTCCTACAAAAATGCCCAATATAATTTATTTCAAAAAATAAGTATATAAAACTTAAAAATATTACTAAAGGCCATTTGAAAAATGCATACAGAAACATGCTTATGTACAAGCTTTTTTAATTTACCCTATAATAGGGGGACAATGCCCCTACCACATACTACAGGCTAGCAAATAAAAATCTGAATGTCAGGAATGGGCTGTATATTTTGAAGTCATTGACCACACACTCTCAGATAATACTGACTATTGCCATGGCTTTTAGTTACCCACCAGAACTTGTTTTTAAGATCCTATTTCTAAGAGCACTACATATAGCATTTAGAAAATAAGAAGAGGACACAACATGAGGATTAGGAAACTGAATCTGAGAGGAGATAAAGGGAGCGGATCTGAATATGATCAAAACACATCGTATGAAATTCTTAAAGAATAAGCATATATTAATATATAATATCTATATATAATATAAATATTAATACAAATACATAAAAATATATAAATACAAATATTAATATAACAAAGAAGCAAAACAAGAAGATTACTAAAATGTCTCCAATTATTTTTAATCTTTAAACATTTTATTTTCTTTTAAAAATTATATGTATGCATGTGTGTCTGTATGGGTGGTGCACATGGGTGAAGTGGCCATGGAGGCCAGAAGAGGACATCAGATTCCTTGGAACTAGAGTTACAGGCAGTTGTGAGCCACATGCTGTGGGTGCTGAGATCCAAACCTGGGTCCTCCGTAAGAGCGGCACATGCTCTTAACTAATGAGCCATCACTCCAGCCCCTAATTAAAGATTCTTATGTTGTGTATTTCTCACCTCAACAGTGCTTGGTCCATGATTTTAAACCTTAAAAATCTACCTCTGGCTCATGTCTCTCACCACAAGCTGTCATAGTCCCTCTAAACAGATATATTCACTTTATCTTTTTTGACTTTTCCTCATATTTCCAATGCCTAACGTGTCTATTCTATTTCTAATTTTCCAAATACAACAGCATATGTGTTCCACTGAAATTCTCCTGAACATTTTCCATCTTCAAATGAGCTAATTCCCCTTTGAATACCACAAAAGTATCTCAGTTCCTTATTTTCCTGACATGTAGCCAAAGTTAGCTTTGTGTCCTCCTTTTGTGTCATATTTTGGCATTTCCTCTAGGATATCAGTGGCCCTCACAGCCTATATTTTTAAAAAATTAGATTACTCAAATATGTACCATACATAGATATACATAGTATAGTCTCAGTTAACATTTGTTAAATTGCCATTGACTGATTAAATCTTAAATTAATGCCTTAATGTCTTGTCTCTAATGATGTCATGATTTCCCATGAAGATTTATCTGCCTTTACTTATTATTTTATTTTAGTCTATGAAAATTTCATATATGTATACAATGTATATTGATAATATTCACCCCCATTCTTTCCCTGGAAGGATCCTCCAATACGTCTCTCTCTCAATTTCGTATCCTCTTATTAAATTAATTAATTTTTTTTAAATTAATTAATTTTTATGTGTATGGGTATTTTGCATTCATATATGTCTATGTTCATGCAATCCCTGTGGAGATCAGAAAAGGTCATTTGATACCCTGGAAATGGAGTTATGGCCAATAGGTAGCAGCCATGTGGGTGCTGGGAACTAAACCTGGGTCCTCTGCAAGAGTAACCAGTGCTCTCAATTACTGGGATAGATCTCAAGCTCCTCCTTTTTATTTTTTTAAATACACTGAGTTCAGTTACTGCTGTCCATATATGCATGAGTGTGGTGCCCAAAAGGGTAATAACTCTCCCTTCCCCAGCCTCCATCAACAGCAATAGTTCCTCAGGGAAGTGTGCAGTTCCAGGAGCCCCTCCCCCTCCACACTGTAACTTTTTTTCTGAGTTATTGTCTTTTTATTACGATACAGATTCCAAACAAAGTACAAAGCAGTGGTGGGGGTCTCAGATAGGTGGGTGATAAGCAAACACCAGGCTTGTCTAGATGGACCACTGCCAGAGCCAAATGGGAACCCAGAACTAGAAGGGATCTAGATGAGAGAGAACTGTAGCCATCCTAGGGGAATGCATGGAGATCAGTGGATGGTGTATCATACATAGGGGACCTCCATATCCTCGCCACTTTCATCATTGCAACACAACTCAAGCACCAGTGCCCACACGTGGCGGCCCAGTTTTTACTTTGACACATGGCTCACAATCTCTGTCATCGGTGGATCCAACTGTTCCTTGAGCTTGGCAGCTGGCATGAAGAAAGAATAGAGCACGGACACACCCTGGGACAGCATGGTGCTCTCTAATTTTTCTTTGTCTTAAAGTAATCAAGGAGCTGTTTGAGGCTCATCTCCTCACCATTAGGCTACAGCCCTTGTACTTCGAAGTGATCCCACAATGTCTGCTCTTGGTTATAGTACTGGTGATGAAGTGCAGCAAGGGGTTCAGAAAACCCAAAGATGTGCAGGAACAAGTTCAGGAAACCATTTTTACAGGAATCAAGCTGTTGGTGTCCCAGAACTACCTTGTACAGCTCCAGACACACAAGGCCAACCACAGCAGCTGTGGTTGTAGCAACGGCTGGGATGATCTTCCCTGCAATTAACTTGCACTTGTGTCAGTCTGCAGGGGGCGAATATCACAATTTTCGGCTCAAAGGTTGGATGCAGCCATAATGAAATCCATATGGAAGTTGCTGTCCTCATCCCTTTCAGTGGGGTACATCTTGAATCCAGGAAACTTGTCTGGGCTCGGCAATGTGGCTTTGAACTCCTCTAGATGGATGTCATCAACAGAGACACTGGCACTCTGCAACTCCTCATCAGAAACATGGATCTTGCTACCAGACTTGGGGGTTGCGCTGGATAGCTTTAGTGTCAACGTGACACACCTGAGTTAAGGGAGCCTCAGTTGGGGAACTGCCTCTATTGGACTGGCCTGTGGCCATGTCTGTGTGGCATCTTCTTGATTGTTGTGTGATGTGGGAGGGCCCAGCCCACTGTGGGTGGTGCCACTCCTGGGCAGGTGGGCCTGTGTTGTATAAGAAAGTGGGTTGAGGAGGGGACAGGGGAATAAGACAGTAAGCAGAGTTCCTCTACGGCCTGTGCTTCAGCTCCTGCCTCCAGGTTCCTGCCCTGAGTTCCTACCTTGGGCTCCCTGATGAACTGTGACTTGGGAGATGTAAGCTGAATGAACCCTTTCCTCCCCAAGTTGGTAGTGGTCAGAGTGTTTTGTCGCAGCAATGGAGAAATAAACTAGAACAGGGGTGAACTCTGGAGCTGGAACCTGGACAGCGTTTGGGCCCTGACTGGAATGGAGCTCCAGAACTGGTGAGCTGGTTGGGAGGAAAGTTGTGCAGCAGTTGTCAGATGTTGTTATATTATTGAGTGTCCTAGTGGTGGAAGGTCCAGGTCATGCAGTCACTCTAAGTCTGTGCTCACACAGCCTCTACCACAATGTTTGCCCTACAACTTGGCCTTTGTGACATACTGGTTGACATTTTCTGATGGCTGCTTGAAAAGGCCTTCAAACTCATCTGGGGCCCACTGCAGAGTATGCTCAATGGCATTGGGGACATTTTTCAGGGTACAGATAGGGATGGATTTCTCTGGTGGATCCTGGCTGGAGCTGTATGACTCTGTCAGGAAGGGGATCACCACCTGCACGGTGCCCTTTTTCTCCAATATGCCCAACTCCAGCAATGGTTTCCTACAGTACACACAGTGGAAGTCCATGTACACGTGGACATCTACATTGGGGCATTCACCACACCATCCAAGTTTTGGAAGAAATCATCATCATAGATGTGCTCTATGTCAGGACCCATAGGGTTCTGGTGACTAGTCACCTGGATGTATGGATTCATTTGGTGCACAGCTGCTATGGCTGTGTCAGACTTTAACTTCATGACATCCCAGGGCCAGAAGAGAAACTGCTCAGATTTGATTTCTCAATGGTGTCCATGTCTGTGACAACAATCTCTCCACCCTCTCCACAGCCTAGCCCAATCAAGAGCAATCTTGAGCAATTCACAGCCAATGGCCCCTGCACCCACCAGGAAGTACTTCTTCTTGCCCAGCTTGTAGGTCTTAGCCAAACACAGCTATCTGCCCATCATAAATATTCTGACACTAAAGGTACTTGTTCTCCTTAAGAGCCTCTTTGTCCTCTGGGAGACATTCAAAGGCATCAAAGTACAACCACTGCACGATGGGCATAAACTTTCCAGAACAGGCCTTTATGACTTCCTGAGCAGGAAGTCCTCCAACGAAAGCATTTAGGGGTGCCAGATCCCCAGTAGCAACATAACCTAGCTTCTGGATGAGGTCTTCATCCAAGTTGTCCTGCTGTACTGTGGGTGGGGATCAAGCATTCACAGCCTGTGCTAGGGCCACCAGTTCTGTTGTATCTGCCTCATTACAAGTCTAGATGTCCGGCTATGCTGAGCACAGACTTGGTGAAGGGCCTAGAAGCCAATGTGTAATTGGGCAGGGCAAGAATACTTGGCAAAGTCATTCATCATAAACTCAGGGTCTGCCAAGGAAGCCAACAAGGATTTAAAGCTAATCTTTTTAGGTGCTTTTACCTGGCTGACAATGCCTCCATGGATATAGTAGTCAGAGAACTTAGAAATGTCACAGATACTAAAGGTATAAGGACTCATCACTTTGATCTCTATGGACTGACATCCACTGAGTTGGATCGTGCCCTGAACTTCTGAGAATGAGACAAAGTCACCACTCTTAAAGCTGTGCCAGGCCTCATCTGGGTAGGTAAGTTCACAGGATTGTCCTTGGTGACCATAGAAACCATAGCACTGAATGGTTGTTCTCTGTTGGAATCTGTGAGAACCATTTCCTCTCCAAAGTCAGAGAAAAGTTGCCTAAATACGCTTCATGTGTCTGTCACCACTAGTCTGATGCCTCGACTATGACAGAATTCACCCACCTGCAGCTGGTCTTCCAGAGAACTGTTGGTGAGGACCACCACCTGGAAGCCACTGAGGAAGTCCTCAAGAGTGGTCCAATATAGGCAGTCACAGGAACATAGCTGTTCAGCAAGTTGGTGCTGAGATACCTCAGCTGGAATTTTACCAATGTCTTCTTCCCTCAGGTAAAACTGGAAGGAGAGATCAGCCCACTGAGCAGTGCCTTGGTCATGTAGGGTAACAGCCTTGACCCCACCAAGGATGATGTTCTCAGCAATTTCCACACCCAAGCCCCACAAGCCTGAGACAAGGACACTGGATGTCTGGAGCCTCTTCACCTCATGGCCCAAAACACGCAGCTGCTGGGAGTAAAGGCCTGTTTCGCTGCCGTTCTTCACCATTCCATTATTTGGCACAGAGGGCACTTGGCACAGACTGGGCAGAGGAGTAGTTAGAACCCGGCTTTGGATCAGGCCCAGACACACGATATTTCTTGGACGAGCTGGACATCAATGCCTGTTCCCCAGGTCCTGCCACCTCCAACTCCCCAAGGAGCCAAAGCCAAGGTCCTCTGCCACCCTCCTCTTTTTCCTCCTCCTCCCTGCCTCCTGGGCCACCTAGCATCGCTGCTGCCTTCTCCTCCACCGGTCGCTGCAGTAGTGATCTTCCCTGCCACCTCCTTTTTACCCCAGCAGCCAATACCCATGCTGGAAATTTTAACTGGCTTGGTCTTCTGCAGGCACCAGCTGCTGTGAGTCCATATCTGTAATAACCATGTCATGTCCATGGGACAGTGTTTCATAGCACTGCTTTTCTTCTGGCTCTTCCAGTCTTTCCACCATCCCCCTTCTGCAAGGTTTTCAAGGACTCTTGCCTTGGCAGCAAGAGACCTTGATCTCTATGTCCCTTCTATGGCTGAGTACTCACTGTCACTTGTTCTCAGGACTTTAAACAGTTATGAGCCTCTGTATTTACTACTACTTGCTGCAGTAGGAAGTTTCTCTGACCTAGGTTAAGAGCAGCACAGCTCTGTGGCTATAAGCATAATTATTTAGACTCAGTTTGACAACATGATGATTTAGAAAAACAACCATAGTTCTCACCTTGGATGTTTGATTTCCTTAGCCATAATTTTGATCATGTTTACTGTAGCAGGCATGAATTTCCTTCTGTAGAGCAGGCCTCATATCCAATCAATTAAGTGGTTTGTTACCCCCATAAACCATCTTGCCAGTACTGCACCAATGGACACATATTACCCCACAGGTTGGTATTGTAGTATGCAGGATCCAGCACTAAGTCCATTGATGTCTTTTCTCCCAAAAGCCTACATAGCACCATCCATCACTACAAAAACTAGCAATTAGTAAGAGTGTTTCCTGGTTAGTTTATGACTGATTTCTGTGTCCTGCAGCCAATGAATTTGGTGCTTTTGGCAATAGAGTCTTACGATCCAGTTATGGTGTGCAACTGAGAACAATGGCAATACCCTGTGTTGTTTTGGGTGCTTCTGGGGGCTCCCTAACCAGTTACTTGTGGGGAAGTAACTCATGCTTGGTACTGAGGTTTTCATTCAATAACCCATATCATCTGGGAACAACATTGTTCACTCATGTTGGTTACCTCTGTTCAAACTTGTTTTTAAAATTATATTTTAATTAGCTTACATACTAGTGTTATTTCATAAAACCTTTTCATAAACCCTTAGTTTTGGTTAACTAACCCCACCTTTCTGCCCTTATCCCCACTTAAACCTTTAGCTCCCAGTATTCCCCACCCACCCTCTATTCTTCCATATCGCATGTGTTCTACTATCCTCTCTAATTATATTCTCTACTTAGATTGCAAGATCATATGTTCCCACTTCAACTTAGTTAATCCTTCTCCTCTCTTAC
>NW_008331140.1:11333222-11373612 GCF_000622305.1 Nannospalax galili | reverse complement strand
TCTCTTACATTTCCCAATTCCTATCACTTCTCTCTCTCTGTTTGAACCTTTCTGCCCTCAGGATTCCCCATCTCTACTTTCATTTCATTTATTCTACTGTCCCTCTCCCTAAAGGCATCTTCTTTCCATTTTTTCTATTTAATCTTTAAATATTTTATTTTTCTTTTTAAAATTATATGTATGCATGTGTGTCTGTGTGGGTATGTGCACATGAGTGAAGTGGTCATGGAGGCCATCACTAGTTTTCTGGCTTCTCTGTGTACTTCAGGATAAGCTCACAAAGCAAATTATTTGAAGCTAGGATCCCATATGAGAGAGAACATGCAACATTTGCTTTTTGAAGCCTGAGTAAACTCACTCAGTGTAATTTTGCTCCAGTACCTTCCACTTACCTGCAAATTTCATGATTTAATTTTTCTGTATAGCTGAGCATAATATTCCATTATATATGTGCACACATTTTAATTTTCATTCAATTGACGTCTAGACTGATTCCATTCCCCAGTTGCTATGAATAGAGCAACAATGAACTTGGAAAGTCCTTTGGTTTTATGCTTAGGATATGATATAATTGGGTCATATGGTAGTTCTATTTCTAGTTTTTTAAAACCTGTCATTTTATTGATTTTGTGTTTTCTTAGAATTCTTTTGATTAATTGTCCTGGCATTGTTTATTCCCTGTGACCTAGTGGTGTGTTTATCCCTCTCCAGAGTGAAATATTCCTTTGAGTATCTTCTCTAGAACTCATTTGATGATTATAAATTACTTTTAATCTGTTTTGAGTCTCAAAATGTTTTTATTCCTTGTTCAATTTAATATACAGCTTTACTGGGTATGATAGTCTGGGTTAACAGTTGTGGTCTTTTCAGAACTTGTAATAGATTTACCTAGGCTATTTAGGTTTCTTTTAAATAATCAGATATTATTCTGCCATTTTTTAGTTATTGACCTTTCTCTCTTGAGGCTTTCAATACCCTTTATTTTGTATTTAAGTTATAAGTAGAATGTGTCATGGAGAGCTTCCTTTCTGGTCCTGTCTATTTGGCGTTCTGCAGACCTCTTATATCTGAATAGGCATCTCTTTCTCTAAGTTTAGGGAATTTTTTCTATGACATTATTGAAAATATTCTCTGTGTCATAGTATTCTTATCCTTCTTCCATGTCCATAATTTGAAGGTGAGGTTTTTTTTTCATACCTCTTTCCCCTCTTTTTTTTTTTTTGAGACAGGGTCTCTCTATAGCTCCAATTGGCCTGGAACTCACTTTGTAGACCAGGGTGGCCTCGAACTCAGAGATCCTCCTGCCTCTGCCTCCTGAGTGCTGGGATCACCACACATAAAATTGAATGAGTTTTTAACCTTTAAAGATCTCCATTTCATTTTAAAATATGCTGTTTCCTACATTTTTAATGCTACTAACGCTTAGATGTTTGCACATGTGTCTTTAATGTCTATGTATCTGATTATTACTAGTCACAGTAGGTTATACTTGGACCCTTGGCATCTGAGTATGGATATAAAGTCATCAGGTAGATTTCAATGATAACGTTTATCACCTCGACTAATTAACATGAAGCAAACTTTTATGCTTCCTCCTCAAATCTAAGTCTTTCTTTTTTAATTTGTTGATTTTTGTGTGTGTATTTCATACAGAACATCCCAAACAATCTTATTCATCTATATATGCACTTCCCAAATGGCACCCTCCCAGAGCCTCCCCCCCCCACTGCAGCCCATACACTCTGTCATCCCTGTTACTGTCCACTGTGTTGTCAGTGGCCCCAGCCATTCCGCAGTCCTTGTCCATCTGCTGAATCTAGTCAGGCTATCTAGAAATCCTTGTTTTAGGAAGATCAGCTGTTCCTAATCTAGCAGCAATCAGTTGCCAATATTCCTTTAAACAAGATTGAGGTCTGCTGTTCATTTTCCCAGTTGTATGCTGGGTTACTGTCTGGGAGCCTCTTGGGCCACCCTGACCAGTAACTCAAAGGAAGGTATCTCCTGTTTGGCATTGTTTCTTGTTATGTAGCCTTTAGCTACACATACGGATTCTTAAAAATTATATTGACCCCATTAATCTTTGGTTATACTTTCATTTTGGGTGTTTAAGACCCTAAAATTGGCCCAGATAAACCAATTTATTTTTACTCAAGGTTATTTGAGGATCTTTTCCTCAAGGGTAACAAGGCCTTGGGAGGAGCCCCTGGCTCCATTCCTTTACCATTTCCGTCTATGTGAAGATAAGTCAAAGGTCCTTCTCGACCATGACTGGCTTCACTTGGAAGCATGGAGGAAATGTTTCCTCTGTGTACTGGTTCAGGTCCACCTGGTGGGGTCTCCATGGCCTCCTTGATCAAGAGAACAGGAGACTCACCACAGTTACAGGACATTTTGAGAGATGCTCATAGTCCCCTGGAACTTAGTCAACCTAGGCGGGAAAGGAGCAAAAACTGTCCTTTATGTCCCTCTGACCGAATTAGTATAGGCCTCATAGTATGGCTGTTAAACATCCAAGAAGGTTAGTTCCACCATTCTGGTACTTTTAATTACCATGTGTCATGTGGATAGAGCTTGGACAAAGACCAAATGCTCTCAGATAAACCTTGCCTAAACATATATTAAATTCTTTGATCTAGTTGTATGTATAATTTGTCAGTGGGTTGTTGGACTAATATGCTTCCCTCTGGTTTTTAAAAATTAGCTAGGCATTATTTATCTCTCACATTATCTAACCCTTCCACCATGGTTTCCCCATTTAAGGTGCCCCCATTTTTCCCATTTCTCCCTTAATAATACCCT
Organism: Nannospalax galili; assembly: GCF_000622305.1. NCBI lineage: Eukaryota > Metazoa > Chordata > Mammalia > Rodentia > Spalacidae > Nannospalax > Nannospalax galili. The sequence goes on along the minus strand of NW_008331140.1, from coordinate 11,370,813 downwards.
TCTCCTATGATCCCACCTCTTTTGAGCTCCTTCTTTCCGTTTATCCCCTAAGTTCCTTGTATAGCTTTCCCTCCCCACTCCCATTAAAATAACCCCATTTTTATCCATATCTCCCTTATTAACACCTATATCACTTTTTAATTATTTTATATTTTATGAATTATTTTTATTTTATGTGTATGAGTGTATTGCCTGCATGTATATGAATGCACTTGTGTCATGCAATGCCGCGGATGTCAGAAGAGGGATTCAGATTCCACTGGAACTGGAGTTAAGGATGGTTCATAGCCACCATGTGCATGCTGGGAATCGAACCCAGGTCTTCTTCAAGAGAAGTCAGTGCTCTTAACCACTGAACCATCTCTCCAGCCCCTACCTATATCACTTAAAAAAATGGTTTTTATCCCGGCATGGTGGCACACACCCTTAATCCCAGCACTGGGAGGCAGAGGCTGGTGGATCTCTGTAAATTTGAGGCCAGTATGGTCTACACAGAGGGTTCCTGACCAACTGGGGCTACAGGGAGACACTGTCTCAAAAAGACCAAAAAATATTTTTTGACTGATTGAATTTCGTGTGTATGAGTGTTTTCCCTGCATGTATGTAAATACTTGTATGTCATGCAAGCCCCATGGATGACAAACGAGTGCATCAGATCCCACTGAAAATGGAGTTACAGATGGTTGTTAGTTGCCAGGTAAACCAAACTGGATCCACTGCAAAAAGAGTCAGTGCTCTTACACACTGAGCCATTTCTCCAGCCCCTCATATTTATTTTATTTTAATTTCTCATTGACTTATTCTGAGTGATCCAGTTTCTGTACTTTATCTTTCAACCCTGAATCTCTGGTTTCCACATGATCCCCTGTATTGGTGAGGCTTTCCACTGAGGTATTTAATTGGCTTATGGAGTTTTTCATTCCCAGCAGCTCAGCTTTTCTTCATCAATTCAGTTTATTGAGTTCTATTTTCATATCTTGGATTGGCCTCCACACTTTATTTAGCTCTTTTGGTTTTTTGCTCTTAGAGTATATTTATATTTTAATTAAATTGTCTGAATATAGTTTCATTCTTTTACACTGTCTGGAAATACTTTCAGGTCATTCTTACTGGGGACCATTATTACGGGATTAGTAATTTTTGGAGGAGACACATTGTTTTGGATTTTCATATTTTGTTTGTATACTGGGATTTAGGCATGTAGATAGAGTTGCTTGGTGAAGTGGAAATTTGGGACAGGAGCTGAGGGTCCAGGAACCCCCTTACCTTTTGGAACCAGGTGGTGTCAGTGGAAATGTGGGCCAGGGTCTAGGAACCAGGGACTTGTTACCTGTCCACACAGAGAGGTAGGGGGACCAGTGGAAGTATAATAAAGTATTGTGCTATTTTACTATGTGTGTGTGTGTGTGTGTGTGCGTGTGTACAAGTGCACACAAGCGTGTGACTGTGTTTGATATGCATGTGGGGGCGCACACATGCCACAAATCTCATTTGGAAATCAGAGGATGATTTCGGGAAGTCAGTTCTCTCCCTCCACCATGGGTTCTGAGGAAAAAAGTGAGGCCATCACACTTGTGTAACAAATGCTTCTACCTGATAAGTCATCTCACTGTCCTGATTTCCCATGAAATTAAGTCAAATTGATTTCAATTAACCAGAAAAAAAGTGTTATACTTTAGTCATAGAAACATGAAAAATTCCACACCCTATTCTCAAGTAACCCTAGAAATAATTATTTAGTGTTAAAAGTGGTTTTAAAGAGAATAAAGCAAGTGAAAAAAAACATTTCAAGAAAATATAGTTAAACTAAGTAAACAATAACAAGAATCTGTGGCATCTGAAGTTTAGTCTGCTATTTCTTTTCTTTTCTCAGTCCAGGGTTATGGAAACTCTACAAAAAGGTTGCAATCGAGAACATAGAGCTTCTTAGTACCTAAGTACCAGTAAGTGTAGTATGAACATTTCTCATCCCATTCCCAGATGCTCGTTTCTGAGTCTATGCCACAATACATGGAGTTAACAAGGGTACGCCATTCTGGTACGAATCCCATAATCATAGAACACAGGCTCTGCTTTGTGTGCAGCACATCCAAAGAAGATTACTGTATACTGTTGATAAAAGAATCCATTCATGAAAATATTTGATAATGATAAACATAGATGCATCAAACAATAAAGTACAAAAGTTTGATAAAACAGCAGAATAAGATGAAAAAAACAGACAATTCTACAATAATTGGAGATTTCAAGTTCCCTTTTTCAATATTAAATAAAACATGTACATAGAAAAACAATAAATAATAACCAAAGACTATAAGCCATCTAGATATAAAATGCATTTATTGAACATATTATTCAAGAACAGTCAAATATTAATTCTTCTCAAGTACATATGAACATTGTGATATACAGGGCATTGGATCATAAACAAGTCTCAATAAATTTTGAAAGATAGAAATCAGAGACAGTTACTTCTATGATTATACTGAAATGAAATTAAAGATCATCAGCAAAAGAAAATTCACAAATGTCTAGAAATGAAAGCATTCCTAGCTGTTGGTGTCACAAAAGAAATCACTAGAAGATGAAAGAGTACTTTCAGATTACCATAAATGATAATATGCTTATCAAAGTGATGTTGGTCAGGAGAAAGCAATTTTTAGGGGGAAATTATAGCTATAAATGCATACATTATAAATTATAAAGATCTTAAATCAATAAACTACATTTACATGTTAAGAAGTTAGAAAATATCAAACCAACTCCAATAGTAGAGAAATGAAACAGTACATATTATAGTAGAGTTCAATGAAATACAAAATAAAAATAAGAGCACTTTCTAAATAATAATAGAAACCTGAAACCAAAGACATCATGAGAAATATGAACTACATACATGCCAAGATCCCTAATGAACATAGATTGAAAAAAAAGACCCTCAGCAAAATACCGGAGAACTCAATGTAAAGAAAGGTACAATAATTCACAAAGGGACCTACTGGAATTTTTCTCAGGACTATAAGAATGGCTGATCATAATAAATCTTAAAAATGATACATGGCATAACAGAAGGGAGGAATACAACCATATTATTACCTCGGTTGATTCAGGTTATAAAATTCATTTCATTCTCTTGAGAGGGGTGGTAGAATGCAGTGAAATAAAGGGTAAAAGGGGAATAATTAGGTGGGGTTTGATGAAGTAGGGAATGGAGGAGCAGGACAAAGGAGGGAGTATGGGAAGGGATAACCTACACTACAGGCTTTTACACAAAGCCTTATGGAAATCTACCACTATAGAAGCTACTTAAAGTGTATTCCTACACACTATAAAGAAAGATTAAAATGAGTTCTTCATAACATGAAGACATGGCTCCTACTAGACGCCATAGGCTAACAAAAGAAAAACACATTGTCACAATAGATTTCTTAAAGCTGTTATTCCATAGACCCTCAAAGATTACTAGCCAGTAATGCCCCTGCTCTTGGTAACTGACCAGAACTTCAATGTAAGACTCATTACTGAAGACACTACAAACACGGACTGCAGAACAAATAAGGAGAAATCAAGCTGGTGTTGACTTCAAAGCCTCATCACCACTGACTCATTTTCATAGTTTTGGAAGGTGCTATGATGCTACTGGAAGAAAAAACAGCCTTTAGCCTTACCCAGCAGTGTATTCTCTGAACTACTGCAATAACTGTCTTGTCAAGATATACTCACCAGTGCAATAGCAGCACAAATATTATGGGAGTACTCAACTGCTTTCTAATTCAATTGAAGGTCTGCTTCATAGGATGGAGCCCATACCTGACACTGAAACCAGGCCTAGGATCCTGAAGCTAGATAGGTCACAGAATATAGGAGAGAGTGTAATGCTAGTTTTCTGATAAATACTTTTATTAGTAAACTGACTCCTAAAGATTTATTGTTATATCTATAGACTGTAAGAGCCAGAGGTGGTAAATGACCACAAGGAAATAGTTTTCCAGACAGTTGGTCAGTACTCTTATGAATGCCTAGCAATGGTGACAAGCATGCACATGTCCCATGCAAGCTCAAACCAGGCAAAATCCCAGCATAGACATGGGGAAGTAGGTAAGAAACCCCATGCCTATTTGGGACTACTAGCAGCCAGGGGATACTGGGAGGGAGAGAGTCAGTCTCTTTCAAGAATGTGACTCTTGGTAGGTTAACCAGTCTTCTGTGGATGGGCCCAGATTGAATAGGTAAATAATAGAGTCCATTAAATTAGGAGAGGGACAGTAGGAGCAGGTACAGATATGGGAAGGGATCTAAATACCATCAAAATATATTGTATAAAAATGTCAAACATTCAATAAAAATTTAAAAAATTCACTTGATTCAATACGCTTTCTTTATTAACAATAAAAGAACTCAACAAATTAGAAACAAGAAGGGGTTTCTCAACATAATGGATGCCATTGATTTAAAAAGTTTGTTGTTGATATCATGTTATGTGTTGAAAGGAAAACTGAAACTTCCCTATCAGGAAGCAATTAAGGATTCCCATGGTCACTACTAATAGCTGATATAGTGCTTAAAATTCTAGCCAGGGATATTAATCAGAAGTAATAAATAAATAAATAAACGAAAGCTTTGGTCTCCTGTCACATTTAATAGTTGCCAAAGATATTTTAAACAAATTATAATCAAAATCATTTATTTTAATTCACGGACCCAAATGAATTCAGTCTGATAAAATGTTAATGAAATTTTGAACATGTAAGTTGTTATTTGATGCTGGTATTTCTAAAGCAAATGACTGCATCTCTCTGAAACTTCCCATCTTCCTAAATATGCAAGAAGTATCTAATTTTATTCATTAAATGAGAGTGAATAGTCATATATGCAAAAATAAACCCAAACCATGGCACATAAAGTATTGTATTCTTCATACATGCTTCTAGAAACCATATCATATGTATATACATACACAAAATCCTCATTTCAAAGCTTTTTCAGCATAGTAACTTTAGGTCATTTGAACTACTTTTAAAAAGTAAACAATTATAAAGTTCACAAAATTACAAAAAGAAGGCTGTACAGTAGTCTTTTACAAATTGAAAACACTTCTATTAGAAGTTGACTTTGATTCAGTTGCACATTTTGCAAAAGTAAAACTTGGCTACTGTTGATAAGCAACTATTTGCTAGAAGTCTCAAAGGGAAAAATATGCAGTTCAGTGTATTTCTTTTTGAAAATATTTTTGTATATTTTTATTGAGCTTTTGTGCATTTCATATAATAAATCTAAAATGCTTCCCATTTCCCCAGTTCTATGAATATTTTTATTGACTCCTTAATAATTTCATGCAATGTATTTCTTATTTTGGCTTCATCTCATATAATATTTAATATTTTATAACTTTTAATCAACTGCAATAATAGTACATATTGTGGAACAGGAAGGAAGGAATCCCTGGTATATCTCAACAAAATTAATACAAGGCTGGTTAGGAAGTTAATTAAATTTATAAGTACATTAGCATACTCAGGAAAGAATGAATTCCCAAGAAAATCACTCAAGCAAGATGTTTTTATACAGGACAAGAAAAATTCTGGACTAGGGTTTTAAATTCCAAGGAGATCAATAAAAGGTATTTAAGAATGTAAAAGTGCGTTTAAGATAATTGTTACTTCAATGAATTTATTTACTTGGGTTCATTTTTATCATATTCAGACTACTTCCACCATCTTTTCTCCCAACATACTACCTCGTCCAAGACTTCATGTCCTCTATTAGGTTTTACATTTTTTAAAGTCCTTTCAAGTCTCATGTCTGTTCCTCAAATGCTCTTGTGAGTGATTCCATTCCTTAGAGCCTGGTCAACCTACCAGACTACATTCCCTTAAGGAGTGACTCTCCCCAGTAATTACAAACTGCAAATAGTTCCTCACCTATGGCTGGAAATTCTTGCCCATTTACAAAATAATGCTAGATTTTTATCAGTCTTGGGCTGGCAGAGGTTTTGTGCATGCCATCACATGTGCAGTCAATTCATATATGCAACTGTCCTGTGATATCCAGACAACACAGTTTCCTTGTATTCATCTACCACCTCCAGCTCTTACAATCTTTTGGCTCTCATCTTCTGTAATGATCCCTGAGACTTGGGAGGAGAGGGTGTGATAAAAGTGTCCCATTTAGGGCTGAGCTCTCTGCAGTCTCTTATTTTCTGCGTGTTTACCAGTTGTGAGTCTCTGTGCTAATCACCGCTGCAAGAAAAAGCTTCTCTGGTGATTTTGAGAGATGCACTAATGTATAGGACTATCAATAAGTCATGAAGCATCAGCCCACACTATATCTATTTAGCACAATAATAGTAGTAGGTTCTACACTGTGGCCTGAAACCTGTCTGGCCACAGGTTCTTGGCCCTGAAAATAGTGCCAAGTATGGGATCCATTTTGTGATATGGACCTTAAATTCAATAAGAATGTGGCTACTCACTTCAATAACATTTATGCCACTATTGCACCGGTAGGCATATCTTGCCAGGCCAGTCATTATTATAACTCACAGGGTTCACAAATGGATAAGGTTGCTGATTTCTTTTGTTTTCTGATAGCATGCATATCACCTTCTAGCACTATGGAAACTAGTCAGGAGAGATGAAGCTTCCAGGTCAGTACCAACTTATTTTCTTTGTGTTTGTTCTAGGATTCACGCACATAGTGTCTTCAGCAATAGGTTCTGAAGTTCTGTTCATCAAGTACCATCAAGTTCTGTTGGGTAACCAAAAGCAATGGTCAGTATTCTTTAAGAATCTATGGGACTCCCCCACCCCAGTTCAACTGTTCCAAAAGAGGGAGTCAATTCCTGATGCTGGACTTTTTTTTTTGATTCAAGAATTTCATACAATGCAGTTTGATCATATTCAGACACCCATCCCACTCTCCAACCTCATGTTCTATACCCTAACTCACTTTATGGCCTCTACTATTGTTTGTATTTTTAAAAATATTTTATTTATTATTTTTATTTTATGTGTATGAGTGTATTGCCTGCATGTATGTGAGTGCACCTGTGTCTGCAACGCCGCGGAGGTCAAAAGAGGGATTCAGATTCTCCTGGAACTGGAGTTACTGACGGTTTGTAGCCGCCATGTGGGTGCTGGGAATCGAACCCTGGTCCTCTGCAAGAGCAGTCAGTGCTTTCAACCACTGAGCTATCTGCTTGTATTTTTTAAAGGTCTATCTAGTCTAATCTATGTTTCCCAAGTATTCTTGGATGTGGGTCTGTCCCTTGGAGTCTGGTCAACATACTAGGTGTCACACCAGTAAGGAAATCTAATTCTCTCTCTCCCAGCAGCCATCAAATGCCAATATATACTCAGTTAGGGCTAGGGTTTCCTGCCCACCTCTCACATCCATGCTGGGTCCCTGTCTGATTTGGATTTTCACAGTTCTTGTGCACACTGTCATAAATGCTGCGCGTTCGCATATGCAGCTACCGTGATATCCGGGCAGTACAGTTCCCTTTTTATTTGATAGTGTATGGTGTTTGGTAGGGCTATTGAAACCTTGTTATCTGATAAATATACTTAAACTCTTTTTATATATTTTTAACATACTTCTCTAGTAAAAGGTTCCCATATGACTTTTTCAAAAGGCTTTTGTGTTAGTTTTCCCTCCCCTTACTCCTTCCTCTGCCCTGATCTCCCATTTCCCACCCAGTTTAACCCTTACCATTTCCGCCTTTATATCACTGCATTTTATCTCTCCTGTCTTGAACCTCTTCCATAGCCCGTTATTAGTTCCCTGATGTCTATGAATTTTTCCAATTGAAATGCCTACCTAAAGATTTAAAGCTAGCATTCACTTATGATAGAGAGCATGTAGTTTGTCTTCCTGGGTCTGAGTAACCTCACTCAGGATGTTTGCTTCCAGTTCCATTCATTTACCTGTGAATGTCACAATTTCATTTTTCTTAACAGCTGAAAAATATCCCATTGTTGTGTACCACAACTTCATTATTCATTCATCTGTCAGTTGATGGACATCTAGGTTGTTTCCATTTCCTGGCTATTGTGGACAGAGCAGCAAGAAACATGAATGAATAGGTATCTCTGTAGAAAGATATAGAATCCTTTGAGTATAGACCCAGGAGTTGTATAGGTGGATCATGTGATAAATCTATTTATATCTTTTTGAGGACGAACCACAGTAATTTCTAAAAGTGGATACAGTAGTTTGCAGTCCCACCAGCAGTGAAGGAGTGATCTTCTCTCTCCAAATCCACACCAACATTTATCATCATTTGTTTTTTAAATCTGATTGGGATATCACGAAATCTTGAAGTACTTTTAATTTGAATTTCCTTGATGGCTAATGATGTTGAACATTTAAAAAAATACTTCTCAGCCATTTGTGTTTCATCACTTGAGAACTCTCTATTTCTTTGCCCCAATTTTTAATTGGATATTTTTAATGTTTATTGTGGGTTTTTTTTTAGTTCTTTGTATATTCTAGATACGAATTCTCTGTCACATGTAAAGCTGGTAAAAAAAAAATTCCCGTTTTACAGGCTGCCTCTACACTTGAATGATATCTTTTGCTGTACAGAAGCATTTTAGTTTCATGAAGTCCCATTTGTCAACTGATGGTCTTAATACCTGTGCTTGTAAGTTCTGCTGTATTCCCTACTTTCTCCACTATCAGATTCAAGGTATCAGGTCTTATGTTGGAATTCTTCACCCATTTGAATTTTATGCATGGTAAGAGATTGGGATCTATTTTCATTCTTTTACATATATTTTACATACATTTGTTAAACACGTTAGTTTTTCATCAATTTGTGGTTTTGGCACCTTTGTCAATAAAACAGGTTGCCATAACTGGATGGACTTAAATCTGGGTCTTTAATCATAGTCTGTTGACCACTGTGTCTGTTCTATGTCTGTACCATGGAGTTTTTATTACTATAGCTGTATAGTATAATTTGAAATCAGAGATGGTGATAACTCCAACTCTTCTATTGTTTGGAAATTTTAGGCTATCCTGGGTCTTTTGTCTTTCTATGTATAATTTGAAATTACTTTTTTCAATTTCTGTGAAGAATTGTTTTGGAATTATAATGGGGATTTCAATGAATCTGTACATTTCTTTTGGTAGGATGACCATTTTCATAATATTAGTCCTATCAATCCATGATTATGGGAGGTGGTAATCATCTTCTAGTACCTTCTATTTCTTTCTTTGGTGATTTAAAGTTTTTATTATACAGTTCTTTCACTTCTTTGCTGTTCTACTCAGTTTTCTATTACCGTGATTAAAAAAAAAAAAAAAAACTCTAAACCAATTGTTCTACTCAGTTTTCTATTACAGTGATTAAAAAAAAAAAAAAAACACTCTAAACCAAACCAATTTTAGGAGAAAAAGGATTATTTGGCTTACAGTCCAGATCACAGTTTAACTTTGAGGGAAGCCAGGAAAACAACTCAGGACAGAAATTTGAAAGCAGCATCTGAAGCACAATTAGATAGGTGTTGATTACCTACAAGATAAAAGTGCCACCTCTGCACTGATATATTTTGCTATGCTTGTCAATTTATGGTTATTAGGCTTTAAAGCTGGGGTTGGAGCATTGATTGATTTTTCTCCCTTAGCAACATGCTGGTCAGTTTTAGTTCCATTGCATAGAATATAGATTTTTAAAGCATATTCTTACATTTTCCTGAATTTCCTCGGTATTTAATGTAATTATTCCATTTTCAATTCTGATTTAATTAATTTGGGTTATCTCTCTGTTTGGGGTAATTGAGTAAAAGATTGCCAATCTTAAGCTTTTCAAAGATCCAACACCATTTCGTTGATTTTTTAAATTGCATTATTCATTTCTGTTTCATTAATTTCAGCCTTGATTTTAATTATCTCTTTCCATCTACATTTTTGTGTTGTTTGTTCCTGTTTTTCCATGGTCTTCAGGTATATCATTAAGGTATTCATATGAGGTGACTCCAGTTTCTTTTTTTTTTCACTTGTTGCTATAAACTTTCCTCTTTAGACTGCTTTCAATGTGTCCCATAGATTTTGGTAGGTTGAGTTTTCATTTTCATTCAATTCTAGATATTTTTAAATTTCCTTCTGGATTTTCCTTTGACCCAATTTTAATCAGTAGTGTGTTGTTTAGTTTCCATGAGTTTAAACACATCTTCCTTTTCCTATTATTGTTGATATCCAGCTTTATTCCTCTGTGGTCAGGGAGAATACAGGATGTTGTTTCAATTTTCTTAAAATTTGTTGAACTTGTTTTGTGTCTTAACATGTAGTTGATTTTGGACAAGATCCATGGGCTGCTGAGAAGAGTGTATTCTTTGGGGTTTGAGTAGAATGTTCTGTAAATGTTTCTTAGGTCCATTGGTTTATGTGTTTCTATATTCAGTTTTTATTTGAATGATCTGTCTGTTGGTGAGAGTGTCATACTGAAGTAACCCATTATCACTGTGTTGGAGTCAATCTGTGATTTTAGATCTATTAGCGTTTCTTTTATGAAATTTGGTGCCTCTGTGTTTGGTGCATATATGCTTAGGATTGTAATATCCTCTTCGTGGATTTTTCCTTTAATGAGCATGAAGTGTCCTTCCCTATCTCTTCTGACAAGTTATGGTTAAAAGTCAATTTTGTCCAATATTAGAGTAGCTATGCATGTTTGTTTCTTACTTCCATTTGCTTGGAATATCTTTTTCCATACTTTTACCCTAAGAAGGTATCTATTATTGGTGGTGAGGTGTGTTTTTTGGAGGCAGCAAATAAATAGATCCTTTCTTTAAACCAATCAGGAAGTCTGTGTCTTTTTATTAGGGTATTGGAACCATTAATACTGTTATTATTGACCAATGTTTATCAGTTTCTGCAATATTTATGAGATGGTGTTTCCTTAGATTTCCTTTAGATAACTGTTCTAGAATTGTTTATTTATTGCATGTGTCCTTTTGGGTTTAATCTCTTCAGACTGAAGTATTTCTTCTAGTATCCACTGTAGAGCTGGCTTAGTGAACAAAAATTCCTTAAATCTGTTTTTATCATGGAACACTTTTCTTTTTCCTTTAAAACTGTCATTTTTACTGGATATAACACTCTTAGCTGGCATCTGCAATCTTTTGTTTTTTGTAGACCATCAGTTAGCTTATATCTCTCAATATGCTTTCAATATTTTATACACTTAGTGTTTTGATTATTATATGACATGAGGAGTTTCTTTCCTGGTACTGTCTTTTTGATGTTCTCTATGCTTCTTGTACCTTAGAAGGTATCCCTTTCCTTAGAATTGGGAAAATTTCTTCTATGAGCTTGTTTGAAAATATTTTCTGTACCTTCGACCTGGGTTTCTTCTCCTTCTATGCCTATGGTTCATAAATGTGATCTTTCTATTGTGTCCCAGAGGTTCTGCATGTTACCTTCTTGGGTTATGTTAGATCTAACATTTTCTTTAAGTGAGAGATCTGCTTCCTCTATCTTGTCTTCAAGATCTGAGAGTCTCTCTTCCACTTCAAATATTCTATTGGTGAAGCTTTTCTCTGAGCTATTTGGCTGACTTCCTGAGTTTTCATTTCAAGCTTCATTTCAGTATAGATTTTCTTCAGATATTCATTGTCTTTATTGAATTCTAATTTCATGTCTTTAAGAGTTTTAGTTATTTCATTCAATTGTTTTTCTTTTCAGAGTCTTCATTCAGTCATTATACATGTTTTTAGTTCCTTGAATACATTCATAGTTACTATTTTGAAATGTTTGTCTTAAGTATCAGCTAGGCTGTCTCTCAGGAAATATCATGTATGTGCTAATTTTTGGAGGAAACAGATTGCCTTGGTTATTCATATTTGTGTTTGTCCAATGGGATATGAACATCTGGAGTTATGTCATTGGTGGTGTTTCACGGTATGGATATCTGAGCTTGCCTTTGTTGAGTGGTGTTTGTATTTTTGTTTCCTATTACCCCAACTTGTCAGGTTGTGACTTAGTTGAGTGGTACTTGGAGTCAGTCTGTGTTGATACACAAATGGGATACAAGAATTGGTCTTTGTTCAGCTAGGGAAAGGATCAATTTCTGAGCCTGAGTTTCCAGAACAGATTTCACATTAAGTGGCAGGGTGAGCTAGGTGGCTGTTAGATCAGAATCTTTAAGCACCTTCATGATATCTCATGCTTTCTATAATTTGTGAAGAAAGACAATTATTATAACACTCACAAAAGATTTAACTTGCATTGCTTCATTTTTGGAGAATGATGTTAAAGAGTATATATAAACATTAAAATAAAGCAACAGAAATGCAACTCTGCCCTGCTGAACACATATACTAGCTCTTTTGGAGTCTGAACAAATACAGTAAAGAAGCAATAAACATACCTAATAAAATGTACATACTTAATAATTACAAATATATGAGATCCCTAAGCCCCTTTTGTGAAACATCTAAGTTCTTCATTGATTAAGAACGCTTCTCTGAAATATTTGGCTGTTGCATGTGACCAGAAATGGAGCAAGAGTCAAAAAATTAATAAAATGTAACTCAAACATTGTATTTATTTTTGAGTATGTCTGTCTTCCTATTAGAATCTAGAGATGGAACATCAATTATCTTTCATTTTTGTATATGAATGCATGGGTTTTTTAATTAAAAATTTAATACATACATATCAATCATGGTATTTTGTTCATATTCACTCTAGTTCCATAACTTATATGCCTTCTTCCTCCTCCTTATATTCTTTCTCTCTGCAAATAGTCCCCTGTAGGACCAACTGGTCTGAAAATCACTATGTAATCCAGTCTGACCTCCATCTCACAGATATCCATTTGCCTCTTCCAAGTTTTGGGATTAAAAGTGTACACCAGCACACCTGGCTTGATTTCATTTTTTTTTTTTTCTTTTGCTTATAATTAATTTTCTTTTTTGAACATTCATACAATGCATCTTAATCATATTTTGACTGCCTTTATCTGTACCGACCCATAGCTTGCCCACCAGATTTCATGCAATCTTTCACAATATATGATAATGCCTATCTAGGAAAATTTATATAATCAGATGTTCCTCAGTGTCCCTTCATCCTGTGGAACCTGTTCAGCCTATCTAGCATCATTCCTTCAAAGAATATCAGAGACACGATACCTAACATAGATTTAACCCAATGAAGTTTTATCATGCAAAACATCTAAAATATTGTGTAAATTATCTAAAACATTTGGGCTTTATGTACAGAATATGCAAGAAACATGCCTTAATTTTGTATTCACACATGGGTCATTTTACTCAATATAATTCTTTATAGATGCAAATATTCCAAAAATTTGGAAAAACATGAATTGTAAAACACCTGTGCCATTTAACTTATATACCACCTAAATTTGAAAATTTACACTGTCCATTTATATGCACATATATACAAGCATCCATTTTTAAGGTTTATCTTTAGTAGACATAAATGGCTGATATCCTGAGAATTCTTTAATAAGAGGAATAATATTTATATTGTGGCTTATGCAGATCCATAGTAATGACATTTTCTATTAATATCATTTTCTTTATTTAATTTTGCTGCCCTTTGTATTTTATTTTAATTCTTTAAGAACTAATGTGATGTTAATTTTGAATCCTTTCTCTGGTAATTCATTTATCTCTATTCCTTTATAGGTTCTGGATATTGAACTTCTTTCTTCAATTATACCCTACTTCTCTGCTTTTATTATTTTTGTTTGTTTACTTACTGTTTGTTATTATTTAGAATGTGAAGTATCAGTCTCCTTTCCTAGAGCTTATGATAAAAGGTTCATAATTCAGATCTACTAGAAAATGTGAAGACATTTTAACCCACTTAGGGGGCTGATTCTTCCCTAAGATTATGTGAGTGATTTAGTGGAAGGTTTTTTTTTTTAATTTATTGATTCAAGAATTTCATACAATATATTTTGATCATATTCAGACCCCCTCCCCCATCTCCACCCTCATCTTACCACTCCTACCCCCACTCCTGATTTCATGTCCTCTATTAACAAATGAAAAACCCCATCCATCTTACAGAACACATCTGAACTGGTATCAGAGAAATAGTATCTCATTAGAATGCCAGTGATCTATAATTCTTACACACAGATGGGCCAAAGTAAGGGCCTACCCCTTTCCTTTGTATCTGGTTTTGGGTCAGAATATGCTCAGGTTTTTTGGAATGGAATTTTCACACTGGTTTTCTTTTTCTCTTACACACTGCTTAGGATTGTCCAGTAGGGATTTCTCTTATCTTCAGCAATTAGAAACACTTGGGTCACCTTATCAAAGTCAGGTGTTCACTGCCCAAATACATGCAGATTACACTTTGGCTGTTTCAGGGATTCCCTCAACACAATGACCCCACTGTGGTCCAAGGCATTCTCCAACAGGTTGATTCCCCAAAGGGTTTTACTGTGGGTAAAAGAAGCTAGATCCTCACAGCAGGCAACAGTAAGCTCACAGGCCTCCAATTCAAGATTTTCCGAATGTCAGTTGGAATGTTTCAGAGCGTCACATGAGAGCTTTACACCAGTGTCCTTTATCTTATTTTCTGAAATTTTTGTTCTTCATATTCAGTTTTTTAGTTCTTTGTATTCTAGATATTAATCCTTTGTCAGATACATGCCTAGCAAAGATTTTCTCCTGTGCTGTAGGATGTCTCTACACTTGATTAAAAGTTTCCTTTGCTATACAGACATTTTAAAATTTCATGAGATACCATTTGTTAATTGTTGACTTTATTTCCTGAGTTATCAGAATCTTACTTACAAAGTCTTTATCTATGCCTATATCTTGAAGCATACACTGCAACTTTTCCTCTTGCAGGTTCAGAGTTTCAGATTTTATGTTGCTGTCCATGATCCATTTTGCATTGATTTGTGTGTGTGTGTGTGTGTGTGTGTGTGTGTGTGTGTGCAGAGAATTGAGGATTTAATTTCATTCTTCTACATGTAGATACCCAGTTTTCCATCCATCATCCATTAAGGATGCTATTTCTTCTACACTGTGTATTCTCTAGAGTTCTTTTCAAAGCTCAGGTGGCTATAGGAGAATGGGCTTATGTTTGAGTCCTTAATTCTATGCTATTCATCAATGTGCCTGCTTTTATGCAAGTATCACAATGTTTTTATTACTATGGTTCTGTAGTATAATTTGAAATCAGGTATGGTGACACTTCCAGCAATTTTCTATTTAATCATAACGGTTTTGGGTATGTGAGGTTTTTTGTTTTTCCATGTCCTAGTTTGTTCTTCATTGCTGTAACAAAACACTCTGACCAGTACCAACTTGGGGAGGAAAGGGTTTATTCAGCTTACATCTCCCAGGTCGCATGGAGTTCATCAGGGAGCCCAAGGTAGGAACTCAGGGCAGGAACCTGGAGGCAGGAGCTGGAGCACAGGCCATGGAGGAACGCTGCTTACAGGCTTGCTCCCCTGGCCCCTGCTCAGCCTGCTTTCTTATGTAACACAGGCCCACCTGCCCAAGGGTGGCACCACCCACAGTGGGCTGGGCCCTCCCATATCACTCATCAAGAAGATGCCCCTCAGACATGGCCACAGGCCAGTCCAATAGAGGCAATTTCCCGATTGAGGCTCCCTCAACCCAGGTGTGTCAAGTTGACACTAAAGCTATCCAGCACATTCCATATGAATTATTTGATTTAATTATTTATTTATTATTTTATCTATTTATTATTTGTTTATTTATTTATTTATTTATTTATTTATTTAAGACAAGCTGGCCTTGATGTCACAACAATTCACCTGCTTCTCCATCCTAAGTGCTGGGCTTAAAGTCGTGTGCCACTGCACTGAGCTATAAATCATTTTATTATATTATGCAGAGGACAACTTTGGTGAGTTGGTTCCTACCTTCCACTGTGGATCCTGGGCATTGAACTGGAGTAGTCAGACTTGGCCATAAAAATCGTTACCTGTCTGTGAAAGGAGGAGAGTAGGAGACAGGTGTGTCTAAGGGGGATATGAAGAAAATTGAGGTATTTAGCCAGGAAGGGGGAAGGGGGAGTTATACAAGGAACCATGGCGGTAAGGGAGAAGAAGAAGGAGCTTAAGAGACGGAGGATAAGAGAAGACAGATAGTATGGGGGAAATGGGGAAAATGGGCATATTCTAACTGGGGAGGGAAAGGGGAGGGTTAGACAGGGAGAGAGAGGAGAGAAATAAATAATGCTTAGGTGTGTAAAAAAAAAACAGAGAGGACTACATTGTTCAAAGGTTTACTGAAAATACACATATAATATCTGTACATGAGTGCATGTGTATAACTGAAAGTTATATAACAAGAAACGCAGTGCCAGACAGGAGAAACTGTCCTTTGAGTTGAGATTGTCATTAGGGTAGTCCAAGAGACTCTCAAAATAACACAGTCTATTGCCACAAACCTTAATTTCCTCCCAGAATGTGAAAGTAAGACCCTAGTACTGAAGACAGGACATACTTTGGACACAGAGCTTGGAGCAATGGAGCCAGAACTGAGCTAGTAGCCTCCTCCATGAAGGCTAGCTCTCGGAGTTCTAGAGGATACTATATAAACTGCTAAGGGAGAAAATGACCAAACTCCAGCTTTAAAGCCTAGTAATCTCAACAATGACCAGCACAGTAAATTACCTCTATCTGTATAGTGGTGGCATTTTTGTCTTGGGGGTAATCAACAGCTAACTAATTGGACTTAAAGCCCACCCAATATAAGCATAGCCAAATACATATGGCTGCACAGGTCATAGATCTGAGAGAAAACCCTAAGTCTGTCACATCCCCATAAAAACATAATTTCTTACTTTATGCTGAATATGAATCCTTATATTTACAGAAAATTATGACAGTCACCACTCTTCATAGAAGCTTATTTTGCTACAAGTGGAGACTATTACAGAGTTCCACAACTGATCACAGACAAAGAATACCTGTATGTGACATGCCCATCCCTAAGCAACACATCTACAATGGAACCTCTACACCTAACGCTCATGGAACATAGTGAAACAAGGGTTAGAAAGAATACTAATGCATCCCTCAACTCTCATCAGTGAAGCTTCCTCATGCAACAGAGGGTGATAAACACAACAAGCCACAAATTGCCAAAATGTAGAGAGAAGAGTCTGTAGAGTGTGGGTCCCTGGATAGAACTCCCATATTAAATTTCACCCATCCAGAGTTCAAGAACCATTGCAGAAGAGGGGGTGAAAATATTTTAAGAGCCAAGAGAGGAGATGTGTGACCATAAAGGAACAGAGTCTTATAAGCTTCTGGGACCTTGCTCTTATGAACTTACAGCAATGGTGTCAGCATGCACAAGGCCCATAGAAATTCAGACAAAAACCCAGAATAGAACTGGGAAAATGGACAGAAGGTCCCAATCTCAACCAATGAACTATAGCTGACTACTGCTGGGTGAAGCAGAGTTGATATTCTTTAAGGGAGAGACTCTAGGTGGGCTGACTAGACCCCAGTGGATGAACTTGTACTGAGGGACATCTGAGTACACTAACTTGACTCGATAGACCTTAACTGGTATGATAAAATGCATGAAATTTGGTGGGGGAGGTTATAGGGGGTGCAGATAGGGGAGGGGTATAAAGATGATTAAGATGCTTTGCATGAAAAGTACAAAAATTCAATTAAAATATACATTAAAAATAACTCAAATGGGGCTGGAGAGATGACTCAATGGTTATGAGCAATGGCTGCTCTTGCAGAGGACACAAGTTTGATTCCAGCACCCACATGGCAGCTAACAACTGTCCTTAATTCCAGCTTCAGGGGAATTTAATACTCTATTCTGACCTCTACAAACATTGCACAATATGAGTGTACTTATGTATATGCAGGCAATACACTCATACACATAAAATAAAAATAATAAACAAAATATTAAAAAATAACCCAAATGTATGTGAAATTATGAGTCAACAAATAATCTTGGCTATTGTCTCTCATTACTCCCATGAGTTTTCAAATAATATTTGAATTTCCAATCCAGTGAATATTATTCAATAAGAAATTAATGAAATACTAAACACACTCTAACATAATGAACATGGAAAATATGCTAACTCAAAGAATGAGATGACAAAGGAGTAAATATTATATGTTCTCATTTAGATTGATCTAGATATAATGCTTTCATGGTTGCATATGGATAGAATGTTTGGTAACAAATGGAAGTGACTGCTAATGGGTCTGGGCTTGATTCAGGGGTGATAAAAAATTCTAAAATTAGATTTTAGCAATGTTTGTGTAACTATGTGATTATACTAAAACTGGAAAATTGTTTACTTTAAGTAGTAGTTTTATTATTTGTGAACGATGTCCCAATAGAGCTGATTTTCATCAATCTTGTTGCTCAGTATTCGGTTTCCATATTCCTCAACTCCTTTAGCCGCTGCATTCCAATTTAGTAATCTCTGGATGTTGCACTGAAAAACATGTACCTTCAGTTACAAACTCCACTTTCTGTGACTTAAGAGGCAAGAAAGTGAGGATCAGTCTCTGGAAAAATTATTGAAATCCCATTTGCAAAACTCATCTCTAGGTAGTAATCAGAGGCAGAGGGCCAAGTTTAGGGCAACAAGAAGAAAAAAAGACTCCTTCTCTCTCTGTACCTTTAGAGAGTCTACTGCCACAGGAGTGACATGCTATGGTTGGTGGTAGTACTATTTTTCTTCAGTTCTCATGAGTTTCACAAGATTCCAACTTAGTCATTGTGGTATAGTGTGCTCAGGACACCATAAACAAGAGGATTTATGAAGACCTAATTGCTGTGGTCCATCTATGTGGTTACATTACTGCCACCTTGTGGTAGCAATCATAATAGCCGTCAAAACTGCTGAAAATTCAATTGAGGGAATTAACTTGCTGATTTTCTTTCTAATGCAGAAATTTTCAAGACTAAACCCTTCGTTCTTACTGATTAACATTCTCTTAAGCGTTCATTGATGTCACATAAGGAAATGAAACATTTTGTATAAGCAGGATGCGTTCTGAGAGTAACTTATTATTCAAATATTCAAAGGATTATGACCTCCTTTTATATGCCAGCGAGACAGAATAAATCAGATATACAACTCACCAAATGTAGACTGCAAGAAAACACACCAACAATGATGTTTATTTTCAATGGTAGAATTATGCATAATTTTTCCACTTGTGTGCAGTCAAGATTAAAAAAATCATTAAAACCATATTTATTTTTAAAAAGAAGCCAGACAAACTTCCCGCACAGGCACAGTGTCCCATCCCTGACTGAGACGCTCTTGTAAAGTGATAGCTGCTGTGAGGGGGAGAGTCAGATTTCAGTATAGTAGGTGGGCCACACTTCAGTGGATGCCCATATACCCAAGAATATTGGGCAGCACAAATTGGACTCTATGAGTTTAAATAAATTAAAAAGGAGAACACAAAGTTAGGTGGGTAGAGAAGGGGGTGTGGACATGGAAAGACATGGGAAAAGAGGGTGAATATGATCAGCATGTATTGTATGAAATTCTCAAAGAACTAATAAAAATAATTTTTAAAAACTAAAAACAATAATAATAGAGAAGCTCCAATAATATTATAGAGGATATTCTTGGTCCATATCCCTTTTGTTAAATCCATAATGTTGGGAATGCCATGATAATATCCTTACTATTATTAACCAATTCTCTGGTGAACTAGAAGCCTTGACTTTCTATAAAAGCAACTGATCTGATAGTGGCAAAGATGCATTGTTACTTCAAATTTCATACTAACCCTCCCTCCTCCCTTCTTAAACACCCCATTTTCCCCATTCCCCCTTGGTAATACCTGTCTTCTACTATCTCCTTCTCTTGGATTTTCTCAAAGCAGAGTCACGTTGTGTTGTGCAATGGTTGCTTGTAGGCCCAGCCCTGGGCAAGAGAGGTGGACCAGGGTTCTGCAAGGATCGGGTGGTCACCCCGCAGTCCACCCAGCTCAACACACCTGCTTTTGATTAGTTTGTACTCTCCTCTGCAGTCACTCACTGACTGAGGAAATCACAGAAATTTAAGTAACAAGCGAATGTGGTCATCAACAGAGTTGAGGATTGCAACTGATATGAGAGTTCTAGGCTTAAAATAACTCAGCAAGGTAATGAAATTGCTGTATGATAACCCGCAACATCTTGAGACTTCATAATTTTCCATTGAAGCAATTTCATTTTCACTACATCTTGCCCAAGAATATAGTCTAATTGTTCATCTTTATCCCTATTAATAAAATCAAAACTACCTAGCTGTGTCAATTTTCTAAGACTAACATAACAAAGTATCACAGACTGACTGACTTAAATAACAGAAACGTAACTTCTCTTAGTTCTGGAGGCTATGCGTTCAAGACCACGATGCTGATGGGTTGGATTTCTTGAGAGGCCACTCACCTTTCCTTGGCTTGGCTTGGTGGATACTTTTCAACTGGGTTTTCTCTAAGTTTGCTGTCCTTTTTGGTTTCTCTGTGGCTGTGATAAAACATTGATTAAAACCATCTTGGGGAGGAAAGAGTTTATTTCAGTTTACAACTGGTCACACTCCATCAGGGAAGCCAGGGCAGAAACTCAGAGAAGGGACTGGGAAGCAGGAACTGAAGCACAGACCATAGGGGAACGCTTACTGTCTTGCTCCTCCATCCTGTACACAGCCTGCTTTCTTATACAACCTAGGACCACCTCCCCAGGGGTGGCACCACCCATAATTGGGTTGGTACTCCCTCATTACTCAACAATCAAGAAAATGCCTCATAGATATGCCCAAAGGCCAATTCAATTGAGGAAATTCCCCAACTGAGGTTCCCTTTTCCAAATTTTGTTTTGTTGACAACTGAAGGTAACTATGACATTCCACCCACTGTCAACTTTGACACACAAAAATGTCATATTAAACCATAACCTTTCATTTTTCATTTATCCCCAATATCTCACATTAATATCTGAAGTCTCTTAACTGTGAGCTCCTTTCAAATAAAATCTTGTTATATGCTTCATATTCTAAGATGGAAGAACAAGGGCACAATAAGATCAAAGTAAAACCAAAGAAGTCATTGGAAACTTGGACTAAAGAGGCAACTGAATGCTGTAAACAGAGCTTAATGAATCATTCTAATAGAGGCCTAGCTCAAAATGCTCCAGAGGGAAATGGAAACAAGCACTTAAACAGTAACTGTGATATTTTGGCAAAGAATCTAGCTGCTGTCTGCCCATGGCCTAAGAACTTGTCTGAAGCAAAATCAAAATCAAAATCAAACAGACTAATTTCTTTGGGGGAGGAAGTTTCAAGAAAGTCCAATGTTGAATCTGTGGTATGGTTATTAATGGTGAATATCATGCAAGTCTACAATGAATCGGGGCACAAAGAAAGATAAAACATACAGCTTGGAGAGAAAGAGTACTAGGAAGCTTAATGAGGCAGCCAATGTCTTGGTTGTCACCTTGATTGGAAACGGAATTAACCTAAATGTGAGGAACTTTCTTGCTCAGATGATTTGAAGTTGGAAAACCCACCCTAAATGTGGGTGACACCTTTGGTGGAAGCCCATATAAAAGAACAATACAACCGAAAGGAGCTTTTGCGTTTTGCCTGTTTCCCTTCACTCTCACCGGGGAGTTTATCTGTCTTGTTGCTGTGGCATTCCTCATTGATGGAACCAGCTTCTCAAGGTTCCAACTCAACTGAAGACTAACAGCTCTCCCAGAATCCTCTGGGTGTTCAGTGCTACACTGGAACTGCAGAGGCAAACATACAGTCTCATGGACTGAGCAGCTGCCAGATTCTCAGCCTTTCCAGTGTGACACAGCCATTGTTAGAGTATCTTGTATACCAATCTAACAAATTTTATATATATATATATTTCCATTTTATCAGTTCTATTACTCTAGATAATCCTGAATAATACAGATGCTTTGTGAATATTATCTAAAGGTTCAAGAAAGTGCTTAAATTTAATCCTCACTGTGAGCTCTCAAGAAAGTTAAAACTTAATCCAATTATGGTGGATGGGGCCTTTGAGAAGTGATTGGGATTGAATGAGGTCAGTAGGATGGAGTCCCATTGACAGACTCCTGCTGGCCTATTACACACACCCTCTGTCTGTTGCCTTGTGATACACAAGGACACTCACTACCAACAAGATTTCATCAACAGATGCAGCTCCTTGAATCTAGATCTTCGTGATTTCTTTACAAAGTTGCTCAGGAGAGAAAGAACTAACAAATAAAAATAGAAATAGCTAATCAAAAAGAAATAATGGGGGGCTGGAGAGATGACTCGGCAGTTAGGAGCACTGGTTGCTCTTGCAGAGCACCCGGGTTCATTTTCCAGCACCCTCATGGCAGATAAAAATTGTTTATAACTTCGGTACCAGGGAATCTGATGTTCTCTTCTGACCTCTGCACAATGGGTGCACTTGCACACATGCAGGTAATACACTCATATGCATAAAATAAAAATAATAAATAAAATATTTTTAATAAAAGAAATAATGACAGCTAAGTGATTAAGAACACTGTTTGTTCATGCAGAAGACCTGGTGACTAACAATTGTCCATAACTCCAGTTCCAGGGAATCTGACAGCCTCTTCTTTCCTCCACAGGCTTTGCATGAGACAGACACACTCACCTAAATGCATGCAATACATGCATACACATAAAATAAAAATAAAGCACAAAAAGAAAGAATGGTTAAAAACTTATCCAAACAAATAAAAGACATCAATCCAAAGACTACAAGTTTTTGCTAATTCTGAGCAAACAGAATTCTTAATCATATCTTAGGGCAACTAGTTCCGAAAGTGAAGAAGTTATGAAAGCACGTATTGAGAAGTTCAGTTTCTGGAAACTTCACAGCATTGCAGTCAACCTTTCATTAATATCCTCAGAGATAATAATTATATACTCAGAAAGCATTTTATAAGCAATCATTAGAAGACACTAAAGAACAGCATTAGTGGACTGAAAACTGGAGAAGACTCTACAATGGGGAAAGAAAGACACACTGGCAATATTAGTGTGTGTAAGTTCACTACAGGGTAATTACTACTCAAGCACAAAATTAGAGTTGCAGATAAATCATATTGCCCAATATGATATGGATAACGCAAGAAATACAGATAGAGGATGAGTAGATATAATAATAAGTTAGAAAAAATTTTATTTGAGACAGTGTCTCTTTGTACCCCCAACTAGCCTGGAACTCACTAAGTAGACTAGATTAGCCTTGATCTCACAGAGATCTCTCTGCCTCTGCCTCCCAGCTGCTGGGATTAAAGGCATGCACCCCACACCTTGCTAGAAAAATGTCAAGTAACATCTGACAACTTGTCAAATTTGCTGAAAAATAACAATTGGGGATTCAAGATATTTAACAAATCACAAACAGCTTAAATATGAAAAATATTTCAACAACAATATTATAGTTCACCTGCTTAAAATAAAATAAAATTAAAGAAGAAAAAATTTAAAGGCGTCACAGGAAAAATGTCATTACACAAAAGGAAGCACCAAGCAAATGCTGAAATTCTTATCATAAGAAAGGGAGGTTAGACAATTACAGAATCATGTTTTTTAAAGGCTAAAAGAAAAATCCAGTAAATCTGAATTTCCACTATTCCCTTGCTGTGGATTAAGTCTGAACTGTCAGTCACAGGACTTCCGATTTTGAGTATTTTTCCCCCAGCAGATGGAATTATTTTGGGAGGCCCTGGATCTCTATGTTTGGGGGCCTAGATAGCAGAAGTAGAACACTAGAGATTATACTAGGTGTCTGCTCCCTGACTCACACTCCTTCCTAGCCCCCATGATATAATAGGCTTGACCACACGTCCCCACTGTCATGATATGAGTGGCTCCAGTGTGCCGCCGCACCATGATGAACTGAATCCCTCTAAACTGTGGGCCAAAATAAAGGGTTCCTCTTTTGCCTTGTTTCTATCAGGTATTTTGATCACAGTGTGAAAGACAACTAACATAATACAGAAAATATTCTCTAAATACTAAGGCAATATTAGGTCATCCTAAGATAATTGATATTAATTCATTGTCAGGACATCTGTGTAACAATAAATGTTAAGAAAGGATTTGAAGCTTGAAGATTCAAGACAGCAGATCAAAGGTTGGAATATTAAACATTAAAGAGTATTAAAAACAAAAAATATGTTAATAAATAAAAAAGTACATTTGTATTTGTTTAATCCAAGTCAACTGACTGTTTTAAAACATAACTTTTTGAAAAAGTATTTTATCAATGTAAGAATTGTGTAGAATGTGTTTTGATCACATTGAGACTCCCTCCCCATCTCCACCCCCACCTTACTATACCTCCTACCTTCAAGTTCTTTATTATTATTTGTCTTTTTTTTTAAGGTCTATTGAGTCTAATCTGTGTTCTTCAACTGTTCTTGGGTGTTGTAATGGTCTCAATGAGAATGTCTCCCATAACTCCAAGCATTTGAATACTCAGCCCCAGTTTCACTGTTGAAGCTTAAGAGGTACAGCCTTGCTGAAGGCACATCACTGGGACCAGGCTCTGAGAGTTCATAGCCTTATCCCAATATCTCTCTCTCTCTCTCTCTCTCTCTCTCTCTCTCTCTCTCTCTCTGGCATGTGCTTGAAGACATGAGGCTCAACTCCCTCCTGCCATGCCTCTCCTGTCTTGATGGACTCTTGTCCTTCTGGAACCATAAGTACAATAAACTCTTTCTTCTATAAGTTGCCTTGGTCATGGTGTTTCTTATAGCAACAGAAAAGTAACTAATACAGTCACCAATCATACAGATTAAGATACATTAAAGATTTTATTTTAACAAATTGTGACTTTAAACTACTAACAATTGGAGGTTCAACATAGGAACTTTTTCAGAGAGACAGTTCTCTGGTAAACTGCCAATATGAACCATTCCTTTATTCTTTATAATTAACAATATGTTCATTATAAATAAAAGTTTCTTTATAATGAACAGTATGTTATAAATAATCGTTTTTAGGACTGGTAAGATGGCTCAGCAACACTTGCTGCCAAGTATGACACTCGAGTTTTTTCCCTGGTTCCCACATGATGGAAAGAGGAAACTGACTCCTGAGAGTTGTTCTCTGACCTCCATATATACACCCTGGCAAGTACGTGCACATACATACATACATACATACATACATACATACATACATACAATTAAAAAAATCTTAAAATAATAATGGCTTTTAATTTTCAAAATAATGCCGCTGTTCCCACTTCTGTAGCGTCTATATGAAACTGATTACTATGTGCAATATATGTAGTACATCTTGTGCTAGCATCTTATCAAAAATTGATTGACCCCCTCTTCTAAAGCCCCACAAAACATTCCTCCCATATTTCCCAAGTTAGAACAGTTCTTTGAAGTCTTCTCATTTCTGGCGTTCTTTTTAAAATGAAGGCATTTGTTGGTGATGCTCTGATTGGTTTTCTCCCACCTCATCTGGTGATGCTTAACAATAGTCACTCTCTAAGACACAGGAGCCTCAATAATGTGAATGAAGCAACAATATTGTTCGTGGTTATCTTCTGTTGTCTAAAGTACCCACGATCTAAGGCCCTATTAATGACATCGTCCTTCATCCTCTACCACTTCTCTGCAATTGAATTTTCTGTGTCCTTAGATACAAGATGGGACTCTTTTTGGTACTTCCTAATGATGTACACTATATAATTCCTACATGCCAGTGCTAAGTGTCTTACTAATAATTCCATTATAACAATAATAATCCTCACTCTTATTTTTAATGGTTGAAATACTTTAATTTTTCTAGTGCTAAGCATCAAAACCATGGCCTTGTACATGATAGTCAACCACTCAGTCAAACCACTGAGCTATACCCCTTTCAGAAGTCCATCTTTTAATATAATAATTTTCAGCTATAGCAAGATGCTAGGTTCTGATTTAGGAAATCAGAAATTGTTTATTGTAGTGTAGTCATTATACAAAGTAATGGATTTCATAGATATTATCATAAAAATATATCATGTGCTTTGGCCATATTTAACCCCATCTCTGCCATATTCTCCCCATTGTACCTTCCCACTCACATCATTTGTAACATCAAGCAGTTTTGCTTCTACTTTCATAGCATACACAAATTATTTTAGGTGTCTATATAAAGAATCCACAAATGAGAGAAATCATGATATTGTTATTTTTGAGCCTGACTTATTTTGCTCAATGTGATAATCTCCGGGTGCATTGCTTTTTCTGCAAAAAACATGATTTTGTTCTTTAGGGCTGAGTAAAACTCCATTGTATATGTGTACCATAGTTTCTTTATCTAGTCATCTGCTCACAGACATCTAATTCTAATCTAGTTCCACTTCTTAGCTATTGTGAATACTGCTTCCATAAACCTACATGTGCAAGCATCTCTATGGTATATACTTAGATTTTTCATAGTTGTGTTCCATAATGGTTGTATTTAAAAATTTTAAGGAAACTCAATACTGACTTCCATAGTCAGTGGATTAATTTACATTAATAGCAGCAGTGTATAAGAGTCCCCCTTTTCTTCACTTTGTCACCAGGAGTTCTTGTGGCTTGTTTTCTTAATAATAACCATTTTGATCAGAGCGTTGATGGAATCCCAGTGTAATTTTAGTTTGAATTTCTCTAACAGCTAAGGATCTAGAACATTTTATTAGTCATTTGCATTTTGTCTTTGAGAGCTGTCTGCACATTGAAATAATCCATTTATTTACTCAGTTGTTTGATTTCTTAGTACTTAGCTGTATATTTAGTTATTTATTCTAGACTTTGATCTACTGTCCAACATACAGTTAGCAAAATTTTCATCTAATTCTGTAGGCTGTCTCTTGATTTGATGATTTCATGTACAGAATATTTTTAATTTTGTATAAATTCATTTGTCAATTCTTTTTTTCTGAGCTGTTGGATCCTTTTCATAAAGCCTTTGTTTATGGCTAGAAATATACACATAGAAGAATGAAACTAGAGAAATGTCTCTTACTCTGTAGAAAAAGCAATTCTAAATGGATCAAAGACTTTAATGTAAAAGTTATGTGTCTGAAATTGTTAGGGAAAAACATGTAGGTTTTACATTGAGGTCTTTGATCCATTTTGGATATTTCCAGTTTTCCATCCATGATTTGTTAAAGAGACTTTAATTTCTCCAATACATAATTGTGACACGTTTGTTGAAAATTAGGTGACTGTAGCTATGTGGAGATTATTTATTGGTACTCTATTTCTTTGATTTTTGTGTCTGTTCTCATGCTAATATGATGATGACTTCGTCTCTTTAGTATAATTTGAAATTAGATATGATGATACATCCAGCATTATTCTTTTTTCTCAGGGTTGATTTGGCTGTCCAGAGTCTTTTGTGCTTCCATATGAATTTAAGAACAATTATTTTTACTGTGAAGAATAGCAGTGGAATTTTGATGGTGATTGAAATGAATCTGTAAATTGATTTTGGCAAGATAGCCACTTTCACAAATTTAATTCTGCCAAATCCATGAACATAGAACTTGACTTTTTTTTAGTGTCTACTTCAATTTATTTAACATTTAAAATTTTTCACTGTTAAAGGTCTTTAACTTTCTTGAGTAGTTTTATTCCAAAGCATGTTTTAGTGTATTTCAAATAAGATTATTCACCTGATTTCACTCTTAGCATGTTTGTTAATGGTATATATGTTACTAATTTTCATGTGTTGATTTTGTATTCTACAATTTTGTCAAACTATTTGTCAGTTTGGGGCTGCAGAGGTGGTTCAGTGTTTAAGAGCACTGGCTGTTCTTACAGAGGACACGAGTTTGAGTTCCAGCATCCACATCGTGGCTAACAACCACCCATAACTCCACTTCCAGGGTGAATTCAACACCATCTTCTGACCTCCATGGGCATTGCACGACACAGGTCTACTTACATACATACAAGCAATATACTTATATACATAAAATAATAAAAATAATAAAATATAAAAATATTTGTCAGCTCTGAGTTTTCTGGTAGAATCTTTAGTCTCTTTCCCACATGTCATTTTCAAATAAGGATACTTTGAATTCTTCCTTTCCCATCTATACTCATTTGATTTCATCTTCTTGTCTTGTTGCTCTAGTTAAGTCTTCAAACGTTATTTTTAATAATAGTTTAAAAATTAAATACCTGGAGCTGGAGAGATGGCTCAGCGGTTAAGAACACTGGATGTTCCTGCAGAAGGCCCGGGTTTGAATCCCAGCACCCACATGGCAGCTGACAACTGTCCATAATTCCAGTTCCAGGGAATCCGATAGCCTCTTCTGTCCTCCACGGGCATTGCACAACATGGGTGCACTTACCTACATGCATACACATAAAATAAGAATAATAAAATATATTTTTTAAATTAGACACCGTTGTCTCACTCCTCAGTTTAGTGGCGAAACTTTGAAGATTTACTATTTAGTATAATGTATGGTTTTTATTTTCAGTTTTTTCAGCATTTCTATAGGGAAAAGATGGTGTACTTTCAAAAGCCTTTTTGAAAAATTTACTCTTCAGAATTTCATATATGTATTCAATGAAATATGACTGTATTTGACCTCCCATTTCCCCCCTCTAACTCCCTCCATATTCCCCTCAACATATCCTCCTCACAATATCATATCTTTTAAAAAACCTATTAAGTTCAGTTAGTGCTGCCCATGTGTTCACGGGTATGGGGCCATCTGCTAAAGTGTGGGAAAATGACCAGTAACCATAGCCTTAAAAAAAAGACTGATACTTCATCCTCAAGTAACTATTAACTACCAATAGTTCCTAAGTATGGGATGGGCTGGGATTTGGGCTTGCCTGATCTTGTGCAGGTTTTGTGCAGGAAACCATGCCTGCTGTGAGTTCATGACTGTAATAATCATGCCATGTCCAGAAGATAGCATTTCATAGCACTGCTCCCCTTCCTAGTGCTTGAATTCTTTCTGCCTTTTCCACAATGCTTCCTGATCCTTGGTATGTGTGTGTGGGGGGGGAGGTGACATAGATGTCTTGTAAAGTTAAGCACTCAGTCTGTCTTTTCAGAACATTGACAAGTTATGCAACTGTCCACTGACTCCTGTCCTCTGCAAAAGTTGATAGCAAGCCAGTTCTATGGGTATAAACATAAATATTTAAAAGGCACTTTGACAGCATGAACATTTTTCACCAAAACAATAGCAAGCTCTACCCCAGGGCCTATGACTTCCCCAGCCTTGGATTTGTCGATGTCTTTTTTTATATCTATTGAAATAGTTATATGATTTCTGTCCTTACTTATTTCGGTGATGTTATGGTTTCTGATTTGTGTATGTCAAGCAGTCCTTGCAACTCTGGAATGAACTTGATTATGATTATGGTGAATGATGTTTTGAATGTTTTGTTGGGTATGGTTTGCAAGTATTTATTGAAAATTCTCATATCTATGTTCATCAAGAAGGTTGGTCCATAGATGTATTTTCTTATTATGTGTTTATGCAATGCTGGTATTAGGTAATACTGAATTTGTAGAAATAGTTTGTTAATACTCCTTCCTATTCTTTTCAACTTTATGGAATAGTTTCAGAAGCAAGGACTAATGTCCCTTCTTTAAATCACATATAGAATTCAAAAATGAATCTACCTGGGCCTGAAATTTTTTCAGTTGGGAATCATTTTATTACTATTTCAATCTCATTGTTATAGATCTGTTTAAGCTATTTCTAACTTACTGTTTTAATTTTGGTGTGGCATATGGGTCAAGAAATTCATCTATTTCTGTTACATTTTTATAAGTTTTCAAAGTAAGTAATAATGATCCACTTAATTTCATTGGTCTCAGTTATGAAATCTCTACTTGTATCAATAATTTTAGTAAAATGGTTCTGGTTTTTCTTATGGTTAGTTTCACTAAGGGTTTGCCAGTCTTGGTATAACTCTTCACTTCATTGATTCTTTCTGGGGATTTCTTTTCTTTTTTTAAATTTTTTATTGAATTTTTGTGTATTTCATATTAATCTTAATTGTCTTCATACCCCCCTCCCCACTCACATCCTCCCATAGCCACCCTTACTGGAATTTGTACATTCTGTCATTTGTGTTAAAGCCTATTGTGTCAAATTAATGTCCCTAGACATTCTTCCGTGCAAACTCATCTACCAAGGTCTAAGCCTACCTAGAGTCCCTTGCTTTAGGAAGATCAGTTCTTCCTCACCCAGCAGTTATCAGTTGCCAATATTTCTTCAGCTAAAATTGGGATCTGCTGTCCATTTCCCCAGTTCTATGTTGGGTTTTTGTCTGCTTGAGTTTGCATGGGTCTTGTGCATACTGACACCATTACTGTAGGTTCATATGAGCAGGGTCTCAGGAGCTTGTAGGACTTTATTTGCATATGATCATGCACCTGCTCCCTGGCTCTTACAATCTTACTGCCCCTCTTCCCCAATGGCCCCTGAGCCCTGGGTGGGTAAAGTTTAATATAAGAATCCTGTCCAAGGAACAGCATTCTGCAGACTCTTAATATCTACGCTTCGACCATTTGTGACCTTTTATGTTCCTAGGCCTCTGTCACATGAGGAAGCTTCATTAATGAGAACTGAGATATTCATTAGTGTCATCTATACTCTTTGTTCTGTGTTCCATGTGCCTTAGGTGTAGAGGTTGCATTGTAGATGTGCCACTTTGGCTTGGGCAATTCACAGATAATGTCTGTTTGTGGCCAGTTGTGGTATTCTGTAATAGCCTCCATCAGGTGCAAAAGAAGATTCTTCGATGAGTGGCAACTGGGATATTTGTCTGTAAATATAAAGATATTTTGCACATAGTATTAAATTACATTACTTTAAGGATGTTACAGTCTTGGGGTTTTCTCTACCATCCATGACCTCTCCAGCCATGGGTATTTGGCTATATGTACAGTACCACACTTGAGATTCCTCTAATTAAGCTTTTAGTTCAATTACAGAGCTGTTGATTGCCCCCAAAATAAAAGTGCCACTACCATACCAATGTCGTATGGTGTGCTGGTCATTGATGAGGTTATTTGGTCTTGAAGCTGGTGTTGAACCATTGATTGTTGTTCTCCGTTAGCACTTTGCATAGTGCTCCCCAAAGGTATGAGCACTAGCCTTCAGGGGAAGTGGCTTCCAGGTCAGTTCCAGCTCCATGGATTTGCTTAAAATCACTTGTGTGAAGTATGTTCTGTCTTTAGCAGTAGGGTCTTACTTACAAGTTCTGGGAGGCAATCAAGGGCTGTGGTAATAACCTTTGTAATCCTGGGAGTCTCTTGGATCACCCTGCCCAACAACTCAAAGGAAGGTTTCTCCTGTATGGCACTGTTTATTGTTATGTTGCATTTAGCTATACACATGGACTCATGTAGAGATATTGTATGCATAATATGTCATTAGGTTGTTGGACTGATATGATTCCCCCTGCTTTTTTTTTATACTAGCTAGGCATTATTTATCTCTTGTCTCTCTCCCTGTCTGACCCTTCCACCATGGTTTCCCCCATTTAAACTGTCTCCATTTTTCCCATTTCTCTCTTGATAATACCAGTCCCCTATGGTCCCAGCTCTCTTGAACTCCTTCTTTCCCATTATCCTCAAAGCTCCTTGTATAACCTTCCTTCCCCCCTCCTAGTTAAATACCCCTATTTTATCCATTTCTCCCTTAGTAACATGTGGCTTCTACTGTTCTCTGAGGTTCCTCCTTTCCCTTTACCTACCTGGTTACTTTTCATTATCCTGGTTCCTGCAGTTACATCAGGATACATATTCACATCTAAGGATTTGTTGCTAAGATCCACATATAAAGGCGAATATTTGTTATTTGTTTTTCTGAGTCTGTGTTACATCCCTTAGAATAGCAATTTCTAGTTCCATCCATGCATCTGCAAATTTCATGATTTAGTCTTTCTTTACTACTGAGTAGAACTCCGTTGTGTAAATGTACCACATTTTCAATATTCACCTGTCAATTGAGGGACACTTAGGCTGCTTCCATCTCTTAGGTATTGTGAAAAGACCAGCTATAAACACGGATGTACAAGTATCTTTGCAATAGGATGAGTACTTTGGGTACATGCCAAGAAGTGGTATAACCAAGTGAAATGGTAGGTTCATTTTTAGTTTTTTAAAAGTTCTCCATACTGATTTCCATAGGGGTTGCATGAGTTTGCAATTGTACCAGCAGTGAATGAATGTTCCCCTTTCTCCACATCCTCTCCAACATTTAATATCATTTATTCTCTTGATCTTAGCCAGTCTGATTGGGGTAAGATGAAGTATTAAGGT
The DNA here is from genome assembly GCF_000622305.1 of Nannospalax galili. Lineage (NCBI taxonomy): Eukaryota > Metazoa > Chordata > Mammalia > Rodentia > Spalacidae > Nannospalax > Nannospalax galili. The sequence goes on along the minus strand of NW_008331140.1, from coordinate 11,338,521 downwards.
GGTTTTAATCTGCATTTCCCTAATTACTAATGATGTTGAACATTTTTAAAGATGTTTTTTAGCCATCTTCATTCCTTCTTTTGAGAACTTTCTGTTCAGATTTTTGGCCCATCTTTTAATTTGGACAATTGCTTTCTTGACTCTTTGTTTTTTAGTTCTTTATATATTGTGGTTGTTAAACCTCTGTCATATTTGTCACTGGTGTAGATTTTCTCTCACTTTGTGGGATTTCTCTTCACTTCCTTGATTCTTTCTTTTGCCGTACAGAAGCTTTTTAGTTTAACAAGGTCCCACTTGTTTATTCTTGTTCTTAATTCCTGAGCAATTGATGTGTGATTTAGAAAGTCCTTTCCTACAACTATATCTTGTACGTTACTGCCAATATTTTCATATAACGGTTTCAGAGTTTTTGCATTTAACATTGAGGTCTTTGATCCATTTGGAGTTGACTTTTCTGCAAGATGAAAGAAAAGGGTCTAGTTTTCTTCTACAGGTGGAGGTCCAGTTTTTCCAGTACCAGTTGTTGAAGATGTTATCTTTTCTCCATCATGAATTCTTGGTCCCTTTGTCAAATATCAGGTGGCTGAAATTGCATGTACTCATGCCTGGGTCTTCAATTATGTTCCATTGATCCATGTGTCTATTTTTGTGCCTGTGCCATGCTATTTTTATGAGTGTAGCTCTGTAATATATTTTGAAATCTGGGATAGTAATTCTCCAAGCATTGCTCTTTGTGCTCAGGGTTGCTTTGGCTATCCAGGGTCTTTTGTGCTTCCATACAAATTTTAGAAATTTTTTTTCTAATTCTGTGAAGAATATCATGGGAATTTTAATTGGCATTGCATTGAATCTATAAGTGGCTTTTGGTAGGATGGTCATTTTCACAATATTAATCCTTCCAAAGCCATGAGCATGGGAGATCCTTCCATGAATCTCTTTCTTTAAAAATTTAAAATATACGTAAGTCAATGAATTCCTCAATCTCTTTCTTTAAAGATTTAAAATATATGTAAGTCAATAAATGTCATAAATCGTACAAATTGACTCAAAGACAAAAAAAAACACTTAATCATCCCAATAGATGTAGAAAAGGCCTTTCACAAAATTCAACATGCATTATGTTAAAAGTCCTAGTTATCCCTTCAATTCCAATAATTTGAGGAATAAAAGAACATGAGGAATATAGAGTGTACCAGGGAATTAGTTACTAAAAATGGGAATGCAAGTTAAATAAGCTAAGTCTAGAGATTAGTAGTCAAGCAAGAGAGAAAAATAGAAGGAAAAATAGAAATGGGCAGTTGGTATACTGTTAAGGTAAACAGAGTTTAAAGATTAATAAATCTATACAAACTTATAATTAGGAAATAGAGAGAAAGGTATATGCATGAGAAAAAAAGAAAATGGAATAGGAGCTCTTACTTCCTGTGCCTGCTTGAAGATGTGAGAGCTTAGCTTCTGTTCCTGTTCCAGCCACCTCTGCCACAATGCCTCCCTGCCATAATAGACTCTTGCTCCTTTGGAACTGTAAGCTAAATAAAGTCTTCCTTTTATGTTCCCTTGGTCATGGTATTTCTATCACAGCAACAGAAAATTAATTACTACAGTCATTGGTACGAGAGAGTGGGCTACTGGCTGTGAAGAACCTGACCATAAGGAGTTTTGCAAGAATATGGGAGACTTTGGAAGTTTGGGCTCAAAAAGTGGTTGATTGTTGTAAGCAGAGTGTAACAGACCATTCTAGTAGGCACCTGGAAGAAAGTAGTGCTGAGAACAATGTAGTTCCAGAGGAAATGAGGATTTAAGCAGCAATTGGAATATTTTGGAAAAGAGTCTGGCTGGAGTCTTCCCACAGCCAAAATGCTTGCCTGGGGCTAAGTTAAAAAGCAATGGACTAATTTCTCTGGTTGAAGGAATTTCAAGACAGCCTAAAGTAAAAATGGTACTGTGGCTATTAATGATGAATATTACACAGATCTACAGTGAAAAAGAACAAATGGGGTAGAGAGACATATAGAATATTCAGTTTGGATTGAAAAAGAAAAATAGGAAGATTAATGTTGGGAGCCAAGGCCTGTGCTTAAGGAGAGGATCCCTTTCATAAGAAGATTAAAGTGATTAAGGAGAGGCCTAGAGATTTACACTTAAACAATGGAGAGAGTGCCATATCCAGCTAAGCCTTCAGCTTCTGAAAAGAAATGCTGCAGGGGATTTCTACTGAAAAAAAAACATTGAAGTGAAAATCTTTTTCTTTAAGTGGATAAAGAAGGATAGGGTCCATCCCAAACTTCTACCCAAACTTGGCAGTGTTGTTCACCTGATGCTGGCTTTAGAGGCATGAAAAATGCAAGAGTGAAGGGGTCATTGGTTCTTCCTCCATGGTTTCAGAGAGCAGCAAGTCCAGGCAGTATGAAGCAGGGGTTTCCCTGCATAAAGAAGGCCCCAATAGGCCATTGCATGAAACTGTGAATCTGAAGATTGATTGGAAGTGGAGACCCCAAGAAGACATTCGTGATGCTAGAGCTGTGAGACATATTCCCAAGAGAGCTGCATATGGTATCAGCCCAAGACAGAGATGTATGATGCACACAGAATATGGCTGAGCCATATAAGCCCTTTGGAAGTAAAGTCTCAGAAATTGGATATGGAGCTACTGGATTTGGATTTTTCCTTCCTGGATTTCAGTCTTGTTTTGTTCCAGTAGTTCCTCACTATTCCCCCATTCCTCCCTTTTGGAACAGGAATATGTATTGTGTTCCACTGTATGTTGGGAGTGTGTAATTTGTCTTTTGGTTTTACAGGGGCTTACAGTTAAGAGATTTCCTTGAGTCGCAGAAGAGACTTTAGACTGTGGACCTTTAAATAGTATTGAGACTAGTAAAGACTATAGAGACTAGGGACTATTTTTGGTCTTTTTTTGAGACAGGGTCTCCCTGTAGCCCCAGCTGGCCTGGAACTCACTATGTAGACCAGGCTGGCCTTCAACCCTTGAACTCACAGAGATCTGCCTGTCTCTGCCTCCCAAGTGCTGTGATTAAAGGCATGTGCCACAACATCCAGCCAAGACTATGGGGACTTTTAAGACTGGACTAAATGCATTTTGAATTTTATATAGTCATGAGCCTATGGGGGCCAGGGAGTGGAATATGGTAATTTGAATGAGAGTGTCCCCTATAGGTTGCAAGTATTTGGACATTTTTCTCCCTACTTGGTGGTGCTGTTTTGGGAGGTCTTAGAAGGTGTGGCCATGCTGGAGAAAGCATGTCACTGGGGGCAGGCTTAGAGAGTTTTTAAGCCTTGCTGCTCTTCAGTTGCTCTCTGCTTCCTGTGCCTGCTTGAAGATGTGAGAACTTAGCTTCTGCTCCTATTCCAGCTATCTCCTGCCACCAGGTCTCCCTGCCATGATGGACTGTAGTTCCCCTGGATCCATAAGCTCAAATAGACTCTTCCTTTTGTGAGTTAAAAAGAAAAGAAAAGAAAATGGAATAGGAATGAATAGGAAAGTGTGTGGATTATGAGTGAGATAAATTATAGAGACAATACAATAGAATAAATGGAGAAACAGAGGGGGACAATCATAAGTAATTGAGGAATAATAAAAAACTTAAATACACCAATTAAGAAATGCTTATCGACTGGTTGAGATTAAAACATAAAAACCAGTGTAACATAAAAAGTAAGATAAAACTATAGAATCATGTTAAAGAGAAATGGGGATAGTGGACAGCCTTGTCTGGTTCCTGATTTCAATGGGAATGCTTCCAGCTTTTCTCCATTTAGAATGATGTTGGCTGTGGGTTTGTTATATATGGCTTTAATTATGTTGAGGTATGTTCCCTTCAGTCCAATTCTCTCGAGGACTTTAAACATAAATGAATGTTGAATTTTGTCAAAGGCCTTCTCTGCATCTATTGAGATGACCATATGGTTCTTGTCTTTGAGTCCATTTATATGATTTATGACGTTTATTGATGTGTTTATATTAAACCATCCCTGCATCTCTGGGATAAAGCCGACTTGATCATGGTGGATGATCTTTTTGATGTATGTCTGTATGCAGTTTGCAAGTATCTTGTTGAGAATTTTTGCATCTATGTTCATTAAGGATATGGGTCTATAGTTTTCTTTTCTGGTTGTATCTTTACTGGGTTTTGGCATTAGAGTGATGCTGACTTCATAGGACTTTGAGTGTTCTCCCTTCTCTGCTTCTATCTTTTTGAATAATTTAAGTAGTATTGGTAAATCTTCTTTAAATGTCTGGTAGAATTCTGCTGTAAATCCATCTGGTCCTGGGCTTATTTTAGTCTGGAAGAAGATGGAAGGACCTCCCATGCTCATCTATTGGAAGAATTAATATTGTGAAAATGACCATCCTACCAAAAGTCATATATAGATTCAATGCAATGCCAATCAAAATCCCCATGACATTTTTCACAGAATTGGAAAAAAACTATCCTAAGATTCATATGGAAGCAGAAAAGACCTCGGAGAGCCAAAACATCCTTGAGCACTAAGAGCAACGCCATGGGGATTACTATACCAGATTTCAAGCTGTATTACAGAGCTATAGTCATAAAAACAACATGGTCCTGGCACAAAGATAGACCCGTAGACCAATGGAACAAAATTGAAGACCCAAATATGAGTAAATACAATTTCAGCCACCTGATATCTGACAAAGGGGCCAAACACATTAACAAAGACAGCATGTTTAGCAAATGGTGCTGGCAAAACTGGATCTCCACTTGTAGAAGAATGAAACTAAACCCCTATCTTTCACCCTGCACAAAAGTCAATTCCAAATGGCTCAAAGGCCTCAATGTAAAGACTGAAACTCAAAACTATTAGAAGAAGAAAGCATTGGGAATGACCTACAAGACATGGGCGTAGGAAAGGATTTTCTAAACAGGACATCAATTGCCCAGGAAACCAGGGCACAAATTAACAAATGGGACCTCATTAAACTAAAAAGCTTCTGTACATCAAAGGAGACAAACAAGGAAGAAAACAGAAAACCCACAGAAAGGGAGAAAATCTTCACCAGTGACACATCCGACAGAGGTTTAATAACCAGAATTTATAACGAACTCAAAAAACAGAGAACCAAGACAAGAAACAACCCAATTAAAAGATGAGCTAAGGAGCTGAACAGAGAGCTCTCAAAAGAAGAAGTAAAGATGGCTATGAAACATCTTAAAAAATTGTTCAACATCCCTAATAATTAGGGAAATGCAAATTAAAACCACTTTAAGATTCCACCTTACCCCAGTCAGACTGGCTAAGATCAAGAAAACAAATTATA
>NW_008331140.1:11332553-11332822 GCF_000622305.1 Nannospalax galili | reverse complement strand
TGACATATGTTCTCCCTCATATGTGGATCCTAGAACCAGACTGTGATAAATAAGTATGCAACCAGACATAACTTCAGGGACCAGGATAATGGAAAGGAAACAGGGAGGTAAAGGAAAGGAAATAACCTGAAAGAGAAGAACAGTAGGAAACAGGCCTTAATAAGGGAGATATGGATAAAGTCTGGATTAGCTTAAGGGAGAGGGGAGGGAAGGGTATACAAGGAACCTAGGGGATAAAGGGAAAGAAGGAGCTCAAGAGAGGTAGGACC
>NW_008331140.1:11325559-11331406 GCF_000622305.1 Nannospalax galili | reverse complement strand
ATTAGAAACACATATGCGTCTTAATGTCAGTTGTATTAAAAATGAAGTTTTCTGTATGAAACTGTGTATTTTAATAATGAAATTGATATCTTTTTTAAAGTTTAAAACTTCGTTTAATTTTATGTCTTATAGGGTTTATACAGAGTACAATATTGTATAACTGTATTAATTCAACTGTAAACCTAATAATTTACAGCCAATTTTGAAAAAGAAGCACCTTAGCTCTGGAAATTGTTATTGAATGCTGTTGTAATAAAATGCCTTTTCTAATCATTTGGTTATGAAATCAACAATTAAAAATAATAATAACAATAATTAGTAGATGTGAAAAACATTACCATTGAAATCTACCTGATGACTTTATATCCATACTTCTGAAGCTGTATTGAATGAATCTTGTATTATGAGATGAGCATGAACTTATGGGGAGCAGGAGCAAAAAGATTAGAAATGGATGTGCATCTTAGTGTCAATTGTATTAAAAATGAATTTTTCTGTATGAAACTGTGTATTTTAATAATGAAATGGAGATCTTTTTTTTTTTAAAGGTTAAACCCTCATTTAATGTCTTATAGGGTTTATACTGAGTACAGTATTGTATAACTATAACAATTCAACTGTAAACCTAAAAATTTACAGCCAATTTTGAAAAAGATGCATCTTAGCTCAGAAAATTGTTATTGAATATGTCAATGCTGTTGTAATGGAATGCTTCTTCTAAGTATGTGGTTATTAAATAAATAATAAACTGAAAAAATGTAAAAAAATATAGAATCATTATCTGTTCTTTCCAGGGATGGATATCAAATCCCTTTTCTACCTGAAATGTCTTCTGGTACAAATTATGCTGAAGAGAGACCTCCTACTGCTCATATCACTAGATCTACTGGAATAGAAGAGATAGGTGGTGTATAGTGTCTCTGTGAAGTGAAAACAGATTACAGGTTGGGTTGAATTTCTTCCCAGGCATCAGCAGGGGTCAGCCTGCCCTTAGGAGTTGCCCAGCCCTCGGTATGGAGTGGTGCTCCAGGGTATTCCAACTACCTACTATTTTCCATTTGTACTGAATGGTCACACTTCCCGTACACATGAATTTCGATGCCTAGACCCTCATGTGACCATGTCAATGCCTGTATTTACTTGGTTGCTAGATATACTCAAGCTGCCTATTTGTCAATACCCATAGTCTTAGCTTGAGTAAGTTTTTCTCTGAAACCGTGTTTCAGTTCAGGTCACCTAACACAGGGTGTTTGTATGATTCTGTATTTCTTTGGCAATTGTGCTGTTAGTGGGTGGAGAAAGGCTTTGTTGTGTGGAGATGAAGTTGTGCAGGGTTGTCCCTCTTCCTCTCCTCATGTGAACAGAGTGATTGGACTGAAGAGTTTCTCTCAGCATCTGTTCCCACCTTGCCCCAGTTTTTTTAGGTAGTGATACTGCATGGCCAACACTAGGGAATTTTCCAGTATCTGCTTCATGCAACACATGGGACTTCAAAATTTGGGTGTTGTTTTGCTTTTACGGACTTGTTTTTTTCTTTGCAGGGTGAGGAGACAGACGGATTTCCCCTTCCTTAATGCTTTGTTCGATACTATGATTTAGAGTTTGTGTTTCCCTTATAAATTTAGCATTCAGTATTTCTGTATTATATGTAGTCTGTCACAGTCCTTAGATTACTGCAGTCCTTCAATTGCCTTTCCATGCCTCACCTCTTTTTGCAATCACAGATGATGACATGTTCTCTTTGACAGACAACATGTAGATGTAAGAGAGTGCTGACTATCCCTACTTCATTATTGTCCCTCTCTTTTGGTATCCCCATTTTATACGTAAGGGAATTGAGCATCAGAGTTTTAAAATAATATTTTCTGTGCAGCATTAATCTTCTGATTCAGAGTGCTGGGTTCAGTCTTCTATTCATAGTTCCAGACATATAACTACATCTCAAGATAATTTAGTTGAATGTTGAGAGATCTCAAATAAAATAGTCGATCAAGATACATTTAATCAAGTCATCTACTATTCAGTTTTTCAGTGAGATAATATTAAGTGAGGTAATCCAGACTCAGAAAGAAAGAAACAAAAATATGTTACCCCTAATCTGAAGATCATAGTCTATAATGTACATATGTGTATATGTACACAGGTATAAGAAAAAGGCTAAGGAAAATTGGCTTCTGGGAGACTTGAGGGCGGGGAAATTAGTGAATGAGAAGCTTCAGTGTGTGAGGAAAGAGATCTCCTTTAATATTCTTTAAGAGATGCAAGGAAAGATAAACTACTTTTTGGTCATATTTGGCCACTAAACCACAGGTGTTTTTTTTTTTTTTTTTTTTTTTTTTTTTTGCATGAGAGTCCACGTAGTTGCTCAATATGTGCCCCTAGTATTTATTTGTTTTATCAGTACACCTGTGGTTTCTTTCTAACTTCATTATGTATCCCTTCATAATTCTGATTCTGCCAAGTTTCTGACCCATATGATCTTTCTTTCTTCTCTAGTCTTTTCTATATGTACTTGGATGTAACAACCATAAGTTAGTCCTTAGGATTAAGCATTCCATCTATAATTACTTTCTGGCTCTTCTTTTCCTGACTGTTTCAGGCAGTATTGATTCCAAATATAGGAACTTAGACCTGACTATTAGAATTAATCTGACTAACCAAGCTTTCAGTTATATTCAGGTGGACCCCTTTTAAGGGTTCATGAAGAACAAGGCTGGATTTTTTTTTCTTTTTAGAAAAGATGCAAGACAATAGAGAGGTTTTTTTTTGAATCCCAAGTTTAAAGGCCTGTAACCTCAATTCTCAAATCTGTTTTTCTATTTTTTGAAAGTCCTGGGTGCTTTTTCAGTAGCTAAATTTTAAGATTTTAATATGTATTTCCCAGGAGTTGATACCATCTATATGTAGTCTTGTGAGATATATGAAAAATATGCACCTTTGCACTTATATTTTTATTAAACAGTGACTCAGTTTCTGCAAAATACATAACTAACATTGGTATTCACCATAATGATTCTGCTTTGAAGTTATCAGTCTAAAGATTTCATTTTTTTCTACAGATAATTTTGAGTAACAAAAATTTACAGTCTCTTTTTCCAAAGATAAATTTTCCTATATCCACAGTTACCACTTAAGAAAAAAGAACTTGTTAAATTAATTCTTGAAATGTATTCACTGAGAAGATGAAAAGATAGAATCATAAAAATGACATTAAATACTTTCTCATATTCTATTCCATTAACTTGGATAACAAAGGTCAAATTTGACACAGAAGTAGCTAAATAATTACTGAATAAAAACGAAGGTAATGAATGGCCTTAGTAACTGAATGAGATTGACTCCCACTTAGGTTAAAAATTGAAAAATAAAAAATTCCTGATTCAAGTTGGACTATTTCATTATGCAGATTGAAAACCTGGATTCAAAATAATAGTGAAATTGTTATAAGTTTAAAACAGAGAACTGTTTCACTACTAATCTGTTCATTTGCCTGGCATGAACTGAGGCTTTATAGTAAACAACTTTAGATTAAAAAGATACAACAGATAATCATTAATAAAAATTACTTAATTTTTATTTCAACATATACAATTCTTTTATCTGAAGAAAATAAAATTTGAAGAGATAAAGGAAGCATCATTACCAGGGAACAGTGCTGAGCAGAATAAAAAAGCCGTGTGAATGAGTTTCTGATTGGGCTTAAACTGATTCACCTGCTATGAAGATTGCCGGATTGGATTTTTGACCTGACATATAGTGTCTGCCTCTCATTCCATGTTGGAATTGCTGCCTTTGCTCATACACTTATAAGAGAATATACAAGGCCATTTGGATGAAAGGAGTCTGTCTTATGAAATGCATCCTGTTGAACAAAACTTATCTATTATAACAAAACTCACCATAATTCATCCTCCTTCCTCTCTCACAAGCCACAGCCAAAGTATCTGTGTCCATTCTTACATTAGTATTTCTCTTAAGAGCATCCATCACATGTCAGGTATAAATTACCAGTGATATCTGAGATTTCTCCCCTTTTCTCCCCAAATATAAATGGGTTAGTAGTCCAAACAGCCTGAGTATGTCAAAAAAAATTGCAGAGAAGTGGATCCAAGTAATCAGTGTAGAATGCAAGTTGAGTACATTGTTTTGGGTGCTAGCTACTCAGCAGGGAGATCAACTTATGAAGAAAAAAATCCCTCACTGACTCTTGTACTTTTCTCCCTTTTCTCTGACCCACAGCCACACCTTAGAGCCCTAAGACCCTTAACTGTCCTTCTTATTATTTTTTAATTCTCTGTATGTCTGTGTCTCTGTGTAAGATTGTGTTCAAGAGCCAGAGGTACAAGATCCCCCAGGAATTGCTGATACAGACGCTTGTGAGCCACCTGATATGGTTGCTGAGAATTGAACTCGAGTGATCTGGAAGAGTATCAGATGCTCTTAACCACTGAGCACTTTCTCCAGCCCTTAACTGACTTTTTAAAAGATTTCATAAAGTACCCCTAACTCCAGGCTTCTCTCTAACTATTCCTATTTTATCTTTATCTTTCTTTTGTCAGATTAATTTTCTATAAAATAGCTCTGATTTTATCATTTCTTTACACAAGACCTCATTAGTTAATGTCAAGACCTAAATACTGAAAAAGAGAAGAGACAAGATCTGCTGGTAGTCTACATCACCTCTTTGGTGAATGATAACAATGGCTAATATTCGATGATCCATCTCTGTGCTACCTAGGCCTTATTGCAAGAATCTTTTCAACATTTGTTAATTTAGTTCTCGAAATAACATGGTGACGTAGGTATTATTCATATTGATGAGGCAACTAGCCCCTCCAGAAAGAAACAATAATTTAAGATTACACAGAATCGAAGCAACGAAATTGAGATTCCAAGCCAGACAGTCTGACTCATAACCCAGTGCTGTTAATAAATGTTTTATAGGTAAATATTCAGCAATTTATAACTAAGTCTATTACAAAAGTGTCATAACATAAACTTCTGATCCATCCTGTGTGAATTAACACTCTATAGACTTCCTACTATATATGCAAGAGTGTTAAAGAGTTGGGAAGCAACGAAATTGAGATTCCAAGCCAGACAGTCTGACTCATAACCCAGTGCTGTTAATAAATGTTTTATAGGTAAATATTCAGCAATTTATAACTAAGTCTATTACAAAAGTGTCATAACATAAACTTCTGATCCATCCTGTGTGAATTAACACTCTATAGACTTCCTACTATATATGCAAGAGTGTTAAAGAGTTGGCATTTAGTCTCCAAGGTTTATCTCAAACTCAGTTGTTACTTCTATGCCATGAAAGATCATATTACCACCTCCCTCAGGTCAACATTGCTTTCCCTACTCTCTTTCCAACTGTACTTAATTTTTAATCATATTATGGTACTCTAAACTTTTGTTTTTTTCTTCACATTATGAGCCCCTGACAATGTGGATTAATCATATTTTTATAGGCAGTTTCATAAGCCAATCTTTTTTTTCTTTGTGATAGGGCCTCCCTGTAGACCCAGTTGCTTGCCTCTGCCTCCTGGGTGCTGGGATTAAAAGTCAATATTATTATTATTTTTTTAATTAGAAGAAGCATTTCATTACTACAGCATTAACCTATTCAATAACATTTTTCTGAGCTAGGGTACATCTCTTTCAAAATTGGCTGTACATTTTTCGGTTTAATTTGCCTCTGCCTCCTGGGTGCTGGGATTAAAAGTCAATATTATTATTATTTTTTTAATTAGAAGAAGCATTTCATTACTACAGCATTAACCTATTCAATAACATTTTTCTGAGCTAGGGTACATCTCTTTCAAAATTGGCTGTACATTT
>NW_008331140.1:11323619-11324058 GCF_000622305.1 Nannospalax galili | reverse complement strand
CAAGTGTCTCTGCAATAAGACGAGTTCTTTGGGTATATGCCAAGGAGTGGTATAACTGGGTCAAATGGTAGGTTCATTTGTAGTTTCTTAAGAATTCTCCACACTGCTTTCTATAGGGGCTGAACCAATTTGCAGCCCCACCAGCAGTGGATGAGTGTTCCCCTTTCCCCACATTCTCTCCAACATTTGGTATCATTTGTTCTCTTGATCTTAGCCAGTCTGACTGGGCTAAGATGAAATCTTAAAGTAGTTTTAATTTGCATTTGCCTAATTACTAATGATGTTGAACACCTTTTAAGATGCTTCCTAGCCATCTTTATTTCTTCTTTTGAGAACTATATGTTCAGATCCTTGGCACATCTTTTAATTGGGTTATTTGCTTTCTCGATTCTTTGTTTTGTGAGTTCTTTAAATATTCTGGATTAAAATCCTCTGTCAG
>NW_008331140.1:11304006-11320194 GCF_000622305.1 Nannospalax galili | reverse complement strand
GAAAGGTAAGCCTCGGAGCCCCAGAAAGAGGCTGGCAGGTGTTGCAGGACCAGGGCAGTAGAGGGAGGTGAGGGCGGGTCCAGATCCAGAAGCAGTGCTCCTGGGGCCCAAGGATGGCACTAAGTTGGTCTGGATGAAAAACATCAGGAAGCAGTATTTGTTCCCCAGGTGTCTGGGGTCCCAAGACTAGGAATGGCACAGGGCCCAAACTAGGAGCAGAGAACAGTGGGGGAGATGGAAGGGTGAATGTGGCCGGGAGGTCAATGCGCGGAGGGCTGTGTGATAGACCCACCCCAAGAGGCCTGAGGATAGGAGAGCCAGGAGAGTTAGCCGGTGGTGCAGGTCCAGGGAAGCAGAGAGAGGTGAGGCGGGGCCAGGTCCAGAAGCAGTCCTGGCGGCGTCAAGGCACGGAGGGCTGCATGGTAGAATTACCCCCAGAGAGGCCTGAGGGCGGGAGAGCGGGCCAGGAGAGTTAGCTAGTGGTGCAGGTCCGGGAAACAGGGAGAGGTGAGGGTGGGGCCAGGTCCCCTGGAAGCAGTGCTCCTGGGGCCCAAGGAAGGCACCAAGCTGGCCGGGTCAAAAACGATCAGGAAGCAGCACCAGTTCCCCAGGTGTCTGGGGACCCAAGACCAGGAATGGCGCAGGGCCTAAACCAGGAGCAGAGAACAGCGGGGGAGATGGAAGGGCGAATGAGGCTGGGGGAGTCAAGGCACGGAGGGCTCCATGATAGACCCACCCCAAGAGAGGCCTGAGGGTAGGAGAGCAGGCCAGGAGAGCCATAAGCCAATCTTTATAGCTTGTACAAAGCCTGAAATACAATGGATACTCAAAACATACATTTTGAATTATAGTATCAAGTAATATAAAATTATTTTGTGACCATAAACATCTACGAACACTCACACATTCTGTCCTATCACAGTTCTTTCTTCATATTTTTTACTTTATAGTTTAGAATAGCATGAGTAGGTTTTTTCCTTGTCCTTCTAACCATAATCTGTTCCTTTGGGCTACTCTTTTTCCTTCAGTCATATTGGGATTTTATTATTAGAACACAAGATCAGTTATCAATTCATTCTACCAAAAGTATTTATGTAGGAACATTCCCTCCCCACATTCCCAGAAAAATTGACACGTTCTCTCCATGGCCAACCCAGCTCCTCTAGATCTTGCTTTCCCCAAGCCACCATGTAGATTCACCCCTTTCCACTCCGTCATCCCACCTAGAGTCTCCAAGATCTTTTTTACCCACACTCCAAGTAAACAATGCTCCTTCCAACCACAAAGATCTGTTCAGCTCGTATAAAATATTGTTTCCCACACCACTTGCCAGACCCTGCTTCATCCCACACTTAGGCCTGCCCAACTCCTCTGGTACCTCAACTTTCCGGGCCACCAAGAAGACTCTGCTCCTTTTCATCCTGTAGACAGTCCCTCTCCTCTGTGTTCTTCCTTCTCTGAGCCTCAGGGTAGTCCTTGCTCTGCCTCATCCCATGGCCCTCTTATCTACTCTAGGATCTTCCAACCCCATGCATCAGATCAGTCCCACTGTTTCCCCTCTTATAAACCACAGGCCCCACAGGATTGCACTTCCCAGTGTTCCCAAATTGGACCTGCCCCTCTTGACCCCGGAGGCCTCCTGACTACACACCCAGATTCCCTCTAATCGCTGGTTACCCAGAGCTTACTTAGAATAGGGCAATCAAGCAGGGAGAGTCACATAAAATGGAAATGGAATCAGGAGAGGACCAGTAAGGATCCTGCTAAGCCTTGAGATAGTGACTGTTAACGTAGATAGTAGCAGACTCTCGAAGTCAGCTGGGGCTCCATGGAGACCCTGTCTCAAAAAGACAAAAAAAAAAAAAAAAAAAAAGAAAAAAAAGAAAAAGCCAAGTAAATTTTCATAAACATAAAAAAAAAAAAAAAAAAAAAAAAGACCAAGGAGATAACATGTAGCTCTCAATACCAGTTACACAGAAGAAAAGAGCATCTCAACACTCTTATAACTTAATCATCTCATAAACATTGTACATACACTGAAAAGTTGATTTGAGCTAAAAGAAAGAAGGAACTAACAAACAAACCATTTCACATGTGCAAGTCCCAGAGAAGTTATAAAAGTAACATGAAAAGTCAAGAAAAGAGGCCTCCTTCCAAAATTACTGATCACATAATGATGAACCCCAATGAGAATGACCTGGAAAACATTTAAAAGAATTCAGTATAATTATTATAATAACTATGTTCAAAGAATTTAAAGAGGATATGAATATACTCAAAGAGAACAAATCTGAATTCAAAGAGTTGAATGAAATGTGGAAGTCAATCTAAGATATGTAAATATAATTCAGTATAGAGATACAGCTGCTGAAGGAAAGTCAGAATTAAATGGTACTGAAAATGAAAAAACTCAGTAAGTCAAATAAAAACCTCAATTGAAAGTCTCAACAAAAGAATAGCTCATGTGAAAAACAGAGATTCGGGGCTGAAAGACAAAGTAGAGAAACAGCATCACTCAGTAGAGAGCACTGATTGACATAGATGCCAAAATTCTCAATAAAATTCTGGAAAGTCAAATCAAGATCATATCAAAAACATCATTCATAATGATCAACTTGGGTTCATTCTAGAGGTGCAAGGATGGTTCAACATACATATGTCGAAGAATGTTATCCATCACATAAATAAACTTAAACACAGAAATCACATGATCATCAAATTAGATGCCCAAAAAAAGCCTTTGACAAAACTTCTTCATAATAAAAAGCATGGAGAGACTAAGAATGAAGGGATCCTACCTCAGTGTACTAGAAGTTATATACAAAAGCAATAGCTAACATCATGATAAATTAAGAAAAATTCAAAGCAATACAAGCATGTCCATTCTCTCCACTCTTATTCAATATAGTATTTGAAGTGTTAGCTATAACAATAAGAGAAGGAAATAAAAAGAATACTAAAAGGAAATGAAGAATTTAAAGTATCTCTGTTTACAGATGATATGATTCTATACATAAGAGCCCCTAAAGACCCCACCAAAACTTCTTAGAGCTCATATATACTTTCCTCAAAGTTGCAAGATACAAAATTAACACACAAAATTAGTAGCCTTCTTATACATCACTGACAAACATACTGAAAAAGAAATCAAGGAAACGCTCCTTCTCACAATACACACACACACACACACACACACACACACACACACATAAATAAGAGGGAATAAACTTAACCAAAGGAATGAAGGACCTCTACAATGAAAACTTTAAGAAAGAACTTTAGGAAGACAGCAGAATTAAAGAGCTCCCATACTCATGGATCACAAGATTTGATTTAATGAAAATGGTCCTTCTACCAAAAGCAATTTACATATCCAATGTAATCCCAATCACAATACCAGGACTTTTCTTCACGCGCCTACAAAAAGAACAATCTCAAAATCAATTTGGAGGCACAAAAGACCAAGGATGGCCAAAGCAATCCTGAACAAAAAGAATACTGCACAAGTTATCACCAAGTCTGATTTCAAATTATACTGCATGTACTGGATAACTTTAGTTGTCAACTTGACACACCTGGATAGAGGGAGCCTCAATTGGGGAACTACTTCCATTGGACTGGTCTGTGGCCAGGTCCATGGGGCATTTTCTTGATTACTGAGTGATGTGGGAGGGCCCGGCCTACTCTGGAAGGTGTCACCCCTGGCAGGTAGTCCTGCGTTGTGTAAGAAATCAGTTTGAACAATGGGCCAATAAGCAGTATTCCTTCATGCCCTGTGCTTCAGCTCCTGCCTCCAGGTTCCTGCCATGAGTTCCTCCTTGGGCTCCCTCAGAGATGAACTGTGTCCTAGGAGATGTAAGCCAAATAAACCCCTTCCTCCCCAAGTTAGTATTGGTCAGAGTGTTTTCTCATAACTAACTAGAGATGCTAACTAGAACACTGAAAAGCCGTAGTAACAAAAATAGCATGATACTGGTCCAAAAACAAATGGCTCAATGGAATTGAATAGTGGACCAAATATAGCTCCAGATAACTACAACTACCTGATCTTTGACAAAGACACCAAACACATAGACTGGTAAAGAAGATAGCACCTTTCACAAGTGGTATTGGTCAAACTGGATAGCTACATGCAGAAGAATGAAACTAGATCTTTATCTTTCACCATGCACAAAACTCAATCTCAAATAGATCAAGATGATACTCTGAAAGTCCTAGAGGAAAAAGTAGAGTATGTTTCAACTTATAGGCATAGGTGAGGACATTCTGATTTTTTAAAAAATACGGTCTCACTATGTAGCTGTGGCTGGCCTGGAACTCTAGGATGAGTTCCTACAGAGATGCACCTGCCTCTGCCTCCTGAGTGCTGGGATTAAAGGGATATGCCACCATAGTGCATAAGAAATAAGACCAATAATAGACAAATGTGATCTCATGAAACTAAATTGGTTCTGTTCAGCAAAAGAAATGGCCCATTTGTTGAAGAGTCAACCCACATAATGGGAGAAAATTTTGCCAGCTATACATCTGATAGAGGATTAGTGTCTAGAATATACGAAGATTTTTTTTAAGCCTAAACACCAAGAAAACAAACAACACAATTAAAATGGATTATGGGGGCTAGGAATATGGCTTAGTTGATAAAGCATGAAGTCCTGGGTTCAATCCCTATCACATTTAAAACTGGGCATGGGGGTGCATATCTGTAATCCCAGCACTGGGGAGGTGGAAGATAGATTAGAAGTACAAGACAATCTTTGGCTTTAAGGAATTCAAAGCCTGCCTCAGATTCATAGTCTCTCTCTCTCTCTCTCTCTCTCTCTCTCTCCCTCCCTCTCTCTCTCTCCCAGTTACAGTCTGTCTCTCCATGATCAGAGAGGCTCCAGAGGCACCTAACACAGCACAAACTATTGCATTTCTCTTGGTTGCCCACCATAAATAGACATTTAGACCCTATTGCTGAAGGCACCACATACTTTGGTTGCAGAACTTAGAGAAACACATCTTGAACTGATCAAGAAACTCTCCCTGCCAGCTAGATTTTGTATTGCTGGAAAGTGCTACGCAAGGTGCTTGAGGAGAAAAGTTATCAGTGTTCTTACTCAGCACTGTACCCTGCATCTACAATACCAATTTTGATATTGGCATTATGCCCTTGAAACTCCAGGATCAACAGCTAAATAATGCTTTTTGCCTTATGAAACTACACAGACTTGGGCATTTTTGTTATAGTACTGAAAACAAATTAATGTAAAGCACTATTAGATTTTCAATAAATAGTGATTGGAATTACATTTTTCAGATATACTCTGCCCATACACATGCATATCCTGCCCTCTTCTTTAAAAACTATTTATTATTTTTATTTTATGTGTATGAGTGTATTGTCTGAATGTAGGTAAGTGCACCTGTGTCATGCAATGCCCGCAGAGGACAGAAGAGGCCGTCGGATCCCCTGGAACTGGAGTTATGGACAGTGGTTAGCTGCCATGTGGGTGCCAAGATTTGAACCTGGGTTTTCTGCAAGAACAACCAGTGTTCTTAACCACTGAACCATCTCTCCAGTCCATATCCTGCCCTATTATAAATATCAAACACCAAAGTGGTACATTCCATGTAATTGCTGAACTTACATTAATTTATCACCTGTATTGTATATTAGGTTTCTATCTTAGTATTGTACATTCTAATTGAAGAAATATATAATAGTGCATAACCACCATTGCAATGTCACACAGAGTAATTTAGGGGCTCAACACTACCTCTATTTTTAATTCTTAAAATGTTCTAAGTACTCACCCTCAGGAATGTTACATTAGCAGTAGTCAAATCAGGTTATCCATAAGATATAGAAACATTTTCTTTCTCCCCATTTCCTGTTTCCCAAACACACCCTTCTCAGTCTTGGAAGGTCAAAAGTAAAAGCAGCCTCTTTCAGTGTTTAAATATCATTGCCAGGTATTATATATGCATTCCTACAGGGCTTAGGTCTTTGAATCATTATGAAACCCTTCCTCTTTTAAAATTCAAATGTTTCTGATAGGAGAGTTCATATAATGGCTAATATCCATTCCAGTTCTGACATTCTACAATTTTATAATTTTAGGGCCTATATGCTCCTCATCTGTGATTCACACTATCATTACTGTTTATAAACCTGATCTTTGAGATGGTGAACTCCTAACCTGACTTTTTAAAATATTCAGTGCTAAGAAAGTAATTCTGTTTTCTAATAGTTTCTTTTTCATATAAAAAGCTTTAGAGAAAGGCCTACTTAATAAAAATTCAGAAATGTAATAACATCCAGGACTTGTGATCCTTGATTTAAAAAAAAGAGGTAATAGAAATTCTAATGAAAATAATCATTTTAACAACCTGCAGGTCTCCCTCTTCTGTAACTGAAAGTAGAATTTTTATCTCCTGAACTAACCGTTCTCATTAGTATTCATGAAACCTTTGTAGGAAAGAGCTATCTAAAGGATGGATTCATTGCTGATGTTTTTTATCCTAAAGGAACATACTAAATTGAGAGACAATTTTCTGTCTGCATGTATGTCTGTCTGCATGCCTGGTTCTATCTCTTGCTTTCCTTAAGCAGCTCTTATTAATGGCTCCATATAGCAAATTATATGGGTGTGCAGCTGAAGCAGTACTACAGATAGTAGCCAAAGGAACATAATATATATTGCTAAAGCATTAAGAATCAAATTTAACTCAAATTAAATACAAACTAAATTGCAATCTATGAAATTCCAGCATTGCCTAGTCCATGATCCACTACGTAAAGACAGGGGCATGTGGAATACAGTGTGAAGTATGTCAGTTTTACTTTGTGGTCCCAGAACCTCATAATAAGATAAAGAATAGGAACAAATATTTGCATTCATTTTTGCTATTTCTTATGAAAAATTAGTTCATTTCTATATTGGTAGTTAGAGGAATGGAGTGAAAAAAGTTTGACAAAAGACTTATTTTACTATCAAGTTGACTGTGGCTTAAAGGAATATACATATATACATATATATACATTTATATGTGTGTGTGTGCAAATGTGAATATATTACAGAGGGGCTGTGTCACTGTGAAGTTCTGTATCAGCTCTAAATACCTCAAACTTAACTCCCAGATTTATTTCTCTGATTAAATATAGAAATGTATACTATTAAAATAGTGCTGTGGAATTTTCCACATGAGAAAACTCTTGAACTTGATGCTTCCTTAGCATGAATAATCTTACACTCATAGTTCCACATTCTTACAGTAGAGTTATAGGCAACAAGATATGCCTAAATATGTGTGCGTTCCATCCCTGGTATGAGCAAAATCCTCCACTGACTCCCAATTATCCCATGAGATTCAAAAACTTTAGCTTTATTCTGATTGCATCCACTTCCCCTTAAGTTGTCTAGAAAGCACCTATTCATTTCAAGATTTAACTTTTGTCACGTTCTCCTTGAAAATATCCTTAACTCTGTATTTTGAATTAAATATTCCTTCTGTGTATCACCAATATCTCCTTGCAGCCTACACGTCATTTGTTTTCACATTGCTTGTATGGGATCCATTCACAGGGGAAATCATATTTTTGTCATCTCTGTATTCTCAGCACCAGATATGCATTCAATGAAACAGCATGGAATTTAACTAAATTTATTTCTTCTCTTTTGCAAAGACAAATGAATGTTTTCATACACAGGCAGTAACAATCTTAATAAGCATGAAATAAATACCAATTTAGAACCCTTTGTAGTCCTTAGGATGAAAGAATGTTTGTATATCAATTTTATTTTCTTTTACTAACTGAAGGAATTCTTTACAACATTACAAGCCTCCAATTATGATGCAAACTTGTGATGATGAGTCGTAAAACTTGATAGCCAGCAAGTCTCCCTAAGGGATTTTTAGAGGATGTTACAAGGAAATTAAATCCTTATGGTCCATTCAGATATGGGTCAAAATATCAGCATATTCCTTTGGGACTGTAGCAATGTCCCATCTCATCAAACAAGCTCTAATTAACAGTAATGTTTATTTCAAATTCAGTTATTATCCTCATTATTCTTTTAGTACCTAGAAGAAAACACCATTGCTTCCTTAATTCCCCACTCTGTCAGTCAAGACTTCCCATGGCAGTACCCATAGCAACATCAGTTTGCAGCACAACCTGTTCTCCTTTTACCTAATTGACAATAAATACTCTAGTCAAAAATCTGTAAGGAAAATTAAGACCAAAATAAGTCTATTCAGCCTAGGAAGTGTCTTGTCTATTTAGGCTGCTGTAACAAAATGCCTTAGACTAGGTAGCATATATACAACAGAAATGTGTTTCTCAATGCTCCAGATGCTAGGAATTCTAAGATAGTTTTTTATAAAACTTTATTTTTGATAATTGCATGTATCCATAGAATGTACTGTGATAGTATTCACCATCACCATCTCTTATCCCTCTCCCACTCCTGCTGGTTCCCTTCTTCCTAACTGTTCCCCTCCCTACCTCTGTCTTTTGTGTATGTGTAGGCCTTATGCAGGTAGCCATATTTGCTGTGTGCTCCTGACTTCAACAGCCATGTCATATCTAGAATACAGAATTTCATATCACAACTCTCCATCTTCTAGCACTTACAATCTTTCTGACCCCTCTTCCAGGATGTTCCTAAGCCTTGGAAGAGTTGATGTCTCATTTAGGGTTGAACACTCCACATTCACTTATTCTCAGCACTCTGGCCAGTTATGTGTCTGTAGAAATCATTGCCTTTTGCAAAAAGAAACCTCTCACCGTGGCTGAGAGCAGCACTAGTCTATGAGCATAAAGTTTTTAGGAGACAGTTCGCCTACGTGTTCATTTAGTAAAGCACCAGTAGTACATTATCTGCTATGCCTGTGACTTCCCCAGCTATTGGCTTTTAATTGTGTTTAGCAAAGCACCAGTAGTACATTCACTGCTATGCCTGTGACTTCCCAACTATTGGCTTTTGACTGTGATTACAGTATCAGGCATCTACTCCCTCCAGTGGATCAGGTCTCAAATCTAATCAGGAAGCAATTGGTTAACTGCAAAACAGTCAAGCCACTATTGCAGCAGTGGATGCTGTTAGACCATGGGCCTGCCACTTTAGAGATAGTGTTCACTCTAAGAGACCAGACCAGATCTAGTGGGCCAGGAAAAATCAGGCTACACACAGTCTTATAGCTCTTTCCAGGACAGAGAGTTAAGCAAGTGTACTGTGCTGTGGCCTCAAATCTGCAGGACAGATTTGTGTCTTGACCCAGTACCTGACTCTTTTGACAGGTAAAGGTAGGCTATATTGAACCAAATCACATGATGTAAAACTTCACACCAGTCCTCAAAAACTTTTTAAGTTAACAATATAATTGAATATACCATGAATTCAGTTAAATAAAAAAATATTCTAAATACTTTAATATATTTACTGCAATTAGTTTAGAATATTTAAAAAGTCATTAAAAATAACATCAAAAACATCAAATGCCTATTAATGAATTTAGAAAAACATGTGAATGCCATTTTTTAAGAAATTTAAAATCTTAAACAAATAGAGAGATATTACATGTTCTTGTGCTAGAAGACACAGTATTGTTAAAATATAAAATTCTCAAAAGTGAACTATTGATTCAACTTAAGATCCAAGCAGATTTAATTTCTGTCATAATTGATCAGCTGAGTCTAACATTTGAATGGAAATCTAAATGACCAATAGTGGCAACAGTGGTCAAGGTGAAGAGGAAAGTTCAAGAATGAGAAGTACTAACCATTCAAACCTACTATAAAGCTATACCAAATAAGAGTGGTGAAAGGATAGAAAAATAAAGCATAGGACAGAGCAGAGACACATAGTCAGATTCACCCAGGTTCAGTCTCTTCCTTCATGACAAAGCCTTTACTGCTAATAAGCAGGGATGAAGGGTGTGGGGACCTAAAGGCCCCACCTTGCATAGGTCCAAAAGGAAGTTACTGGGGGTGCAGTCTGGCTTGCTTTGAAAGTCTGACGAATACTTCCACACTGCTGAGGAGTGCATGATCAGCGCGTGACCATCCTTAAGATACACCCTCAGGGGGGAGGGGGGATTTCCAGGTGCCTTTATAAGCTTTGTAACACCTGCAATAAATAAGTCCCTGCTTGACTAGGCTCCCTGTTGTGTCTCAGTGTCCCCGGGTAATGGGGGCGGTGGGGGCGTGCTTACTCATCCCCAATCATCACCTCCCTGGGGGTCACTGGTTCAAACCCTTGGCAGAAGGGAATGAAAAACAAATAATCAGAAAGTGAACCAAATTGGAGTGGATCGTTCTTTAAATTTTAATAATTTTCTCATGGGTTTTCGATGGAAAACATGAAGGCAAATAAAATACCTACGTGTATGTTACCCAAGTTCTCTTAGGGTCCCTTGCTCCTGATGTGGGTAGACAAACCACATAACATACCTTTATCTGAATTATGCATACTTTATCCCTTTTGGGGGGGAGGGGAGAGACCTACAAAGAAATGAACTCCTGACACCCAGCACCCAGCTCTGTGTGGCTCAGCCCGCTGTTTCGGATCTCTTTTGCCCACAGTCTGCCTCATCTCACATCCCGCATTCCCACTCACCCCACAGAGTTCCATGAGATGTCCACAGGGTCCTCGCGAGGTCCCCCAGTGCTCCACAGGGTCCAGGGCAGGCTGGCTTGCCTGCACCCTGTTCTCTGCTTCCCAGTATGGTGCCAATCCTTTTGTTCCAATCTCTCCCCATGATACGCACCACCCTTCTTCCCAGGGTGTCCTGTGCTAGCCCATGGCTCTTTATAAGTCCAGGAGGAATAAATCATTTTCAGGCTACCCTCCACCCCATTCCTCCACTCTTACAATCTTTCCTCCAATCTTCCACAAGGGTCCCTGAGCCTTAGAGGGGGTGACAGATGTAGGGTGATCTCTCTTGCATCATGGCGAGATAGTGACTTCTTGGGCCTCCCCATTATTTGTCTTCAAGCTATGGGCATTGATCTATCTCAGTGATGTATCTTCTACTATAAAGACAGATGGAAGGAAGTAGACACATCTAAACGAACATGAATGTAAATACAAATACCTAGAGGATATCCCAGTACATGTACTATATTCATTAAACAGTATACTTGTAATGGCTTCCCCACTAGGGCCTATAGCTTTTCTCACCACAGGAGGTTGGCCTAGTCTACAGCACCAGATGCGTGTTCCACCCCTAGGAGTGGGCCTTATCCAATTAGAAATTTGTCAGTTGTACGTGTGTTGGTTGAGCCATTATTGCACTTGTACGCATTGCTTGGCATGTCCATAGTGTGTAGCACATGGGGTCCATTGTTGAGTAGAATCATAGGGGATCCTTTCTTCCACAATCACCTGCATAGCTCCTTCTGGCACTACGAATGTCATCCATCCAGTGGCACGGAGTTTTTGGCTTAGTCTCAGCTCCATCTTTTCTTTTCCTCCTGTGCCCACATCGTGCAGTGTCTTCAGCAACATGGCCTAACTGACCCTTTCAGTGTATAACCGACATTAGTGACAATAGCCTTAGTAAATTTGAGAACCTCTAGGATCTCTTTCTGACCAACAGCTAATAGGGGGGCAACCCACCCCTGGTACCGTAGATTTTCTTAACAGTTGTATAGTTTGGGAGCCTCTGTTTTTATCTTACCCAACCATAAAACTCCCAAGAATCTTACAGCTATAGCCAGCCTTTGTTTCTTCAGGTATCTTTTAAATGGGTTTCACATCTGCAAAACACTCGAGGGAAGGTTAACATCATATACTAAATCAATCATAGACAAGGTGTAACACAGGATGAAAAGGTTTTATCCATTCGTATTAACTGTTTTCTCCATAGATCTTTGTTAGGTACCACAGCATGGGTAAGAGGCATTAATTTCGTTAGTTCTTTACAATCTTAATTATCCCTTGGGAGTCATTCCACATTCTGGGGATCTTGTATGGAGTCTCTTTGTATTCTTTTATCTTTGATAAACTTACAGGTGTTGGCTCCAGTGGTCTGACCCTGCACCAGGCTAAGGAGGCAGGGGGTTTCTCTTGTCCCTGCTGCACCTGTGGATTCCCTGAGTCCAGCAGGACCTGGGTCTGCCTCCTGACTGTAGCCATATCTGTCGTCTCTCCATTGACCAAACCTGGCTGCTCGGGGAGGCCTTGGTGGGAAAAACTGCCTCCACCCCTAGTATAACCTTTATCAGTAGAGAAATGCACCTTTTTCAATCTTTGGGCTCCTTAACCACCCCTGGTACAGTTTTTATCCTTCAAATGCCTTTTGTAAACTGTTCTTCTGATTTTAAAGCCTTCCAGAAACTCCTTAGTATCAAATTTGGTTTTCTTTCATTTTTTTTCTCTGGGAATTTGGGCTTGGCATAAGTCTTGCCATATTTGTCTTCAAGTAACCCAAACAGATCATTTCTTCTGTCTGGTCTTTTTTTTATATCTCTTGTAGGATGTTCTGTTATTCTACAGACACGTTTCAGATGTTGGTCAGAGTCACTTAGATCTGCTAAACCCTCTCTCACTTTACAGATCCTGCCCCATTAAAGGGCTTAGCAAAACCATTGAAGTTCCATACCATTCTGGAGGTCCTAGTTGAATTAAGCTTTCCTTTATATCTCTGGTGAACACGGGCTTATCTGGCCCAGTGAACTGGGCTTTTCTCATATCTAGTTCTCTGAATAATACCGGCCCCTCCTTGATAGTCCTCCAGCCTCTGTTAACCATGGGAGTTTCTCTTGGTAATGACCATGTATCTTTAATGCCTTCTACCAGCCATTCCATTAAGGACTGTTCACCCCTGCGTTGGCCTAGGTTGAACAGTCTATATTGCAAGGATGGATGGGTGGTTATATAACTCAGCTGTGGAGCTTCTGAAGGACTTTGATGTTATTTGCTCCCATGTCCCATAGCCTCACTAGCCATGTGGTGAAGGACTCTGATTGCTTCCTTGTTTTTCCTAGCTTTAACAGTTCCAGTGTGGAGTATTTCCTAGCTACTGTACTGTTAGATTTCTTTCCTTCTGTATCAAAGGCTGCATCTAAGGGGCAGCCTTAGCCACTCTCATTTTTAGGTCATTTCCTTTTTCATTATTATTTGTCTTTTTCTAGAGTCCTTGGACCTTACATAAGTTAAAATGTCCATTTTTTTTTCTTTCTCTCAAGTTCTGCAACTGAATCTGCCAGTACCTTCCTAGCCTTTTCAGCTTCCCCTGCCCTTGAGCAAATCTTTTGTTATGCAATGTGGCCATGCCCCCTCTCTGGGCTCTCTGCTTGTGTCCCAGGCTTGTAAAAGTTTTTCTAGCCTTTCTATAATTCATTTACTAATTTTAATAATGTTTTCATATTCTTTTGGAATTTCGTTTTTTAATATCTTATTTATTATTTTTATTTTATGTGTATGAATGTATTGCCTGCATGTACGTGAGTGCAATGCTGCAGAGGTCAGAAGAGGGCTTCGGCTTACCCTGGAACTGGAGTTAAGGACAGTTCGTAGCTGCCATGTGGGTGCTGGAAATCAAACCTGGGTCCTCTGCAAGAGCAGTCAGTGCTCTTAACCACTGAGGAATCTCTCCAGCCCCATCTTTTGGAAGTTCTATGACACCATCAGTTTATCTAAATAAATAGTTATACTTACTCTTTACTGATATTTGTCATTTTAACTTCTTTTTTTCCCTTTAATGTGTCAGATGTCACATTGGTTAAAATCTGCAATCAAATGTTGAATACATGGTTCTATTGAAAAGCTGTTTCTTGTTCTCAACTTCAGTAATCTTATTTATACTTGTCTTCTAAATACTAATTTTTATATTAGCAATGTTCCTTTTTATTCCTGGTTTTGCTGACCATTTCTTCATGATGTACTTGAATTTTCTCAAATGCTTTGTCTGAATCTCCTAAGATACACATGATTATTTTCTATTAATGTAATTAATTATATTAATTGGGTTTTGGATGTTAATACAACAGAGATAATTTTTTGATGTGCTAAATAGGCTAAGCTATAGTTCCCAGTTATTTTATCAATATTAATCTAAATATGGCTATGAAGGCATTTTATAAATCTCACTAAAGGGCCTGATTGATGACACTTGTAAAAACAATTATGTTGGACATACATGTATATTACAATGTATATTAATGTTGAAAGTGGAAGTGACAGAGAGAAAGAAAAAAGAAAAAAGCAAGAACATACAAGGAAAAAGAGGAAGAGTAGTAAAATAGGAAGAGTGGGAATGAGCAAATTAAGGAGGAAGATCACAGGAGGAATGGGAGAAGAGGAATAAGAAAAGGATGTGGTAGAAAGGAAGAGGCAGAAGAAGAAAGAGAAGGAAGGAGAGGAGGAAAAAGGTATGGATTTTGGTCTGGGGGCAACAACTTTGTCTCCCACCCATGAGCTCCCACTGGCTTTCCGTTTATTTTTTCTTGAATGTCCTACAACTGAGATCATTGTCTTTCAGCCAAAGTTGTTATTCTTATTTCTTATGAACCTCAGTTCAATATACATTTCTTTTTAAAAACAAATTCTGTCTCGAGAACCTGAAAAATCGAATGTAGGACCTGATGCACACTTAGCAAGTGCACTACCAGCAACCTATATAATCTTCCATACATTCTAGTTTTCTGAAAATATTTTATCTTCTTTGGTTTTTAATATTTTTACATAATATGAATACAAACTCTCTGTTTTTCTTTCAACACTAAGCCATATCGATATTTTCTAGCTTTGAAAGATTCCTTTCAGAAAGTCATTGTTCTTATTTTTTCATTCCCTTGGATATCATGAATCTATTTTCACTAGAGACATTTAATATTCTCTATCATCTATCTATCTATCTATCTATCTATCTATCTAGTCATCTATCTAATCTATCATCTATCATCTATCTATGTATCTATCATCTATCTATCTATCTATCTATCTATCTATCTATCTATCTATCTATCTACCTATCTATCTATCTCCTTTGTAGTTCACTGAGTTCCTTTAATCTGTGACTCATAAACTTTACAAACTTTTCATAAACTTTACAAACTTATCATAAACTTTACAAACTTATCAGCCTCAATATTGTGAAATACTTTTTCTGTCATCTTATGTCTAGCTTCTCCTAATAGTACCCCTATTAAATATCTTAATGTGTCTTATCATATCTTATGTCCTTTAACCATGTGTTACACTGGTACATTTCTTCCTACTGTTTCGATTAATTCTCTTCCCTATACTTCACTTTGTATATTTTCTATAGACTTGCCTTTAAGTTTATGCGTTCTGTGTTCTCCTGAATATATTCTGCTCTTGAACCCAGCTCAATTCATGGTTAATGTTGCAGAGTGAACATTTCATTCTCTTTTATAGAATTTAGCGAGAATTTTTAGTAGTTTATTATTTCATTAATTTTATGATCTTTCCTCTTATTTTCTTTAACATATTAAACATAATTGGCATTTAAAATTTTTGTTACATTAATTTATTTATATAGTTTGTGGTAAGGACTTCATGCCACGGTGTGTGTGTGTGTGTGTGCATGTGTGTGCGTGTGTGCGTGTGTGTGTGTGTGTAGGTATAGGTCAGAAGACTACTTGTAGGAGTCAGTTCTTCTGCCATGTGGTTCCTGGGACATCGGGCTTGGCGGCAAATGCCACTTACCTGTTTCACTGGCCAAATCTTAGCTGTTTTGAAGTTTTTCATACAAATTCCAATGTTTGGTTGATCTCAAAATCTTGCTATTGTTACAGATCTAGTAATTGTACATACATGTTGAGCACTGAGTAAACAGCAGTAGCCATCTCTATTGCTGGTTCAGCATCCGCAGATTCATCTTAACATGGATTAAAAATATTGCAAAAAATTATAGCTTACCACCAAACTATATCAACTTGAGAATTTGGGCTTGTAATACATGAATTTTAGGACACAAACATTACAACCATTGGATGATGCTTGCTATGATTTTCATACATTTTATGTTTAGGCTGTAAATCTCATACTATATTCTCTTTTATTGTTTTTTTTAAAATTATTTATTTAATAACCACATAATTAGAAGAAGCATTTCATTAAAACATCATTGACATATTCAATAACAATTTCCAGAGCTACGATGCATCTCCTTCAAAATTGGCTGTAAATTTTTAGGTTTACATTTGAATTAATACAGTTACAACAATAT
>NW_008331140.1:11299777-11303941 GCF_000622305.1 Nannospalax galili | reverse complement strand
TTACTTTCTGAGCTCCTTGGCATCTGAACATGGTTATAAAGTCATCAGGTACATATCAGTGGTAATGTTTTTCACATCTACTAATTAATAAGGAGCAAATTTTATGCTCTGAAGAATTATTTTTTAAATTTTTAAAAATTTAATAAACACATGAATAGAAGAAGTATTTCATTACAGCTTTAGCATATTCAGTAACACACTCCAGAGAAAGGATGCATCTCTTTCAAAAGAGGCTCTAAATTTTTAAGTACACAGTCGAATTAATACAGTTATACAATATTGAACTCAGTATAAGCTTTGTAAGATATAAAATTGAATGAGTTTTTACCCTTTAAAGAAGATCTCCATTTCATTTTAAAGTATGCTTTTCCTACATTTTTATTTATTATTTTTTTATAGAAGAAGCATATCATTACAGCTTTTATATGCTCAATAACAGTTTCTAGAGCAAAGAAACAGCTCTTTCAAAAGTGGCTATAAAAGTTTTAGGTTCGCTGTTGAATTAATACAGTTATACAATATTGAACGCAGTATAAACCCTGTAAGGCATAAAATTGAATGAGTTTTTAACCTTTAAAAAAGATCTCCATTTCATTTTAAAATATACTGTTTGTTACAGAAAGACTCATTGTTTTTGCTACTAACACTGAGATGTTGGTGCATGCATCTCTAATCTGTATGTATCTGATTATTACTAGTCATAATCAGTTGCACTCAGATCCTTGGCACCTGTGTATGTCTATAAAGTCATCAGGTAGATTTCAGTGGTAATGTTTATCACCTCTACTAATTAGCATGATGTAGATTTTTATGCTCCCTCCTAAAATATATTTTTCAAAATTTGTTGATTTTGTGTGTGTGTGTTTTTTTTTTGTGTGTGTATCACACAGAACATCCCAAGACATCTTATTCAACTATACACCCACTTTCCAGGTGGCACCCTCCCATAGCCTCCCTTTCCCCCACTAAAGCCCTTATACTTTGTTATCCCTGCTACTGTCCGCTGTGTTGTCGGCATCCCCAGCCATTCCCACTACTTGTCCATCTGGTGAATCTAGTCAGCCTGTCTAGAGGTCTTTGTTTTAGGAAGGTCAGCTGATCGTATCTAGCAGCAATCAGTTGTCAATACCCCTTTAGATAAGATTAGAGTCTGCTGTTCATTTTCAATCCTGGCCAACAACTCGACTGAAGGTATTGCCTGTCTGGCTTTGCTGTTTGTCAAGTAACTTTTAGTTATATATATGTATGCTCTTATGAAATTATATTGGCCCCTTTAATCTTTGGTTATACTTCCCTTTTGGGTGTTTAAGGACATACAATTGGACCAGATAAACTGATTTGTTTTTACTCTTGAAGTCGTTTGAGGATCTGTTCCTCAGGGGTCCCATGGGCTTGGGAGGAGCCCCTGGCCGCTTTCTTTTACCAGTTCCACCTATGTGAAGATAAGTCAAATGTCCTACTCAACTATGGCTGGCTTTGCTTGGAAGCATGGAGGAAATGTTTCCTCTGTGTTGATCCACCTCTTTGTAGACTGGACACTGGTTCAATCCATCTCGTGGGGTCTCCTCGGCCTCTTTGATCAAGAGGACAGGTGACCCACCACAACTACAGGACTCATAGTCCCCTGGAACTAGTCAATCTAGGAGGGCAAGGTGCAAAAATTGTCCTTTATACCCCTCTGATCCAATTAGTTAGGCCTCAAAGTATGTCTGTTAAACATCCAAGATTAGTTCCACCAGTCTGGTACTTTTGATTACTGTGTGCCATGTAGATAAATCTTGGGCAAAGACCAATTGTTCTCATATAAACCTTACCTAGACATATATTTCTTGATCTGGTATGTATAATTTGTCAGTAGTTTGTTGGACTAATATGGTTCCCTCTGGTTTTTAAAACTAGCTAGGCATTATTTATCTCTCTCATTGTCTCGCCCCTTCATCATGGTTTCCACATTTAAGGAGCCCCCATTTTCCCCCTTTCTCCTTTAATAATACCCTTCTCCTATGGTCCTACCTCTCTTGAGCTCCTTCTTTCCCTTTATCCCCTAGGTTCCTTGTCAAACTATATTCTTATTACATTGATTAAAATGTCAATTATTGTACTGGGGAGATATTTCAGTGGCTAAAGCACTTTCCATACTAGCATAAGGATTGGAATATGGATCTACAGAAGCCGCTTAAATGTTGGGTGGACATGGCAGCCTCCCTTTCATTCCAGAATTCAAAAGGTGGAGATGGGGAATCTCCTGAGCAAGCTTTCTATCCAGACTAGTAATATAGGAGATCTTTGAGTTCAATTCAAAGGTCCTTCCTGCCTTAATGATTAATGTTGAGTGCTATTGATGAAACTCCCAGTGTTAACCTCAAACCTGCATATGCACACACATGAACATGCATATACACAGGCATGCACACTACACACATTACACAGACACAGACACAGACACACACACACACACACACACACACACAAACACACACACAAACATGCCCAAGAAGTAGAAAGGTGATTACTTGCGATCCTCAAGATGGATCAGTAGGTGAAGGTTCTTACCACTGGGCCTGCCAACCTGAGTTACATCCCCAGGACACACATGATGGAAGAAGAGAACAACCTCTCCTGATGGTTATCCTCTGACCTCTACATCTGCACTGTAGCATATACATACATACATACATACATACATACATACATACATACATAAATGTAATTCTAAAAGTGAAAGGTCAAGGTCTTCTAGGAATGATGGTGAATTAAATGTTCCTTACATACAATGTAGTGAAGGAAAATCAGGATAAAAAAGAATATACTGGATCTGGAGAGGTGACTCAGTGGTTAAGAGCACTGGCTATTCTTGCAGAAGACTGTTGAGAGCTATTAATCCCTTATGTATGTGGCAGACTTGCTTGTTTACTTAGAGTTTGTGTTTTGACCTAATCTGCCAAGTCAGAAGGAATGTGTTTATATGGTGGAGTTCACAACAAGTATGTGACCGCTCCTTGACCCTCAGATACAGGTGGGAAAAACAGCTGTTGAAACTAATTGAGTTCTTCTGTATAAAAAGGTAGAGAAAAATAAACTGGGGCTGCAGTCTCTACTGAGAGTCCTCCCAAGTATCTTTTCTGTCTCTTGTTTTTTCTTTCAATCCTCACTCCCCCTTTCAGGCACTGTCCGTCTTGGCCGGCTGGCACCGGCAGAAGACCCAGGTTTGAATTCCAGCACCCACATGGTGGCTAACAATCATTTGTAACTCTAGTTCCAGGGGACCCGGCACCCTCTTCTGTCCTCCACAGGTATTGCATGACATGGGTGCACCAACATACATGCAGGCATAAACTCATACGCATAATTTTTTCTTAAAAAATGAATAGATTCTATTTCAAAAAATGAAATCAGACTACTCCTGCTTCTTCCATGCTGAACAGGGATGCAGGGCAATTTGGGTAACCTCTTCAGAGGATGGTGTGATAAGAATAGGAGGTAGAAATTGGGTAAGAAGTTAGGGTAAAAAGACCCCAAAGAAAAGTAGCCAGCTTCTTGGCTAAAAGTCAAAATGTCCTTGGGCTTCTTAGCAACATATTCTGTTCTAAAGGCCAAAAATGTCAAAAGTATTTGGGAGCTTTTATATGATCCCTAAAAGATTTTAGGGTTACCTTTTCAGAGAAGGGAATGTTAGAGTAGCAAAAGCCCCATTTTAAAAAAAAGAGAGAGTACATGCAATCATCAGGAAAAAGTGTTGGGGAGATATGGGAGGGGCTGTAGGGGAGGGAGTGAGCATGGATTTGACCAAAACACCTTTATGCATGTAACAAATTCTCAATAAATTTTCTTAAGTTAAAAAAAGTGAAAGCCAAGGAGTGGTATAACTGGGTCAAATGGTAGGTTCATTTGTAGTTTTCTAAGAGTTCTCCATACGGCCTTCCATAGGGGCTGAAACAGTTTGCAACCCCACCAGCAGTGGATGAGTGTTCCCCTTTCCCCACATCCCCTCCAACACTTGGCATCATTTGTTCTCTTGATCTTAGCCAGTCTGACTGGGGTAAGGTGAAATCTTAAAGTGGTTTTAATTTGCATTTCCCTAATTATTAACAATGTTTAACGCTTTTTGAGATGTTTCTTAGCCATCTTTACTTCTTCCTTTGAGAAATCCATTTAGATCTTTAG
>NW_008331140.1:11281309-11294085 GCF_000622305.1 Nannospalax galili | reverse complement strand
CTGACCCTCCTGGAACAGGGACCTCTGGCTGACTAGATTTACCAGAAGGGCAGACAGGGAGGAATGGATGAAGGTACTGACAACACAGTTGACAGTGACAGGGATGGCAGAGTATTGAGCCTCTAGTGGGAGAGGAAGGCTGTCTATCTGACGAGTTTGTATTCGATGCCGGATGCCGAGGAGCTCAGAAGGTGGGCGACTGTGACCAGTGATAGTCATGTATATAGAGATTAGAAATGCATGTGAAAACGTCTCAATGTCAATTGCTTTGGAATGAATTCTTCTGTATGAAAAATAAAAAATAAAAAAAATAATGATTAAAAAACAAAACAAAAAAAAAAGTGAAAGCAAAGCATTAGAAATTCAGAAATTTTGTGATAAAACAACTGAAAAATACAGAAAAACAGAAGGGTGACTCTGTGAAGATGTAAGTTGCTCCAGTAACAAAGCTCTTTGGGTATTGGGGGAGGCAGGTGAAGCACGAGATTTAGCCAAAAGGCAATCCAGGGGACAAAGTAAAAAGATACCTGGCAATCCTACCCACAGTACAAGCCCATAGTTTCTACAAGCCTTAATTCTACCTGTGGGTTTTAGTGAGATAGCAACATCTCTAGCGGGATGAGTAAGCTGTAGAGCAGAATCAGAATTTTTTTATTCTTCCTTGTTCATTTAACTTTGTCTACTTTTTTAATCCTTGTAGGCCTTTTTTGTTGTTTCCTTTTACTGTGCTTTTAATTTTTTTTCTTTATTTCTGTGTATTTCACACAGGTATACAATGAAATATGCTCATCATATCCACCTCCATTTTCCCCTCTAACTCTGCTGGTATTTCACCAGCAAGCCTCCCCCAAACTTCATGTCTTTTAAAAAAATATTTTATTTATTATTTTTATTTTATGTGTATGAGTGTATTCCCTGCATATCTGTAAGTGCGCCTGTGTAGCACAATGTCCATGGAGGTCAGAAGAGGGTGTTGGATTCCCTGAAACTGGAGATACAGACAGTTGTTAACCACCATGTGGGTGCTGGGAACTGAACCCAGGTCCTCTGGAAGATCAGTCAGGGCTCTTAACCACTGAGCCATATCTCCAGCCCCTCATGTCTTTTTTTTTTTTTTTTGATAATCCACTACGTCCAGTTATTGCTGCTCATTTATGCATGAGTATGGCAGCATGCACTGAAGCAAAGGAAACCTACCTGTGCTCGCATCTTCAACAAGAAATGATTCTCCCTCCCCCAGCAACTATCAACTGCTAGTAGCTCCTCAGTTTGCGGTGCGTCCTCTAGGTCATCTGCCCCATCTATACCAGGATTTTGGCCGATTTGATCTTGTGGAACTAACTACACATGCTGTGAGTTCATGAGTACCATAGACATACCATGTCCAGTAGACATGTCACAACACTATTCCTCAGCCTATGGTTCTTACATTCTTTCCATCTCCTCTTCTGCAATGTTTTCAGAGCCTTGGTAGGGTGGTTGATACAGATGTTCTATGTAACATAGCATACTCAGTTTCTTATTCTCAATACTTTGACCAGTTATACATTTCTCTACTGACTTGCAAAAAGAAGCATCTCTAATCAAGGATGAGAACAGCCCATGTTTATGAGTATAAACAAATATTTAGAAGGCAATTTCAAAGCATTACCATTTACCAAAATAACAATAGCATGTTCTACCCTGGGGCCTATGACTTCCCCATCCATGGGATTTGACCATAATTACAGTACCGGGCATGAAATTCTTGCAGAACAGGCCTCAAATCCCGTCAGAAAGCAGTAAGTTACACAATAACAGTCATGCCACTATTGCATCAGTGGGACCATTTTGCTTTGGCAAAATGGCATGTCAGCCTTGTGGTATGCAGGGTCCAGTGCTGAGTGTAAGACCATTGATATCTTTTCTACCCAAGCAGCCTGCATAGCAATTTCCAGCCCTACAAAAGGTAGCCAGTAGGAAGTTTTGTGGCCAGTTTAACATTGATTTTTCTATGTCCTTCAGCCAAACTGTGGTGTCTTTAGCAATAAGGTCTTACCCTGTAGTTAGGGTTGGTTACCAAGAGCAATGACAATAGCCTGCATTATTTTAGATACCTCTGGGGCTTCTCTGACTTGTGAAGAGATATCCCATGCCTTTCACTGTGACTTTCACTTGCTAACTCATTTATTCTGGGAGTGACATTACCCACCCATACAGAGTAATTCTGTTTAAATACTTCTTTCCTGCCTTCCTTCCCTCCTTCCTTTCTTTATTTCTTTTTTTTTCTCTTTCTTTTTAAAAGTTGTATTTTGAAATTAGCTACTTGGCTAAACCAATACAATTTCAAACTGTGCTCTAGAAAATTATCATTAAATCTACAGATAAGTAGTAGCTCTCACCCCTAATTAAAAAGATTATTTTGCAACAGATGGAGAGAATTAGAGAGACCCACAAATGGTCAAAATGCTGAGAATAAATGACTGTGAGGTGCCCAGCCCCAACTGATACACCTAAGGCTCGGGGAACATTGTGGAAAATGGGGTAAAAGATTGTTAACAACCAGAAGACCAGGACACCTGCTGCTAGAGGGTGTCTTCCAGACATGACAGGGAAGTTGGATCCATGAGCTCTCAACAATATGATTGCCTAAACAAGACCTACATGACAATACCAGCTGACATGCCAACATGAATGGGGAAAATTTCACAAGTTCATGCCTTTAAATGAAGATATACACCTAATTGATGGCCAGGGGAAATTTCACAAGTTCACATAATCTAAATGAAGAGCTATAGGGAATTAATGGCTGTTGAGAGGAGAATAATCAACATTTTCTCCAGGGATAAACTCCCCAATACATTGTCAAATCCCAAGTGGTTAGTCCTAAATACATGTCCATATTAGCACCAATAAATGGACTCCGTAGGTTGTGTGTGCGTGTGTATTATTGTTGGTATTGCATATATATGTATACACATATATATGTGACAATAATAATTAGAGGTCAGGAAATTAAGAGGGAATGTAGGACATGAGAAAAGTTGGAGGGAGAGAGGGAGTGGTGGAAATGATATAAGTAAAGTACTCATATGTGACATTCTCAAAAAATTAAATTAAAATATAAATATGAATAATGTATGTAATATCTGGCAGAGGACTAATATCTAGAATATATAAAGAACTCAAAAATCTAAACACCAACAAGTCCCAAAATCATTCAATCAGTAAATTGGCAAATAAGTTAAACATACAGTTACCAGAAAACGAAATACAAAAGGCTAATAGATATTCTTTAAATTAAAACTATACTGAGGGGGCTGGAGAGATTGTTCAGTGATTAAGATCTCCAGTTCCAGGGGATTTAATACCCTCTTTTTGCCTTCTCAGGCACTAGATACACATGTGCTCTGCATACATACATGAAAGCAAACATGTTTCTACATAAAATTAATTACTTTTTAATTTTAGAATAGCTACATTGCAGTTCTATCTCACTCTAGACAAAATGGTTATCAAAAAAGCTAATGACAAAAAATGTTAGTGAGGATGTATGGAGAGAGGAGCCCTAGTGAGAATATAAACTGGTGCAGTCACTGTGGAAGCCAGTGAGAGTAAGGTCCTTGTAGAAATAAAACTAGAACATTTAAGGAATCTGTGTCAGCAGTGTAGAAATGTCAGAGATGCTTGAGAATCTGTTTATGGCTACATAATTAACTATGGCCAAGACATGAACTAGCTTAGATACTCATCAAAATATGAATGAAATAATATAAACCTCTGTCTCCCAAGACTTAGGGATCGTTGTAGAAGAGGAGGTGGAAAGACTGTAAGAGCCAGAGGGGGTGGATGACCACAAGGAAACAGAGTCTCCCAGGCAACTGGCTAGTTATTTATATGAACTCAGCAATGTTGACAGCATGCACAAGTCCTTTGTAAGCTCAAACCAGACAAAATACCAGCATAGATATGGGGAAGTCGGTAAGAAATCCCAGGTCAACCTAAGGAACTTTTGGCAACTGATTGCTGTTGGGAGGGGGAAAAACAGTGTCTTACAGGGGTGGGACTCCTGGTGGGCCCAGTAGATGGACCAACACTGAAGGGAATTTGGGGACACAAATCAGAGTCTATTGGCCATATTATATGTATGAGAGTACATTAAATTGGGTTGAGGGGGCAGTAGAGGGACATGCATAGAGGAGGGGATCTAAATACCATCAAGCTATATTGTCTGAAAATTACAAAACTTCAATTATAAAAAAATAAAAATAGCAATGACCCAGGCTTAAGGCTTGAATATATATGACTGTAGGCAGGGCTTCATTCCTTTCCCCTAATATTGCCTGAAAATCTTAAACAAGCTTTAGCCTATATTGAAAATATTTGTTCAACTCTACTTTACTATATCAGCTAGTCCTGAAGTTATTTACAGTGTCAGGAATTTTATGAGTATCATTTTGTTCTCCACCTTATCTAATTTGTGATCAGAAAGTATACTGGTTGTAATTTCAGATAAAACTATAAGTAGCACAAAATTTCATCAATCTTCACTAATGTTCCAGGATTACTTGAAATAATATGCATTCTTTTTATGGTTAAATGTAGTGATACATAACTATTAATTTAATACAACTATAAATGATTTTGCAATTCAAAATCACTGCTGATTTTATTCATTCTACTGAGTGGTTAGGAATAATAAAGGCAATGATTGTGGTTATCTATTGTCTCAGTGGTAAGAGCACTGGTTGCTCTTGCAGAGGACTCAGTTGAGTTCCCATCACCCACATGACAACTAGAAACCATCTGTTATTCCAGTCTGAGGGGATCTGACATCCTCTTCTGACCTCCATGGGCATTGTATGACATGAATGCAGTTAGACACATGAAGGACATATATTCATACACATAAAATAAATATACAAATAAATAAACAAATAAATAAATAAAATGCTTAAAGCTGCATTTGAAGACAAAGATAGATACAATTTTTAAAACCGGAAGTTAAGAGCAGACATGAAATGAGTCTGTATGATATTGTAATAATTGTGTCTCAGACTTTGAGATTTCTATAACAAAAGTGTATTATACTACATAATTTATAACCAACAAAAATTTATTACTCACAGTTCTAGAAGCAGGGAAGACTAACATCAAGACATTAATAAATGTCATGTCTGATTATGCCTTGTTCTCTGTTTCTACATGGTGCATTTTTGTTCTGGTGCTTTGTTTTGTTTTGTTTTTGAGATAAGATCTACGTAGCCCAGGATGCCCTGAAACTCAAGATCTTATTGCTTCAGCCTTCTGAGTACTGAGATTCTAGGCATGCCCCAAGACACCTAGATTAGGTAGTGCTTCTTGCTGCATCGTTACATGGACAAAGTGCTTAAAGGGGTTGGACTATAAAGAGATTTAAAGGATCCCTTTATTATTTGGTACCTCACTCACCTTGTTCAGGTTCATGAAATGTTTAGCACAGAAGATAAATCAACTCACACAAAAGTTAGTCTTACTTACACAATCTCCTAACATTTTTCTACCCCATCTTGATGAATAGAATTAACAAAGCTTTATCAAAAGTACTACGGTACAATACTGTTACTGATTTAGACATCTACAGATGTTCTAGATAAAGATTTGCATAAAGGAAATCTTGTATAAATAAAGAAAAAATTTTTTCTGCTTCCTAATGGCTTTTAATCATGAAAGTGGAGTTTGCCTTTAAAAAGAGAATGTTACCTATAATCCCAGCCTCAGGAGACTAAAGCAGGAGGATTACAAGTTTGAGGCTAGTCTGGACTACATAATGAGACTCTGTCTAGAATTAAGCAAAACAAAACAATGTTGTCCCATATTTCTATACATTCCTGAAAAATTCCCTTCATCTTGAAGGATCATAGAATTCATCTGTATTTAGTTTATCTCTCCCTATTTAGACAAAAATGATATTTTCTGTCTAGTTTCAGGGCCAACGACATTCAGTTTTCTCATGCTGGGGTGTAGTTTCTGGAACTGGTCACTACAGCAGCCTTCCAGTTGCTTTTTCACCACCCATCAGCAGAACACATAGTTGCCAAATGAATTCATCATTAAAATGTTAATAATTTGGCAACAAGTTTGCTTTACTCAAAAAGAACTCAATGAACTTTGTTTACTATAGCATATGGGTAACACATAAATCATACTAGCTTGAGACTAAAGAGAGATGGAGAAATAATAGGTATAATGAATCTAATCTGCCATGGCTTAAGTTCAGTTCCCTTCCCCAAGGTTTCATACATTGAAAACTTCGATGTCAGTATGGATATTTTAAGAAGTGGATGAATCCATAAGTAGCACAGCCTAGTGGGAAGTCATTGGTTTCCTAGGGTCACTGCCCTTAAAAGTGATTGAGATAGCTCTCATGGGAATCTGACTACCTCTTGTGACCTAGTTATTATAAACAGCAACAGTTACCTCTTCCAATTTTTGAGTTTCAAAATGCACTCCTGCCATTGTGATACAATCTGTTATGAGGGCCTCATCAAAGCTTAGCTGATGACTATGCCATATCCTTGAAGCGCCAAAGCTATAGACCAAATAAATCTCTTACATAGCCTCGGATATTTTTATAGAAACTAGAATCCGACAAATACAACATTCATGGACTTCACCATAAGTTAAGATGCTAACTTAAGCCCAGTTATAGTAGAAGTTTCATGACAACTGACAAAATCAAATTAAAGTTGCATTGTTACCTAGTACTGTTACATTGTACATCTCATTCCAACTTTTGAACTTCATCACCTTCATCTATAAAATGAAAATAATAATAACATCTGATCTATCTCCATTTTAGGACTGATGTAAAGCATATATGATGATATATGAGACTGTTAGGCAGTTTATGAAGTACTAAGATTGTGATTTTACTCCAAACCACCACACACCCAGAGACAGTGTTTATATGCATAGTTTAATTTTAGATTCTTCCTCCCCTTGGGTTTCAGACAAATTATTCCTTTCATGTTACTATAATGTTTCATTACTTGCAAAAGATTTTACTCACTATATTTTCCAAAAAAAACATACTGTTTCCTCCATGCCAAATTTATTCCTGTCCTTCCTCCAGAATTCTTATTCTTATATCCACTAATGGAGTAGTGAAATACCATATATAGATATACTTTAAGTATTTGATTAAATGAATTCAATAATCTCTTGGCATAGTTATTATCACTATAGCTTTTCTCCCTCGATAACAGTCTTGTCACAGCTTCCATAGCTGAGGTTATTTGGACCAACATACATAGTTTCATCTAAAGATTCCTGAACCAATCCTGTTTAAATAGGAGTTAATAAAATAGTTCTTATCTGTGATTTCACTAAGGACATATTTTTCCTGTTCATATACTAAATTTCAGACAATTCTCTGACCCTAAAAAACATTTTTGGTCTTATTTTAAAACTAATGACTCCTCATAAGAAATATTAAAAAATCTTCTCTTTAAATTTATTTTTAGGAAAGTATCTCTTTAATTTATTGATAATTAAAATATATCAGAATAATATTTGGTGAATATACTTCTCTTGTCCTCCACTGAGCACCTTCAGATGTTTTACAATGACTCTTCTTAACGATTTTCCTCCAAATACTTAAAGTTACCTCTAGTCTAAAGAGTGATATATGAATTATATAATGTGTATCAAGAAATATCAGATATATTATTCATAACTTTATTCAAAGGCTTCTGATTCAAGGACAAGATAGAAAATATTCTGAAGATCAGTTCATGATAAAACCCATTACTGTGCATGCTAACCTAAAATTTTAATAAATAAATGAATAAAAGCTTAAATACTCAGTTATAATGATCTTTCTATCTAAATCTTTCTATCAGCAGTACAAAAAATAATACTTTTTGGGGGAGAGTACAGAAACATAGATACCCAGTAGTGGGACCATCAGTAACGGGCACATATCAGTACGATCGCAAAATGTACAAGTTTGCAGAGACAGAGAAATTGAATAAGAAACAGGACTTTCAGCACTACAATCAGGAAAATCCCACAAAGACCTAACTGATATTCTTTCCATATGGTGAGAAATCCAAATGGACCTTAGCAAGCACAAAGCCTATGAACTCTACAGCAAGACTAACATTCATCTGTATCCTTGGGCTTTGGTAATTACCGCAATATGGCTTAAACATGTAGACAGTTTCCCAAGAGTTCATTATCCCAAGAATAAAAATGACTTCTCATATCCAAGTCCCTAAGAATATAGGAAGGTAGAAGACTTTTAGGAATGGGTAGCACATAACAAGAAATCTTCCACATGTAACCAAAGGTGAAGTACACAAATCCAGAAAAACAGATTAAGAATTTCTTAAGAAGGAAAATGAGGGAAAACATTACACCTAAGACTGAAATTTTCGTAACTGGAATTTTGTTTCATATGACCCTGATCTATGTTGACTTTGCACATGAATATAATTCAGTGCCTCACACCAAAGAATCTAAATTTTCACATGGAAGAGAGAATGATTATGCAGAGGATTTGATGGCATGGATGAAGTTGAACACTAGACATTTTCAAAAGTAGCAAGAAAACATAAAGATATATAAAACTTCTTAGGTGGAAGTCTAGAAGATTCCCAGGAAAAGTAGAAATTAAACTGAGTCCTAGGGAACAATATGAAGACACAATGGAGAGTGTAGGGGGAGTGGATGAACATTTCAAGCAAAGTGTTCAAAGTCCTGGACGTAAAAGTGAGCATGGAGGGGGACTAGGGAAGTGGCCCAGTACCTCAAGCATGAAAACATGAGTTTGAATCCCCAGCACCCACGTAAAAAGCTGGATATGACTGTATAAGGCTATAACTCCAGCCTTTGGGAGCAGAGGTAAGAGGATCTAAGGAACTATCTGGCCAGGTAGCCTAGACAAAAAGGTCAGCTTCCAGTTCAATGAGAGGCCTTGCCTCAACACAATAAGGTGGAGCACAGCAGAGGAAGACAACTGATGTCCTGCTTTGGACTCCACATGTGCACATATAGGTGTGCACACTTGTACACTCATATGCATGCACTACACACACACAACA
Organism: Nannospalax galili; assembly: GCF_000622305.1. Lineage (NCBI taxonomy): Eukaryota > Metazoa > Chordata > Mammalia > Rodentia > Spalacidae > Nannospalax > Nannospalax galili. The sequence continues at coordinate 11,285,020 of NW_008331140.1, read as the reverse complement.
CATAACACACACTGTGCATATGCACACATACACATAAAATAAATTGAGCATGAAATATGTCAGGGTCTGAAAGTAGTTCAGCATACATGAAATAAAATTGATATTAAAGTATGTTGAAAGCAGATAATCCTTTCAATATTCAGTCTAGTCTTTTTAATGTATTGTTGAATTGGCTTTGTTATTATGTTGAGGATTTTTTGAATCAGCATTCATGAAGAATATTTGTTTATTATAGCTTTAAGGTAACTTTCTTGAGCTTTGGTAACAACATCACATTAACTTAATAGAATGAATCCATAAGTATTCTCTGTATTTGTAGTTTTGCATCACTATAATGAAATTCTTGAAAGTATTAAGATATAAAAAGAAAAATGGCATTTAGCTCATGGTCTAGGGTTTATCTTTTATGAGATCATTGGTTCAGATTGCTGACAGGGCTAGTAAACTAAAGCAAGATCATGTGTCGCGACAAAAGATTTGTCTCATGAATGAGGATGTAGAAAATAGAAAAATGATTGGAGCCCCAAAGTCCCCTTTCGAGGTACAGCTCCAGTGGTCTAAGAACATCCCACAGGGCTCCACCTCCTAAAGATATATCTCCTAATAGTGCCACCCTGGGAACTGAGCCTTTAACAAATGGACTCATGGGAGACAACACCCATATTCAAAGCATAACCTTTCTCTCCTACATTTGGGAGATTTTGTTTAGGATCAGTGCCAATTCCTCTTAAATATTTGGTAGAAGTCACCAGTTATGGTGTTTTGTCCTTGGTTTCACATTACTGGGAAATTTTTGATTGCTTACTGTTTTAGTTTCCTTTCTTTTCCTGTAATAAAATACTGTCACCAAAATCAACTTGTGTCGGGGTGATAGGGTTATATTGCTTACACTTTCAGGATACAGTTCATCCTTGAGAGAGGTAGGAACTCAAGACAAGAACCTAAAGACAGGAACCATGGAGCAATGTCACTTCCTGTCCCACTTTCAGGCTCTCTCACTGGCTCACTCAAAGACTCATGCTTAGCTAACTTTCTTATACAGCCCAGGACCACCTGCCTAGAGATGGTACTGCACACAGTGGGCTAAGCACACCTTTATGAATTAACAGTCAAGACAATCTCCCATAGATATGACCACAGGACAATAGGATCTAGGCAATTCCTTAATTGAGGCTTCCATCTCAGATGACTCTGGGCTGTGCTAACTTGACAAAGCTAACTAGGACATGGACCCAATCAATCTTCCTACTAAGTATAGGTCTGCTTGTAATTTCTACTTCGCAGTTTAGCCATAGTGGACAGCATTTGTAGAGATTTATCAGTCTCATTTAAATTAGTGGCTTTGATGACGTATAAGCATTTAAAGTATTCCTTCATAATATGTTTTACTACAAAATGAATATTGTATTTGTAAAATTAGTAAAATATTTGTAAAATTTTGCAATATTTCCTTAGCTAGACTGACTAAAAAATGGCTCAATTACTTAAAACAATATAAGATTTTAGAGGTGATGAGGAAATGGCTTAGTGGGTAAAACTGCTTGCTATGCAAGCATGGAATTCTGAGTGCAGATCCCCAGAATCCACATCAAAGTTGGCTGTGGCAATATGCCCATCTGCAACCCCAACACACAGATGCCTGGGGTAACTGGCCAGCCACTTCAGCCAAAACTGTGAGATTAAGATTCAATGAGAGAACTCCCTTCTCAAAAAATGAAGTGAAGTGATTAAGAACGATACTTGATATCAAACTTTGGTCTCCACACACATGCCCACTAATATCCAAAAGCATGCATACATGAGAGAAAAAGAGACAGAGAGACAGAGAGACAGGGACAGGGGAGAGAGGGGCATACTCAATAATTTTAGAGTTTTTTTCTTTTTTAGTATATAAATATACAATTTATAGATATGAATTTCCCCTTAAAGACTTCATTTTGTTCATTCCATAAGTATTACAATATTGGGTTTGGGTGTTGTGTAATATTTTCTAATTTCAATTTCAATTTATTTATTCACACATTAGTTGAAAGTGTGTCATTAAACTTTCATGTATTTGTAGATTTTAGTTTTGTCTAATTGATTTCTAGTTCCATTCCATTCTGAGTATGAAAGATATTTTGCATGATTTCAAACTTTTAAACTCATTAAAACTTGTTCTGTGTCCCCAATACATGTGGCCTATAGTGTTGCTGAAGCCCTCGATTTCCTCACCGGTTGCATTCTGTGAATCAGAAAGTGGGCCCTCATGAAACAATGAATCTGCTACTATCTAGTCTTGATTTTGAATTTCTAACTTCCCAGAACTATGAGAAGTAAATTCATGTTCTTATAAGCTACCCATTGTATTACATTTTGCTATAAAAAGTCTAAAAAGGCTAAGACATGAATTTAATCCACTTATATTTAGGTATGATAGGAAAATATTATCTATGGACATTTTGTTAACTGATTTTCAGTTCTCTATATTATTGTCTTTCATTTAATTCTCTTACTGTCTTATTAAAAGGGTCTTTATATTTTAAAAGTTTTATGTGGTAATGTATTTTGATTCCTTTTCTGTTTTGTTTTGTATATTCTATTCCTTTGTGCATGCATAAAATATACTGAACTTACACCACTGTATTTTAAGCTGATAACACATTAACTGCAATTGTATATGAAGTCTCCAATCCTTTGCAGTTTCATACCTTACACTACATTGTTGATATCACAGTTTATTCCATATTGATATATTGTGTATGAAATAACATTCATTTAGTTATTTTTCCTTTAAATATTACTCTAAAATTAAAAATGGACTCATGAGCCAAAATTACAATAATTAATTTTTATATTTTCCATATAGCTAGCTTTACTGAAGAAGTTTGTTCCATTCCTTTTTTACTTACTCTCTAGAAACATTGGTCCAATTTGAGGGTCTCCATTTATCATTTCTTCTTGAGAAATAATGAAATCCCTCAGGTTTTTAAATCTGGAAAAATCTTAATTTCTTCTTTATTTTTTATTATAGTTTCATTGAATATAGTATTTCCAACTGAGAGTTTATCTTCCTTCAGCACTTTATTATATAAAATCCTACCACCTCTAGTTTGTGGGAATTCTGCAAAAGAATTTGTTATAATCGCACATAGTCACTTTTCTCTTGTTGGCTTCAGAATATTCTCATTGTCTTTGATTTTCTCAAATGTAATTATTATGTGTCTCAATATGGGTATCTTTAAATTTCTCTCACTTAAGAGCTGGAGAGATGGTTCAGCAATTGGGAGCACTTACTGCTCTTCAAAGGACCATAGTTTGGTTCCCGGCACCCACATGGCAGCTAACAACTGTCCATAACTCCAGCTCCAGAGGAGTCTTATACCCTCTTCTGGCATCTGCAGGCATTGCATGCATGGGTGGATATATATATATAGGCACTACTTGCACAGGTGCACTTATATATATGCCAGCAAAACACTCATACACATGAAAATAAATAAATAAATAAATAACTGTTTTAATTTATCCCACTTAGTTTGTTGAGATTCTTGTATTTGTATGTCCATTTCTTACTTAAACTGGGAGATATTTGGTGATTATTTTTTCAGCTAAGTTTTCCACTACTTTCTCATTCCTTCTGGAATATCTCCAATGGACATATTCATCTGCTTGATTATATCCTTTAAAATTTGTTTTTTTTTCTTTTTTTTTCTTTTTGTACCTTGAATC
>NW_008331140.1:11276112-11281256 GCF_000622305.1 Nannospalax galili | reverse complement strand
CATTAATTTTTGCAACCTTCACTTACAGATTTTATTTTGTTCTTTTATATTATTTCTGTCTCCTTTGTAGTATTCTCATGGTGTTCTATACAGTTTTACTGATTTTGTTCAGTCATTTGTTTATGCTCTTCTTTAGCTCATTGAGAATATTTAAGACACTTATTTTATAGTCTTTGAGAAAGAAGTCAGAGTCTTATCTCTTTAGTTTCTATTTCTGGAGACTGATTTTGTTCATTTGAATGAGCCATTTCCCTGTTTTATGTGTGCTTTCCTATAACTGCTTGAAAATTTGGCATTTGAAAAAAATATGGCTTTCCCCAGTTTCTATATACTGACTTTATGCACAATGAAGTCTTCATTAACCAGCCAGACATAAAGGTGCAGGGTCCTCTCAAACTTTGTCTGGGGTTATATTACGCTTGGTTCCTATGCATTTTACAAGTTCTCCCTTGAACATGGCAGGTTTTGAATGTCTAATTTCCATGAGTGTCTTGCATTTTTTCTGTTGTATTTTTCCATTTATAATCTCATGTACTGGAAAGTCTGCAGCCTTGTGCAGCAGTACCTGCCACTTCTTTTAGCAGCCTCTAGCCTAATGCCAGCATATGTAACCATCTTAATCGTCATCCCAAGTTAGGCAAGGTTCCTGCAGCAGCTTGTAAACAAGGCAAGAGTATTGCCAGGAATTTAGAGAAAATTCTACACTTCCCCTTCCACCTTGAGGAAGGATATAGGTATTGAGACTCCCAATTGTTCCTTAGTGTATCAAGGATGAATTTGGGCAAGGTTGAATAAACTCCATGACATTTTCTTCCATGTTAAGTGCAACTTTTTTTGGTTAGACACTTACTTGATTTCTGCACCCTCTTAACTGCTTACTAATGTTCTCATAAAACTATTCTAGTGTATATCACGACTTATTCCATCTATGGGGGAGACAGTCACTATAAGGGATGAGTTTATATACTTGCTAAAAAGACCCACTACTTTATTCAGTTTACTGCTAACAATATTGTTCTATTTTATGGATATGTCACATTTTATTTGTCTATTAGTCAGTTGATGGGCATTTATGTTGTTTCTTCTTCTGCATGTAATGAAATAAGTCTGCTAGAAATATTTTTTTAAAAGTTTGCTATGGACACATACTTTCATCTTTCTTAGACATAATTTCCAGGTCATGTGGTAATTCATTTTTTATTTGTTTGTTTTCATTTTGAGGTGGTTATTTTAGCAATTCTTTCTTTAACTTTTTGAAGGCTTTTTTCCTGAAGTGGCTATACAATTTTACCCACTCATTAGTAAAAAAAATATCAATCTATTCAGAAGACACATGTAAATAATATATATCAAGTAATGGAAACAACAGAAGGTATCTATTCAGTTTCACTTAAATTCTCATTTTAAATCATTGTAAAAGTGCCCATATGGCCAACCTCCAGGCTCTGACAAGTGATACAGCACAGAAAACAACAAAGACAGAACATGTACAAATAATGTGAAAACACCTCAGATTTTTGCAAAACTGTTTTAAGCTCCAAGATACAAAGTAGTTACATATGCTATCCCATTTATTTGAATTTACATTGACTTCTCAGAGACCTCTATTTTCTTAATGTGCACAGACTAACAAAAGAGGTAATAGAAGGTGTCAGAAAAAAAATGTAGTGCTGAAGATGAGAAACTCCAGGTTCTAATCTTCAGTCTGCTGTCAAATCAGTAGATGATTATAGGAAATTCACTTCCTTCTTCTAAATCATATTTCCCTAGGTATAAAATGAACACAGCTGAACTATAAGATCTAACCAAAAATCTGTCCTGAATTAAAATATATGGCTCTGTTTCATTACTCATGTTGTCACTCAAAATATGTTTATTTGTTGCTATGTGACAAGAAAAATATTTGCAGATAAATTTGAGAATGCATAGCTTACTCAATTATAATATTTTCTAAAGGGCTCATGCAGCTGAAATAGCAACTGATGACAAGAAGACAAGCAATAGTAGAGTGCTTTAGGTACTGACAGCTCACAACCTAGATTAAGGCAGGATATGAAAAGAGGAATTTGTTAGCAGTTGGAAGGAAATGTCAGTTAGAGTAGGATTAGTTCACGGAGGAACTCCAGGTAGAACTCTGTGTCTCTTACATACATTTTGTTGCAGAGTTTCTCAACCCTTCCAAAACATCCTAGTAATGTCTTAAGAATTATCCTACTTCAAAGAATTTCATATCCTTTAACTATGAAAAACCTGTTCAATACTACTAAAAACAGCTTACAAAATGTATCATAAATATCCTGGAGGTTAAGCAGAGGGAAGAACTCCACCTTAAATGCTACCACTGCAAATCACTCTGACAAAAAAACAGCTAGGGTGAGTAGATTAAGGATATGAGAGGGCAAACATAGAGCCATGTCAATGCTACTGCAATTGAACAATATGAAACCACAAGGTGAAATCACATTAATTTTTACTTTGTACAATAGTTTACTATTTTATAATTTTCATCTGAAATATTTTTTACATGCTCATATGTTGAAGGCTTGGTCTCTAGCATAACATTGTTCAAAGTGGGACTTTGGACAGGTGATTGGGCTCTGATCTACTCAATAGGTTCATTTCCTGATGAGTACATAATTGAATAGACTATTAGAACATACAAAGTGTAGTGGATAGGGCTTGGTTGCAGCAATAGGTCACTGATGTTGTAGGATATCACCACACTCCCTTCGTGTCTGCCTGGCTGCTTTACCTTTTTCAATTTTTTTTTAAAAAAATTATTTTATGTGTATTAGTGATTTGCCTGCATGTATTAAGTGCACCCATGTTCTGCAATTCCTACAGAGTCCAGAAGAAAGTGATGGATTCCCTGGAGTTACATTTGTAGAGTTACAAATGGTTATTATATGCCATGCGGGTGCTAAGAACTGAACCCACAGCCTCCACAAGAGCAGTTAGTGCTCTTAACCGCTGAGCCATCTCTCCAGCGCCTGTTTCACTATTTTGAAAACTTCATTCTATGTTGTTATTCTTAGCTGAGATTGAAAATCTTTTTTTTTTTACTCCAAAGCATTTGTACTCAATATTTATAATATATTTCTTATTTGATACTAATAAATAGCTTATTTTAGGTCATCTATAATTGTGATTTCTTGTTATCGGGAAGGGTAAAAAAATGCTTATAGAGGCTGGTGGGAATTTCTCCATCCCTAAGATTTTATGATTTGAGTAACTATACATCCTCAAAAAGTAGATGATAACTGCATAAGATATTTTCTCCTACTTTTCTGCTAGAATCCTATATACTATAGTGTATTATGTGTGGCTCATATGTCACATCTCTATCTGGATATAATTACTCGTTTTGTGTCCTAAACCAACAATGTTCTCATTTGCCTTTTTTGAAAAGTTGATTCTTGAGCATTCTTGTTGGTCAGAATTTCAGTCATATGAAACACCTGTTTGGCATATGAGGGACTGTGTTCCTGTTATAATTGTGCCATTTATTCTTCTTCTTTCTGGGAATACTTTCCAGATGGGCAGCTTTTCTCAGTCATTTTCTGTTTTTTACTCCAACATCCTCTGGTTTTCTTAGTTCAATGATCTTGGTCAATTATAAAAACAGACACTTTATTCAGATGATGTTTGTGAGTCTTCACTGAAAAATTCAGTATGTGTTTTCAAAATAAGAAGCACAAATGCCTCCATTAATAAAATAGATATTAAAAAGTAATGTAATACCTAGACTCCAATGGATGAACTTGAATTGAGGGTCATCTGGGTACAAAAGCCTAGCCAGATAGGCCTTAGCATATACAACAGAATGTATGACATTCTGTCGGTAGGCTATGGGTGGGATGTAATTAAGGGAGGAAGGTCTAAATATGATTAAGATACATGAAATGCAAAAAATTAAATAAATTATTGAAAAAATAAAGCAAACTTAAGAAAGCATATTTGTACAAAGAGCAGAGAAAATAGACTTTAAGACAAGGAGTATGACCAGAGATTTTAAAAACAAGTTGTTTCATTTTAATAAGTAAGTGAATTTATCATGATATCATAGCAATTCCAGCACTGTAGAGGCAGAGGCAGACAGACTTCAAGTTTGAGGATAGCCCAAGCTGCATCATGAGACCTTGTCACAAACCCTACACCCAAACAAAAAGTAAATGTGTATCCCAGATAAAATCATACATAATATTTTATATAAGCACAATTTTATTGTATTAGAAATGAAAAAAAATCATATATATACAGATGTATAAAATATTCTAAAATTTACCATTAAATATATAAATAACTAATGTAACATAGGAAAATATTGCCAAAGTAATCCCAAAATATTTTGAAGTGAATATATGTTATCAAAATTTGTGAATGTGGGACCTGCACCGCTGGCTAATTCTCCTGGCCCGCTCTCCTGCCCTCAGGCCTCTCTTGGGGTAAGTCTACCAAGCAGCCCTCCGGGCCTTGAATCCCCCAGCCATGCTCACCCTTCCATCTCCCCTGCTGTTCTCTACTCCAAGCTTGGGCCGTGTGCCATTCCTACTCTTGGGGCACCAGACACCTGGGGAGCCAGTGCTGCTTCCTAACCCTTTTCACCCAGACTGGCTTGGTGCCTTCCTTGGGCCCCAGGAGTACTGCCTCTGGACACGGCCCCGCCCTCCCCTCTCCCTCCTCCCCGGGCCCTGCACCCCCCGCCAGCCTCTTTCTGGGGCTGACAGCCTCTTTCGGGGCCTCCAAGACTTCCCTTGCCTCTCCCTGTTCCTTTGCATCCAGTACAACCCAGCTACTCAATCCACTCCCTGGGAAATCTTGGAGCTTATTCCCACCCCATCTGCCTTTGCATCCCTACATGGCATGGCCATGGCCAGGATCTCACGTCAGTCCAACACCCAAGTTCCTGAGGCCAAAATCATTCTTAGAAGATTCCAGACCTAAGGAGAAAGTCTGAAAACTTCTGACCCACATTGGAATTGGGCCACCGCGGAAATCCTGAAGACAAAATGAATCCAGCGACAACAATACAAAATCAAAAGAGAGAACGAGAAACTTAGACAAACCAGCTCTTCATACCAAAAAAGTAAACCACAAAGACACATAAAGTTCAAAAAAAGAAGCAGAACTAAACTTGAAGGCCC
>NW_008331140.1:11274562-11275928 GCF_000622305.1 Nannospalax galili | reverse complement strand
AAACATGATCAAAGAATGCAATGAATTTAAAGAGCACACACAAAAAACACTAAGAGAAACTAGGGATAAACTTCTGCCTGAAATCACAAAAGAGTTAGAAATACTGAAGAATACTTGGGCTGAAATGAAGAAGGAAGTGAAACACTCAACAAGCTACTTAGAAAAGACAGGAGAAAGCCTCACCAATAGGATGAACGAAATGGAAAACAGAGTATCAAGACTGGAAGATAAAGTGGAAGAACTGGACCACTCAAGCAAAATTTAAGAAATTTTGCTATGAAAAATTTGCTATGAAAACTATGAAAAATTTAAGAAATCTCAGGAATGGAATATGCAGGAATTGAGAACTGGAAGAAAAAGTGGACAAACTAGACCAGTCAAGCAAAGATTATGAAAAATTTAAGAAATCACAAGAATGGAATATGCAGGAATTATGTGACACCATAAAAAGACCAAACTTACAAATCATAGGAATACAGGAAGGAGAAGAATACCAAGATAATGACATGGACCAGATCTTCAACAGAACAGTGGAAGAAAGACATGCCAAATAATTATAAGAAGCATATAGAACACCAAACAGACAGGACCAGAAAAGAAACTCTCCATGGCACATCATAGTAAAAACACTAAACGCACAGAACAAAGAGATAATACTGAAAGCTGCAAAAGAAAAACAACAAGTCACATATAAAGGAAAACCCATTAGGATTACAGCTGACTTTTCACCTTAAACTATGAAAGCCAGAAGAGCCGGGATCAAAGCATTACCGGTTTTAATTGACCACAGATGCCAACCTAGATTACTATACCCAGCCAAAATGTCTGCTATAGTCGAAGGGTAAAGAAAAATCTTCCATGACATAAATAGGCTGAAGGAATTCTTGTCCACAAAACCAGCCCTTCAGAGAGTTCTGGGAGCAATACAAAGAGCTGAAGAAAGGAATGACAATACCCAAGGGGTTGCAGAAAGAATTCCAACGAGGATATAACAGGGTAAAAGTACAGCTATAGCAAGAATGTAAAGAAACAAACAAAAATGACAGGATTCAATACTCATCTTTCATTAATAACTTTAAACATTAACGGACTGAACTCCCCAGTCAAAAGACACAGACTGTATGAATGGATTAAGAAACAAAACCCATCTTTTTGTTGTCTGCAAGAAACTCATCTCACTTCCAAGGACAGACACTATCTCAAAGTGAAAGGATGGAACAAAATATACCAAGCAAATGGCACTAAGAAAAAAGCAGGTGTAGCAATCCTAATATATGACAAAATAGACTTTAAACTGAAACTAACCAGAAAAGACAAAGAGGGCTATTTCATTTTGATCAAAGGAACAATCAATCAAGAAGATATT
>NW_008331140.1:11264140-11270890 GCF_000622305.1 Nannospalax galili | reverse complement strand
CTGTGTATTTTAACAACCAAGTGGGGATCTTTTTTAAACGTTAAAACCTCATTTAATTTTATGTCTTAAAGAGTTTATAATGAGTAAAAGATTGTACAAGTGTAATAATTCATCTTTAAACCTAAAAATATACAGCCAATTTCGAAAGAGATGTACCCTAGCAATGTTATTGAATAGGTTAATGCTGTTGTAATGAAATGCTTCTTCTAATAAACAAAAAAAATGAAGGGAAAGATCTAGAATTAGATGCCATTTCCAGGATTCCCCTGTGGCTCTTTGAATATCCTCTTCTCCTACCTATTTCAAAGAGGACTTACTGTATCAGTGGGAAGCTTTCCAAATGTCCATAAGAAGGTGACTCTGAGTCATCTCTCCACCTCAGAAGGTCATGACTATACAGCATTTTTCTATTTATATTTGTTCCAAAAGAATTCAGAAAGAATAGCTTTAAGGCCGTGAAAGGTAAATGTTTTTCTTCTAGGTGTTTTGTCATCCACAGATGAAAACATAGTCCAGTGATGTAATAATTTTGAGCCCAAATGCAGTGCTTTTTTGCATTTTGATCTGTAACTACCTCTGTTGTCCTATAAACAGACAAGAAAGAAACCATGTCATATAAACAGTAATGGACTGGTGTGTGCTAGTATTAAGACAAAGGAATCTAAATTTAACATGGAAAGGTTTTATCCCTCTTATTGTGATACATTCTGGGGGCTGTCTGATAGATTGTTAAAGCCATGCCTATGACTCCAGTCCTATCTTTAGGGACTAGGAATGAGCTAATCAGTCAAAGTCAGCCAAATGCTCTTGTTTCAGACAAATATGCCTGCCTTCATATTCTAAGTTGGCTATGGTTATTCCCATTCTCTCTTTTCAGAAAGTTGGAAAAAAATCTTTATTTTCTGGTGTTTTTAAAACAAGAGATTTCATTAGAATATTTGCAAGTGACTCATTTAACTTTAGAAAGATTTAGTCATTAAACTATATCCATTATTAATAACGTTAAAATATTATATCAAAAAAATCCATTTTACCCTGTAAACAAAGAAGCATTAAAAGTAAAAAAAAAATTTGTGAATGTAACTAAAGAATGGTAGAATGGGATATTTACAGTTCTAAGAGCTCATAAGAGAAACGAAAAGCTTTAAAATTAATTGGCTAAATTTTAAACTTAAAGAAGCTAGATATGTTACAAGTTAACATAAATGTATAAATAAAGATAACATAAGTTAATAAAATTAAAAATACTATAAAATGTTTTAAAAAATCAAGTTTGTATGTTTGGACAGATAAAAATTAAGTAATTTGGGGTCTCCTGGATGAGATGGAGGACTGAAGTCATCTGCATCAAACCCAGCAAAGGTGAAGATTCAGAGTAAAAAAAAATATTAGTTTATATTCCAAAAAGAGGAAAAGCTTTGGAAACACTAATGAGCATAAAATGTCAGAGAAATCCTAATACAATGATTGTAGGTGACTCTAGTACCCTAGTATCAACTCTAGATAGGTAACTCAAACTAACCATTAGCAAAAATATTCAGAATTAAACTACAGCGCAGATCAAATGGACTTAACAGATATATGAAAAATTCTATCCAGTAATACACATTCATCTCAGCAGATCATGGACCCTTCTCCAAAATACACTAAATTATAGTTCACAATGAAGTCTCAACAAATACAGAACAGTTGAAATAATTTCTTTAGTATTACACAATAATAGTGGAATAAACTTGAAATACATGACAAGATAAATTACAGAAACTACACAAACACTTGGAGACTGAAAACCCTCTTGAATGACAAGTGTGTGAGTAAAGAAATCAAAAAAATTAAAAAGTTCCTAGAACCAAATGAAAATGAAAAAACAAATTACCAGAACCTTTGGGATAAACCTAAGGCAGTCCTAAGAAAAAGTATGGTCATGATAACTATGAGTGCTTACGTTAAAAAATCAGAGAGTTCTTAAATTAATAGCATAAAGATCTTCCCCACAGCTTAGAAAACAAGAATAAGCCAAATCAAAAGCAGTACATGGCAAGAAATCATATACTCAGAGCAGAAAGCAATGAAATAGACTAAAAAAATCATGAAATCAATAAAACAGAGTTGGTTTTTTGAAAAAACACATATAAGGTTGACAAACCATTAAACTAAACTAGCTACACTAACCTAAAATAAGGGCAAGAAAGTCCAAATTAATGAAATTAGAGATATAAAATGGGATATTATAGCAGGCACCTAACTGATCCAGAGGAAATTTAATAGAGTATCAGGAAAGCTTCTATTCTCAAAAAGGGAAAATGTAGAAGTGAATATATTCCTAGAAATGTATAACCTACCAAAATTAAATTAAGAAAATTCACGCAACTAAAACACATCCCTAAGAAGCAACAACACTAAAATAGCAATAAATTTCACTGAAAAAAGAAAACCCAAGGACATGACAGATTTGCTGGTGAATTTTATCAAACTTTTAAAGAAGCACTCATACCCATCTTCCTCAAACTTTCCTACAAAATTGAAAGTGAAGGAGTGTTACCAAATCCCTTCCATAAAATCTGTACTATCTCAATATCAAACCTAGACAATGACAAAACAAAAAGAATTCCATATGACATACCACTTCTGAGCATATACCTAAAAGGTTCTTTATCCTACCACAGAGATACTTTTACATTCATGTTTACTGCTGCATGTTCTGTTAATTTTTCCTTGGAAGACATAAACAAATGTTGATTCACCAATTCCACCCAAATCAAATGGTGCTAACCAGTAAGTTTCTTGGGCTTACTTATGGAATATGGGTGAGACATCCTAAGTATCTGTAGACACAGAAGCACAACTCTCGTCTCAGAGGAGATAAGATACTTTTTTTTCTTGAGCCAAATATAAGTAACTATGGCCTGAAAGCAAGATTCATGTTACCCCAAATTCCATGTTCCAGCATGGAAATTTATCTTGTCATAGATTTTAAGTTTATTCCACTATTATTGCATAACAGAAAAGAAATTATTTCCATTATTTTGTATTTTCTGAGACTTGAATGTTCATGAAGTTTTATAGTAACAGAACAAAGAAAAGTCATATATCAAGACATTCCTCAAATGCATTGGTAGAAACAATAAGTAGGTAGTTACAGTAAAAGAGAACAGCTATAGGCCTTGGGTGCTGGATGATGCTCAGCCTTTTGGTTGATGGGAGCTAGGGCTTTCTTAAGTTAACATAGTCCTAAAGGACTGTTAGCTGTCACAAGATGTGAAGTCAGAAACAGAGGTGGGTAAGGAGTGGCTATTTAGGACCTAAACATGGCCCAAGATAAATTTTAAATAAGCTCTGGATCTACAGCACTCCAAAGTCCACACTCATTAAAGAGATAATCAGTTTGTCAGCCTTGCAGGAAGTTCAGTCCAAGATGCAGGATTTTTCTAGGAACTTTGATTCACATGCCTATGCCAAAAACATAGAGGAACACATTTGGGTCTTTCAAAAATGTCAGAATTTGTTGAATAACAGTAATTTCACAAGATGCAGCATATTCAATGGCAACAATTTGCCAGATAATCCTCCTTACCTCAGTAATTTGTTCAAGGCACCTTTTATTCCAGGCTCAATTATTATTTTCATATCACACATCACTTAGTAAATATATACACATATATACGTATATATGCATAGATGTGGGTTACAGAATGAACACAAGTTAAAGAAGCAACAACAGAGTTCAAGAGATTTCAGAAGGGGCTGACTGAAATGCAAATAGAGGCTGTATTGATAACATAGGAACCCAAACCAGCCTAAGCTAAGAAGCTGCTCCTGAAGGTCAGGCCTTGGGAGAGTCATGGTTGAATCAAAGTTGAGAGTGAAGATGCAGCAGTTGTAAACAAAACAGGGCAGGCTGGTCCCTGTAGGTCCAAATGGAAGAGAAGATGGATGGGTAGATGGTAATTGGGTAGGTCTTGTCAACAACAGGGATTAAGTTGAGTTGAGGTCCAGGGATAACCTGAGGCTTATTTAGCTCTTGATACACACACTGCCTATCAGATGGCAGGTCATGGAAATGTTGCAGTGCTACACTTTATGGAGTCCTGGTGAGGAATTTATACTCTTTCCTTGGTCTGGAGTATCTGATAAGTTTTTAGACCTGCTTTCCCAGATACAATATGAGTACTCCCATGTGTTCATATAGTCTCAATTCATTCCAATAAATTATAGGGTGGCAGCCTTTCTACTCCAAGGAATATGTCATTTATTAGTCTGTACTTCATGGGTGGCACCAGATATATGGTGGTGTTTGTGAATCTACAAAGGTGCTCAATTATCTTTCAAACTCAAAATGGAGTCAAAAGCTGCTTGTTATAAGACAGGGCAAGGCACAGCCTCAAAAAGCACTGTTTAACACAATACAGAATAATTTAGAGTAGGGTGACCCCCAAACAACTGCATCCAAAGTCCTACCTCATCATGGGTGGTAACCTTGTGGAAGCTGCATCATGGAGTCTCCCTTTCAGACAACTTTCTACTTCCTGTATATTCTAGTATCTCTGAGGATCAGTTGAGAGCATACATGAAGGTGTAATAGCTGGATCCCCAGATGAGGATTCTATGACACTCCCCTACTTTGTCTACTAGAATGTCCATAGCTCCAGTACTATGTGTTTGTTCTGCTCATTAGTTGCCTTGGCTACCAGGCCCAGTTAATATCTACTCCAAGATGGCAAAGGGGAACACAATTATGGTAAGAGGGAAAAAAATCATACTGAACACTGCATTAGTAACAATAGCAAGAAAATTTAATCACCTTATAAATACAACAACAGATAAGTGGGTAAAGAAAATGTGGCATGGGGCTGGAGAGATGGCTCAGAGGTTAAGTGTACAGACTGCTCTTGCAGAGGACCCTGGTTCGATTCCCAGCACCCACATCGCGGCTATGAACCGTCCTTAACTCCAGTTCCAGGGGAATCTGAAGCCCTCTTCTGACCTCCACGGCATTGCACGACACGGGTGCACTCACATACTTGCAGGCAATACACTCATTCACATAAAATAAAAATAAGAGCCGGGCGTGGTGGCGAATGCCTTTAATCCTAGCACTCGGGAAGCAGATGCAGGCAGATGTCTGTGAGCTCAAGGCCAACCTGGTCTACATAGTTAGTTCAGGACAGCTGGGGCTACAGGGAGACCTTGTCTCAAAAAGACCAAAAAAAACCCAAAAAACAAAAATAAAAAATAATAATAAATAAAATATTTTTAAAAAATAAAAAGAAAGAAAATGCGGCACATACAAATGATGGAATTCTACACATAAAGAAAAATGAAATATGCAGGAAAATGGAGGAGTCAGAAAATATTATATTAATTAATATAAGGCAGCCTCAGAAAGACAAATGCTGTATATAATTTCTCATATGTGTATTCAAACATTAAATGTTTCTGTGTGTCTGTCTGTGTGTCTGTGTGTCTGTGTCTGTGTAGATGTGTAGAGGGATATACATCATGTAACCAGAAAGGGAATAACAGGAAAGAAAAATGAGATGGGTAGTAGAATATATGTGACATGAAAACAGTAAAGAAGCTACTGGATGTGGAAGAATACAAGAGTGTATTAAGATCAGGTTATGCTTGACCCTAAGCTACTGCACAGTGTATAAAACACTGGTTGTTCTAATTGTGCCTTTCCAAGAGACATTCCGTTTTACAAGCAGGTTTTTATTTCATTTTGAGGATGGAGAATGACTCTACACCAAGGTGAACACATGAATTGGGTGGACACATATACCCAGCAGCATCCAAATGGCACTGACTGATAAATGACTTATTCCAGAAAGTAGAGAGGATTCCATCCTCAAAATTTATTGCCATATCAAAATCATACCAGAAAAACCAGGCCTGATATCTTTTTGAACACACCAGACAGAGAAAAGAGTACAACTTCCTCATTCAGGACCCCTAAAAACACATCAAACACTATGATGCCAATGAGTTACTACTGTTGAGATAACTGTTCTACGTGAATGCTGCTGAAAGTATCCTGGACTATGCTTAATGGCGCCTGGAGTCAAGGATGCCTACACAGTATAAAGCTGCACAGACATGGGTGTTAAAGCAGATAAAGTTATGCAGTGCCCCAAACCCCAAACTTGATTTTTTTTTAAAAAATAGCACAACCATAGGTTAGTTAGTTTTGTTATGCTTAGCTGGTTTCCTTCTTAGCAAGCAAATTCTCTCTTTTAAAACAGCATATGAAGATATCTTGAGGAAGCTTTCACAAGACTTATATGCTGATGCTTGGAATGTAAACAGATGAAACCACTGTACAGGTCCATGTGGATGTTCTTCAAAAAGACTAAAATGGAACTACCATATGATCCACCCATACCACAACTGAATATATACACAAAGGACTATATCAACATTATAGAGATACATGTACATCTGCATTTATTGCTACATAATTAAAATAATTAAAATGGAACCAGTACAGACACCCATCAGCAGATGAGTGGATAACAAAAATGTGTAACACATACAAAATGGAATTTTTTTTTCTTTGAAATTGTTTTTATCCAAGGCTCATTCACATTCACAACCATCTCCAATTACAGAATTGTTCGTTTTTCAATGACGATGATTCATCTTTACTTAAATTTCCCATTGTGTCCAGTTATTGCCTCAATCCACAGATGTAAACATCAGTGGCACTACAAATAGAGGAATCAATACATGTACAACAGAAAGTGGTTCCTT
>NW_008331140.1:11254368-11257869 GCF_000622305.1 Nannospalax galili | reverse complement strand
GGGGGGATGGAAGGGTGAATGTGGCTTAGGGAGTCCCGGCGCGGAGAGCTGTGCTATAGACTTACCCCAAGAGGCCTGAGGATAGTAGTGCCACAAAATGGAATTTTATTTAGTCATAAAGAAAAATGAAATCTTGACATTTTTAGGAAACCATATAAAACTAGAGATTTTTGTTATATTAACAAAATAAACTGACAAGATAAATGTCTTATATTTTTCCCTCATATGCAGAATGCAGATTTAAATTTATATGTGTGTGCATATTGTACATGTGGACGGGGAAGTTATGAAAGTAAACAGGGGAACATGAGAGAAGAGGAAGAAACCAGAAGGCATCATGGAGAGATAGGAATAAATGTGGCATGAAAGCAAATGGGAGGAGGACTATTCGGGGGAAATGGCAAAACAGGCCAAAACTTGAAGGACTAGGTAAGTAGGAAGGATGAATAAGAGCAAAGTATAGTAAAATGGATCCAAACACCTTATACGCGTGTATGAAATTCTCAATAAAGTTTTCAGAAAAGTTACAAAAGAAAATGCCATAATGAAACCTAATACATGCTATTCTAACTTAAAATTAATTTGAAAGAGAAAAATAATAATTTCACAATAAGTGACGTAACAGAAATATTTTCTGTTTTATTTGTGAACGTTACACAAGAAAACTTGTTGAATTGTCCATTTAGGGCCCATTGATTTGGGATGAAGAGTTGGATGGCTCAGCGATTACGAACACAAACTGCTCTTGCAGAGACAAGAATTCAGTTTTCAGGTTCCACATATTGACTCACAGCCACCTGTAACTTCATCTCCAGGGGGATCCCATAGCTCTGGCTTCTTTTGGCATCTGCACTCATGTGAGATACACACAGAGAGACACATCTTCTTATTTAATTTTTGGTGTGTTTCATATAATACATCGTAAACATATTAAGACCCCCTTCCCCTATCTGAGCCCTCCATACCCCCCATTAGATCTCATGCTTTGTGTCATATATGACACAGTGAGTCAAGTTAAAGCACCTAAGGGTTTTTTAAATATTTTATTATTTTTATTTTGTGTGTATGAGTGTATCGCCTACGTGTAGGTGAGTGCACCTGTGTAGTGCAATGCCCACAGAGGTCAGAAGAGAGTGTCAGATCCCCTGGAACTGGAGTTATGGATAGCTGTTAGCTGCCATGTGGTGGTGGGAATCGAACCCAGGTCCTCTGCAAGGGCTGTTAACCGCTGAGCCATTTCTCCAACCCCTATCTTGTTTATTCTTACATGAATATTTCAGTAAACTATAAAAAAGTCAAGTTCCAGTTCTCTTTTTTATACCACAATGATTCCACAGTTCTTTTTATGTTGCTTTGGTGAAATCTTTGCCATTTTCATCAGCTTGTAGACATTATACTTTAAATTCAAGAAACAGTCTGGAGAGATGACTCAGTGGTTAAGAGTACTTGGTGCTCTTGCAGAGGACCCAGGAAGAGTTCTTAAATTGCAAAGTTCCTTTAGTCCAATACTGTTAAAACTCATATGGAGGCTCACAACTGCCTATAAGTCCAGTTCCAGGGATCCCAGAGCCTTCTGGCTTCTGCAGACACCAGGCACATACACAGTACACATACATACATGCAGGAAATAAATATTTAAACACATAGAATATTAAATTTTAAATGATTATCCTAAATAAATGTTATTCCTTTTCTCCAAAATTTTTCTTGACGCATTATAATATATTTTAGTTCTCTAAATCCCTCTAATGTTTCTCTGCATCAATTTATGCATTGCACTTACAACTTTTGACTATATATATCTTCATTACTCTGCCACAATAAGATCTTGAAAGGCAGTATCATGGTTGATCCATCTCCACACCTTCTTCTGTTATAATTTGTAACTACTACATGAAAGGCACTTTAAAACTATTTGTTGAATTAATGAGTCGGTGCACAAATGCATATAGGTTGCATTATTCAAGAAATACATGTCAGGAGCCAGCAGCTTGCCTGGGTAAGTTTGGCTGTGCCCACTGTGCCTTGACTCCCCCAGCCTCATTCACCCTCCCAGCTCCCCCACCCCATCTCTCCTCCTAGCAGGGGAGCTGGCACATTTCCTGTCTTGGCACTCCAGACCTCTGGACTGACCTCTTGGCCCAAAATCTCCACTGCTTCCTGATCCTTTGAACCCACACCAAGCCAATTCCTCCCTCTATCTAGTCCCCACCTCCCTTTGCATCTCTGGATGGCTGAGCCCCACAGCTTCCTGGAGCCAGCAGCTTGCCTGGGTTGAGTTTGGCTGCACCCACTCTGCCTTGACTCCCCCAGCTCATTTACCCTACCAGCTCCCCCACCCCATCTCTCCTCCTACCAGCAGCACTGGCCCATCTCTTGTCATGACACCCCAGGCCCATGGACTGACCTCTTAGCCCAGAATCCCCACTGCTTCCTGATACTTTCTGTCCAGAACAAGCCAATTCCTCTCTGTAGTACCCAGGACCTCGGATAGTCAAACCAACTTTGAGCCCTAAGAGCAATGCTGGGAGTATTACTGTATCAGATTCTAAACTGTCTTACAGAGCTATAGTCATAAAAACAACATGGTACTGGCAAAAAAAAGACCCATAAACCAATGCAACAAAATTGAAGACCCAAATATGAGTACATGCAATTTCAGCCACCTGATATTTCACAAAGGGGCCAAAAACATTCACTGGAGGAAAGACAGCATGTTCAGCAAATGGTCCTTGCAAAACTGGATCTCCACCAGTAGACGAATGAAACTAAACCCCTATCTTTCACCTTACAAAAGTCAACTCCAAATGGATCAAAGACCTCAATGTGAAGCCTGAAACTCTGAAACTGTTAGACAAAAACATTGCCAATAACCTGTAAGATATAGGCATAGGAAAGGATTTTCTAAACTGGACATTAATTGCTCAGGAAATAAGGTCAAGAATCAGCAAATGGGACCTCACTAAACTAAAAAGCTTCTGTGCATCAAAAGACCCATCCAAGGAAGTGAAGAGAAAGCCCACAGAATGGGAGAAAATCTTCACCAGCAACACTTCTGCCAGAGGTTTAACATCCAGAATATGTAATGAACTCAAAAACAAAGAATTAAGAAAGGAAGCAACCCAATTAAAAGATAGGCTAAGGAGCTGAACAGAGAGTTCTCAAAAAAGAAAAAAGAAAGAAAGAAAGAAAAATGGCTAAGAAGCATGCCAGGCATGGTGGCGCATGCCTTTAATCCCAGCACTCGGGAGGCAGAGGCAAGCGGATCTCTGTAAGTTCAAGGCCAGCCTGCTCTACATAGTGAGTTCCAGGACAGCTGGAGCTACAGGGAGACCCTGTCTCAAAAAGACCAAAAAAAAAAAAAAAAGGTTTCCACCATCACTAGTAATTAGGGAAATGCAAATTAAAACCACTTTAAGATTTCATCTTACCCCAGTCAGACTGGCTAAGATCAAGAGAACAAATGATACCAAATGTTGGAGAAAGGAGAACGCTTATTCG
>NW_008331140.1:11238530-11254152 GCF_000622305.1 Nannospalax galili | reverse complement strand
AGAAAGATGAAATCATGAAATTTGCAGGTAAATGGATGGAACTAGAAACTGTTATACTAAGTGAAGTAACACAGACTCAAAAAAAAAAAATTCAACGTATGTTCTCCTTCATATGTGGATCCTAGCACCAAATCTTTATAAGTGAGTATGTATCCAGACATAACTACAGGAACCAGGGTAATGAAAAGAACCAGGGAAGTAATGTGAAAGAATCTGAAAGAGAAGAACAGTAAGAAATAGGCATTAATAAGGGAGATATGGATAAAAATGGAGTTATTTTAAGGGGTGAGGGGAGGGAGGGTTATATAAGGAAACTTGGGAATAAAGGGAAAGAAGGAGCTCAAGAGACATAGGACCATAGGAAAAGGGTATTATTAAGGGAGAAAGGGGAAAAATGTGGGCATTTTAAATGGGGAAACCATGATGGAAGAATTAGACAATGTGAGAGATAAATAATGTCTAGCTAGTTTTAAAAAACCAGAGGGAACCATATTAATCGAACAAACTACTGACAAATTATACATACAACTAGCTCAAGGAATATAACACATGTCTACACAAGATTTATCTGAGAACGTTTGGTCTTTGCCCAAGCTTTATCTACATAGCACATGGTAATTAAAAGTACCAGACTGGTGGAACTAACTTTCTTGGATGTCTAACAACCATACTTTGAGGCCTATACTAATTTGGTTAGAGGGACATAAAGGACAGTTCTTGCTCCTTGCCCTCCTAGGTTGACTAAGCTCCAGGGAACTATGAGCATCTCTCAAAATGTCCTGTAACTGTGGTGTGTCACCTGTCTTCTTGATCAAGGAGGCTGAGGAGACCCCACCCGATGGACTTGAATCAGTGTCCAGTCTACAAAGAGGAGGATCAACACAGAGGAAACATTTCTTCCATGCTTCCAAGTGAAGCCAGCCACAGTCGAGTAGTACCTTTGACTTATCGTCACATAGATGGAACTGGTAAAAGAAAGGAGACACGGGCTCCTCCCAAGCTCATGTGACCCCTGAATAACAGATCCTCAAACAACCTTAAGAGTAAAAATAAATTTGTTTATCTGGGCCAACTTTATGACCTTAAACACCCAAAAGGAAAGTATAACCAAAGATTAAAGGGGTCAATATAATTGAGTCCATATGTATAGCTAAAGGCCATATAACAAGAAACAATGCCAGACAGGAGATACCTTTGAGTTATTGGCCAGGGTGACCCAAGAGACTCCCAGATAGTAACTGAGCATAGAACTGGGAAAATGAACAACAGACCCCAATCTTATCTAAAGAAATATTGATAACTAATTGCTGCTAGATGAAGAAGAGCTGATCTTCCTAAAAAAAGGAATTTTAGATAGGCTAACTAGATTCAAAAGATGGACAAGCACTGGAGAACATCTGGGGGCACCGAAAACACAGTGGACAGTAACAGGAATTACAGAGTGTATGGGCTCCAGTCGAGAGGTAGGGGGAGACTATGGGAGGGTGCCATTTGGGATGTGGGTATATAGATCAATAAGATTGTTTGGGATGTTCTGTATGAAAAACACACAAAAAATCAACAAATTAAAAAAATGAAATGAGTTATATTTGAGGATAAAAATTTGCTCCATGTAAATTAGTAGAGGTGAAACACATTACCATTGAAATCTACCTGATGATTTTATATCCATTCCAAGTGGATCTCAGAAAGTAACCAGCTGTGACTAGCAATAATTAGATACATAGATATTAGAGATGCATGTGCAAACATCTAAGTGTTAGTAGCATTAAAATGAGTTTTTCTGTATGAAACAGTATATTTTAAAATGAAATGAAGATCTTTGTTAATGGTTGAAAACCTCATTCAATTTTATGTCTTATAGGGTTCATACTGAATTCAATATTGTAGAACTGTATTTATTCAACTGCGAACCTAAAAATTTGCAGCCAATTTTGAAAGAGATGCATCTTTGCTCTGGAAAGTTTTATTGAATAGGTTAATGCTGTAATGAAACGCTTCTTCTAATCATGTGGTTATTAAATAAATAATTTAAAAAGAGAAAAAAATAAATGATAATATGTAAACCAAAGAATTGTTTTAAAATAAATTTCTTTGTGATTTGTCAAAAAAGGAAACACATGTGTAAATACACATATATTCACAAAATAGATGGCATTTAATTGAATAGCTTCCATTTACATATCAAGAACTACCTGAAAATACTCCCTGACATTTTGACTGGCAAGAAAAGACTTCTAAGTTACTTTTCTATTCGAATGTCTTGTTGGAATAGGGCATTATTTACCCTGCTCATAAATTCCACACATTTACTAAGAGGATTTTTACTTTTACACATTTACTCTTAGGATTCATCACCCAGCAGAGTACTCTGTAATTCCAAAGCCAGTCTCCACCTCATAAAATAAACCACTGATTATCTTTGATCTTTCCATGTGCTAGGTGTAACCTGAGCACTAGCAATCTCAACCAGCCTTCACTGTTCTTACTTTTCCCATTATAAGCACTTCTCCAGTTTTCCTCATTTTGAACACAGAGTCATAGTCAAAGATCTTGAAAATCAACTACACTCTCTGGAACTTGGTTCCAACTCATATAAAGGATTTCCTGAATTTTAGGATATTCAGGAAGTTTCATGCCCATATTTTAAACTTCCTTGATTTATGATAAAGATTCAATTATTCTTTTCCTTATCAGAAATCATCTTGTATTTAGAGTCTAAATATCTATCCTAGACATTCAGTGATCATGAAATATCTGCATGCTCCCTTTCAAGTCCATATGAAATCATATGAGACTAGAGGACTAGTTATGAGCAACAATAAGCACTGAGTGAAAGTTAAGTTTCAAGCCAAGGTACTTGAGAGTCATTTGTCTGGTTCCATAAACATTTCTTCTACTGTGGGAAGGGAGTACTTTCACAGCACGGTATAGTATTCATCAGCCTAAGTCTTTGAGTGTTACATGGTAGAGGACAGTTGATGACAAGGGTAGGCATATAAATGTGAACTAGAAGAGGACTTTCTGTTGTTACTTTGAACCACTGAGATTTCAAGGGTTAATTTGGCAGTCTAACATATCCTAGCTTGTTCCTTCATGTAATTTCATTTTTATATTCCCCATAGCGGATATCTAGCTACATGTTAGGAACAGAGAGGTGTTCTGGAAATGCTCAGAGATTGACTGATGTTGATATTTGCCATGGATTTCATTCAATATGATTCTAAATTGCAAAGTTGCTTCAGTCCAATATTGTTAGAACAGTGATGAATACAGAAAAAGTTAAATATTTAAGCCACTAACCACTGATCCAGACATACTTTCACTGTAACTCTCCCTTAGGGCAATGGGACTACTTCCCAGAATGGATAGCAAAAGACATGATATGTGATTAGTGTGTATTGCTCTTAAGGTAGAAACTCCAAATTTTGCAGACATAGAAAGCTATTCCAAATAGAGCTGTCAAGTGTTAAATAAGGTTTAGGAAAACAGATACCTAACTAGAAGTTCTTTTGGAAAAGCTGAAGTAATTAAAGTGTTTGGCTTTCTTCCAGCTTCCTTTTCCATTCATTCATTAACTTGACAAATATTTACTGCCTGACTGTTATGTGCCAGTTCCCATTCAAGGTACTAACGATGCAGAGATGGATGTGACATAAACTTTGCAGTCAAGGAACTGCAGTCTAGTTGGAAATATAAAAAAAAGATAAGTATGAAACAGCATAAAAAGCCTTAAAATGTAGAATTCACAGATTATTAGGACACCAAGTGCACACGACTTCAGCAAAGCTTTTATTGAAACCCCATCTAGTATCCAGCAGTGTTCCATGTAGTCATCTAACCTGAATATCTATATATCTTCGTCTTGGCTTTTCATAACAGAACACACTTTCAAAGTAGCCCGTACCTCTTTCCAATTAATTCCTAGTTATTCCATTTGCTATTCTCAGTAAGATACTGGAAAGAAGTCAATCCGAATACATTAACTCACCCTTAGATGTGAATTAAGCACTATTTAATTGCGGTATTTGTATTTCTAAAACTTCCAATATTGACCCAGATCCCTAAAGTTGTAGAATCATAGGTAATAATCAAAGTGAAGAATTCTAAACAATAATACTTTGGCAACTGAAAGAGGATGGGATGGTAATGAAGGAAGTAGAAAAACCAAACTTCCAACTGAATGTTTAAGTAGCCAGCCACCTACTTTTCACATGGGTAATACAAATTTCAACATGGAAAATGGCAACATGGAATCTATGACAAAGAATGCTTCAAATAACATTGAGACAGTGAATCATGAACCCACCTTCTAGCCAGTCTCTGGTACCTCTATATTGACAGGCAGGAGACTGTCTCATAGACTCCTATGATTTCAGGAAGAGGAGAATATCTCAAATTCTCTCTCTTTTCATTAATGTGTGTTGTTTTAAATATCAGAAATGATTTGGTTCTAGGCAGCTGTTTGGTCTAAAGTGGTAACAAATATCTATAATACTAAATGAGTTAATCTGTAAAATCTATGCAAATTAGAGAGGGAAACCAATGACTAAAACAAATCCCAGGTTTTGTTTCCAGAGGCTTTAAACACCAAAAACATCATTGTCGTCTCTATAAAAGAAATCCAATTCGTTATCTGTCATTCAGAGCCTGTAGTCTGCACCTTGCATACCTCTTCATTTCTTCCCACTGCCCATTGCAGAAAGTCCATTGCTTCCCTAATTCTCTATCTTCTGAACATATTTTTTAATAGAACCTGAAATTCAATTCTTAAAACTCTAAAGTTACAGGATTGTTTAACTTGGTGAAAGATTCTTCTAACTATCAGGAGGAATGAGAGGTTAGATTTCTAGCTTTTCCATTAGCTTAATGAAGGTGCTTAGTCCAACACTTGCTCTTTTTCAAGATCACTTTCCATGTCTGTAAAATTAAGGAAATGGAGTTAGCTAATCTCCCAGGTTCATTCCTGTTCAAATGCATACTAATTTTATTATTCTCAACTCACTTGGCTTGCTAGTCATCCTACTGAACTGAACTTTCTTTCTCACTGCTTGTTTTCTTTCATGCATTGGAGAACTTTTTTTTTTGACAAGGAATTGGAGAAACCCCAGTGTACTTCCCTGGATGGAGTCCTAATTGTTTCCAACAAAACAATATTTCCTCATCTCATTCTCTGACAACAGCTTTTAGTTGGTTGCCAGTCTTGGGCAAGGATTCCAGGAGACTTTCATCAAATTACTTTAAGTACTGAGTAAACAAAGTGTACTACCGAGAACTGAATTGAGAAAAGAAATGATGAGCATAAATGTACACTTTCTGTGAAAATTTTACCACTATTTATATTATCTGTAAATAAGCATTTTTTCTTATAGCTTTAGACAAAAACTCTATGGCAAAACAACTTTAGAAACATATCAACTAATAAGGAAGTGTAAATCCCAAAGGATAATGAAATTAAGTTTTAGAACACAAGAATAGTTTCATTTGCAGCCAGTGGTTGTTGAATTAGCAGTTCTACAGATTCACACTTTCAGTCTGCATTAGTCTTTGTCTATCAAGCAGAAGATGGCTTCATGAAGGCGGAAGCAGAGATTGTAGTCTTCACAACAAAAGGGATGCTGAGTCTCTAGAACTATGACATAATAAATTTGTTTTATTTAATTTTAAATCACTTAGTCTATGGAACTCTGTTATAGCAGCCTTAGAAAACTGTACATTACTTAATTATGTAAGCCAGAATACTTTGAGAGTATAGGTAGCACTACTGAAAATTAACTTGGAATAGCAATGGGATTCGTCCAATCAAAACAGGATTTATAGTTGCTCTATCTTTGAATATTATGAAGATAATCTGTGTTGGATGCTGTATACATGGAAAATGTATGTTGGAACATATATAAAATTAAGATGACTTAGAGGATAGGGAAAATAGATTTGTGGATTTCAAAACACAGGATAACATGCTAATTAGGAAATATAATTCTTTTGTTAAACTATTAGGATTCTTATTCCATGACTTCCATTGATTAGTTTTGTGACAGCAGTTACTTGATTATTTTGATAGCAATTTTCTCATCCCAAAAATATCCACAAGTGACTGAGCATACTGGTACATGCCTTTAACTTGGGAGGCAGAGTCAGATGGAGCTCTGTGAGGCTGGGGTAAGCCTGGTCTACATAGTGAGTTCAAGGCCAGCTGGGGCTACAGGGAGACCTTGTCTCATATATATCATGGGGTTGAAAGGATAGCACAGTCAAAAAGTGCCTGCCACATAACCATGAGGACCTGAATTTCGATCCCTATGACCCATATAAAAAGTCAGGCTTGGTATTGCATGTCTGTAACCAAGCATGGGGAGGTGGAATGGTGTGAAGACAGTTGGATCCATGAAGCTCATTGGCCAGTCAGCCTACACAAATCAATGAACTCCACGTTTAGTGAGAGAGCTTGTCTCAAAAAAATTGAGGTGGAGAGTGATGGAGGAAGACACTCAATCTCAACTCCCAGCCTTCACTCACACAAATGTACATATTTCTACCTGTACCCTAAAAACTCATCCTGATAGCACACAGAAAACTATGTTTCTCATCAAAGAGGCTTCTTTTTGCAAAGATGTAACAAAGAAGATCCCTTTTTGCAACAGATAGACACCATTACTTAGTTCCACAACTGGCCAAAATGCCAAGAATAAGTGATCACAAGGTGCCCAGCCCAAATCGATATATCTACTATACAACACCTACATCTAAGGCTCTGGGGACATTGGAGAAAAGAGGGCAGAAAGATTGTAAAAGCTAGAGGACCAGGACACCTGCTGCTAGACAGTGTCTCAAAGGCATGACAGGCTATGTCCATGAAATCTCAATAATATGGCTGCCAGTATACATGTTAATGCGAACAGAGGGAAATTTCACAGGGTCCCACTTCTAGATGAAGAACTACAGGAAATCAATGGTTCTTGCATGAAATTTTCAATAAATATATATGGGGGAAATTTAGCGGCATAAAAACAATAATCAGTTATTCTCAATCATACATATGCAGGATGCCAGATCTGACTTGGACTCAGCTGGACTTAGTTCCAAGTTTTAGGTTGGTTCAAGTCTACTTATTTCTCAACACCTTTAAACCACTAGCTACACCTTTAAACCAGTGCCACAACAGAGAACAAGTTTAACTACACAGGACAAAGCATGGCTTGCATCATGTCTATTGGCATCACATTGGTAAAGTATATCATAAGGCTGAACCCAAAATAAAAGCAATAATGATTTACACTCTGTCCATCAAGGGGCCACAGAAGGAAGGCAGAGTTGAGAATGATCATCCTAATCAACCACAAATTCTTCTCCTCCCCATGTCCCAAGAGTTTAATAAGAATCTGTTCATTTATTTTACCATTCATACAATATTATTTTTTAAATATCTCCAAGGAACTATACATTTTGATAAAGTTCTTAAAATAGAAAAATGCCTGTTACTCCGAACTTTTAAAGTTCAGTGATTAGGACTGGGATTATTATGATACAAGCAACATGTCTTAAACGGCCATGAGCTTGAGTATGTCCTTAAAATACATACTCAAAATGCCTCACTTGAACTACCCTAGTCCTAGCCCCAACTGAACACACATCAGTCACATTCTTAGTGATGATACATGTAGAAATACTATGAAAAGTGTAATATCTGCAGTAACACTAATTGAAAGGTAAGACACTACCTATACAATAATGTTCAATGACCTCAAAAGGTTTGCAAACCTTAAACAAAAAGACCTGAAGAAGACAAACTTTATGCATTATTTATTATATTCCAAGTGCTTAATAATTTTATAGACTTTATTTTTCATAAAAACGTCTGTAAGATAGGTATGATTATCTATGCTTCAGAGGTGAACAAATTTAAACTCTGAGCTAGAAAGTAAATTTACCAAAATCATGGACTCCAGGACTGTGAGAACTGAGCTGACTTCGTGAGTTTTGACTCTCCATTCAGGACTTTTCTCTGCCTAGAAGTATATTATTGATTCAAAACTTTTGGAAAATTAATATTATTTCAAAAGAAGCCTATTTAGAGCGCAGTGGGTAAAGTGTTGTGCACACCTAAGGACCTGAGTTCATTACCCAGATTCCATGGTTGAAGGAGAGAATCAACCCCTGAAAGCTGTCCTCTGACCTCTACACATGTGCTGTGGCACAAGAACTCTCACACACAGATAAAACATAAAAGAAACCCATTCATTTAAAAGGGCTTGAATTCATTAAATTTGCTTTTGGCAGCTGCTATCCTACTTCATCTTAGCCTTCATTTCTAATGGCTGGAGATATGAAATCAAAAGCTGTAAAATGACATAGAAATTCGTAGTTGCTGCTCAACAAGCTTGATTTTCTAGAAATACTATTACTGGTATTCATATTCATGCAACACGTTCCATTGTGAGTCACATCAGCTCATTAAGCTATTCCCATCAGCAGTGTTGCCACAGTGCACGTGGATCGCTAGCTTTATCCTGTCACTATCTAGAAACATAGATGTAGGCAGAATCCACCTTGTTTTCCAGTCACATCCAATTTGATTACTCATATCTTGCTCATGTCCAAAAGGCAATACTTTTACTAATTAACTTCGATGACAATTTCTAGATTTCCTGGCTCCATCACTAGCAAATTTCCCATTTGCACCAGAATTTAAGAAGGATATGACTTTGAAATTCAGCGTGTACTCTACCCCACATTGCTCTTTCTGTCACCTTTGAAATTTGACTTTCCAGTTTACTCTGAACTTTCAGCTGTTCTTCCTACAGTCTACATTCTTAACATGAGTTGGAGTGAAAGCTGCCATTATTGCTTGGGGTTCTTAAATTTATCGTGAGCTATGTTATAACTCATTCTTTGCCAGTTACTTTTTGTGGTGAGATGAGTTCTAAGTTCTCTTGTTCTAGCCTTGACAAAATGATGATGACAGTTAATTAATCCTCAGGTAGTCTGCTGAGGTGACTTCCTGTATTTGTCGGATCAGGGCCGTCTGAATATGGTGCTATGGGTTGAGGTCACAGCTCTGTGTGACTGATATTTCAGGTAGAGGAAGGTAACTATCCTTTATATTCATGCAAAGGGAGATTTGGAGCAGTACAAGGCAGAATGTGGAATCAATAAACCCAGATTTTTCTCAGGCACTTACCTTCTAGAAATAAAAACATGAAGTTCCCTCAACAGATCATGTAGTCACTGTAGAATCAATGGAGACAACCTGAGTTGGATCTTCAGAACCCATGTCAAGTGGAAGAAGAATCCCTGTTCCGCAACATTGTCCTCTGACTTCTATGTACTCTAAGGCCTCTCTCTCTCTCTCTCTCTCTCTCTCTCTCTCTCTCACACACACACACACACACACACACACACGCACACACACGTGATTAATACTAACAGTAACAACAACAATAATTTTAAAAGATACTAGGAACAAGATATGAAAGGAGTGTTATTATTTATCAAGTATTGTTTAAAGCCTTTGACAAAGATTCTTACTTAGACATTCTCTAAGATACTTTGTTCACTAGACCTTGAAATTAGACTCAACTTTGCTATGCTTGCTTAGCCAAGCTTTATAAGACATCTAACATAATTTAGAATCTGCAATCTTCAATAACTTCAAATTCTTCATTGCCCATCTTTGACACATGTGGTCTTAGCTTGCATTCAGCAAAATTCCTAAGTCAGGTGAGCAAGACTGCCCCTATACTTGACTCTTAATAAATTTTCCATCCACCACCCTTTCAACTATGATTCTTGGTTATAAATCCACATTGATCTTGTTTCATTTGTTGTTGGGCTTAATTTATTTCACCTACTAGTATCTTCTTCATAACTATGATGATAGTTATGAATAGTCTTTCCTTGCCATTTTAAAGTGTATTGAAGCCAGGAGCACACCTTTGATACCAGCACTAAGGAGGTGGAGGCAGGCGGATCTCTGTAAGATCAAGGCCATCCTGGTCTACACAGCAAGTACCAGGCCATCTGGGCTATAGAGAGCCTCTGTCTCAAAAAATTAAAAAAAAAAAACACCAAAAGATAAATTAAATGTGTAGCAGTTATTTTTCACACATACACCAAATTTTTCAATGAAGCATATTCAGTAACTCATGGAACTTTCTCTAAAATAGATCACAATTTAGGCCATTAAACAAGTTTAACAAATACAAAAGAATGAAAATAATTTCTTGTACATTGCATAATCGTAGTGGAATAAAACTAGAAATCCATAACAAGAAAAACCACAGAATCTATACAAATGCTAGGAGGTCAAACAATACACTCTTGAATAGCCAGTGGATAATTGAAGTAATCAGGAACAAAAATTTTTATGATTAAATGAAAATCAAAGTACAACTTACCAAAATCTTTGGGATGCAAAAAAAAACTCCATTTTAATTGAAAAAATTTATAGTTATGAGTGCTTACATTGAAAAATCAAGATCTCAGATAACCTAATGATGTGCCTCGGGGGTCCTAAAAACAACAACAGAAACTCAAAAGCAGATGGCAAGAAAGAATAAAAATTATAGCAGAAGTGGATAAAATGAGAATAAAAACAGAGTACATAGAACCAATGAGTCAAAGAGTTGGTTCTTTGGAAAAATGAAAATCTATAAACCCTTAGACAAACTAATCAAAAGAAAGATAAAAATTAATAAAATTAGGGATGAAAATGGAATCTTACAGAATATACCAATGAAATTCAGAGTATCATCAGCAATATGCTGAAAACAGATATTCCAATAAACTGGAAAATCTTCAAGAAATGAATGAATTTCAAAAATGTATAACCTATGAAAATTAAATCGAGGCTATACAAAACTTAAAGGAATTCATAAAAATGATATTTAAGCAGTAACAGTCTCTTAACAAAGGAAAACCCAATGTGTTTATCAGTTCTAAGAGTTTTCTAGTGGAATCTTTACATAGTCTTTTATGTATAGAATCATGTGATCTGCAAATAAGGATCCTTTGATTTCTTTCTTTCCAATATATATCTTCTTTATCTCTGTCTTATTGCGCTAGTGCAAACTTCAAGTACTATGAAGTACTAAGTTGAACAAGAATGGAGAATAGACATCTTTGTCTTGTTTCTGACTTTAGTAAAAATGTTTTGAGGTTTTCTCCATTTAGTATGATGTTGGCTGTGAGCTTGTTGAATATTGCCTTTATTATGTTGAGATATAACCTCTGTATCCCTATGTCCTCCAGGTCTTTTATGATGAAGGGATGCTGAATTTTGTTACACATCTTTTCTGCATCTAATGAGATGGTCATGTGATTTCTGTCCTTGACTCTATTAATGTAGTAGCTTATATTTATGGATTTACATATGTGAACCATCCCTGCATCTCCATGATGAAGCCAACTTGACCATGGTGGATGATCTTTTTGATGTGCACTTGATTTCAGTTTGCAAGTACTTTATTCAGAATTATTGTATCTATGGTCATCAGAGAAATTGATCTGTAATTTTCTTTTTTGCTGGTCTTTTGTCTGCCTTGATATTCTGTCATGCTCCAGTCACAATGGCTACCATTAGAAAAGCAAATCATAACCAATTAGCAGAAATGTGGTGGAGAAAAGAAAACCCTTCCTCTGCTGGTGGAATACAGACTGGTGCAGTCACTATAGAAGTCAGTATGGAGATTCCTCAGAAATTCAAAAATAGAACTGCTCTATGATCTAGCTATATGATTTCTTGGTATATGCCATGGGGATCACAACAGAGACATTTGCTCATCCGTGTTTATCCCTACATTGGTCAACATATAGAAGCAACCTATTCACCTATCAATAGATGAATGGAGAAAGAAAATGTGGCATATGCTCACAATGTAATTTATTCAGCCTGAAAGAATAACAAAATTGTGTCATTTGCAAGGAAATGGGTGGAATAAGATATCATCATGTAAATTGAAATAAGCTAGACTTAGAAAGGTATCATTCATGTTTTTCTCTCATATGTGAAGTTCAGATTTAAATATAGATACTTATAATGTAATAGCAGAAAGAGGACTCTGAAGAAACAGGAAGAAGACTAAGTGGAGTAGGGATCAGATTAAAAGAGAGGGTAATGGGATGATAAAAAGAAAATATTGCATATTTTCTCTCATATGTGGAATCTAGATATATGCAAATACATACATGTGTGTGAGTGCATTTGTGTTTGTGTGTCACAAGAAGGCAGACAGAAGACTATTTGGAGGGAACAAAGGAACTGAAAAGGGAGAAATGGGAGAGAGTAGTGGGGGGATACACGTGAGCAAGGTCCAATGATGTGTATGTGTGAAAATGTCATAATGAAACCCATTATTTTGTTTGCTAACTAAATGGCTCAATGAGAAAAGAATGAAGCCTATTCTCCGGTGATTACATAGATGTGCTCTTTAAGAAGGGCAAGGGAACAGAAGAGAAGCTCACATATTGATTTCTCTAACAAATTCTTGTATGTGCTGATGAAATAATGGTAATTATGAGATCATTAACTGAGCTTACATGTCTATTCAGATAGTTCACTAGCTGAGGCCAAATGTCAAAATTTAAATAAGAGTTTAAAAATCCCATGAGGATCATGGACTCAGAAAATATAATGGGCAATATGGATCTTCCACCTTGGAAAAACATATATGTATATTCAAAACTCAACATTCATTGATATTTTTTAAATTTTATTAATTTTCCTTTCATCATAGTTGTCTTACATTGAAAAACAAAGCTGGAAGTTCAGGAAATCTGGTTTAATTTAAAAATGTATGTAAGGCCAGGTGTAGTGGCACATGCTTTAATCCCAGCACTAAGGAGGCAGAAGTAGCCAGATCTCTGTGAGTTCAAGGCCAGCCTCATCTACATAGTGAGTTCCAGGTCAGCTGGGGCTACAGGGAGACTCTGTCTCCAAAAGATCCCCCAACAAAAAAGTATGAGATCCTATCCAGTAATCTATTTCTACATTCAGATAATAAAATGTGAAGTATTTTTGAAAAGGCCAAGTATTTTCAAATTTCGAAATCTTTTTTGTAAATGTAAAACTCACAGTTTTGCAAATAATTTCAGTGGTTGGTGTAACCCTAAACCCATCCACAGACCCTGGTTATGAAATAAAAATATAAAAAGTCTGCCTACAAAATGAATGTTTTAAAATTGTTTTAGGATGTTCTTGCTGACACAATAGCAGAGAAAAAGGGTAGGAAGGAACTTGGTAATCATCTCAGCTAATGCCTTCATTCCACAGATTAAGAAAGTGGAATGGAGTTGAGAGATTCTGGCACATGACTTGCACAGCAGTGTTCATTCCATTAGCAAATATTCTCATTCCTTCTTCCCACCCCTTCAAAATTATACAGGAAGGTAGTGAAAAAAAGAAGACACACCAGTCACCAACATCTTTCACTCACTCCTAAATCTTTGTAGTTATAAGCTTAATAATGATTTACATTTAGCCAAAAAAGCAATTGAGATATTCTCCTTTAGATTTTTGTTTTCCTGAAATGAGGTCTCACTAGTAGTCCAGGTTAGCCTCTGACTCATGATGATACTCCTACCTCAGCCTCCTGAATGTTAAGATTACAAGTGGGTTCCACCACCTCAAAAAGAGATGTTACCTTTTTTAAATTCCAAAAGTAGGAAAAATGAAAGTATTTCTAAACATACTGACCCCTAATTTGACTTCAATTAACCACGTACAATATATGTCTGTTTACAAAATACCAGTATAGAGATTGGTGTTGTACCCAGGAAAATAAACTAGTACAGCAAAATCATGTGCTAGTTGATTTGATAAATAGACATTGATTTGGATATTTTCATTCGTTATGAAAACACAAAGTTACAGGAATTATTTTTTAAAATGGTGGATCTGCTCTTCTGTTGAAGGGCATGTGGTTTATTTTCAGTTTTTCTTGCTACAAATAAAGCTGTATCATTTTAGTAAGATAAGTCTATCTGGTGACTCTACAAGTATATGGACTAAATTGACCACTCTAGGCTGCTTCTTATGTGCTGAACAAGTGTTTTCTAGTAAGTATATGCCTATACCTTTGACTAAATAATTTCTGTCTTCATAGATCTGGAATTGCTCAATGATTTTTTCAAGTTTCTTGGAAAGACACTCAATAGGCCCAATAGTCCTAGTCCAGTCATGGGAACAAGCAAGAAGTATTAAACTTCCTCAGTTCAGAGGAGCCTGGGAAATAAAGGATTGGCTTTATTTGGCTGCCTCCAAGAAGCAAATAAACATTTCAAGAAATGACAGTATAGAATCATGTAAACAGAAGAGTTCTCAAATATTACCTGCTTCAAACCCTTCCCATCTAGAGCACAGACACATCTCCATTTTCACTTTGAAGTGATCTCTAGTATTTGCACAGCCAGTGCAGCTCCTTGAGATTTTCTTTGTACAGATACTGTGAAGTCTTCCATTTGCCTTACCCTCTATAAACCTCACAGTAGCACCATAAAATATCCAGATGCTTTATCATGATTTCTCATGTTATAGCTGACCAAACTTGGGCTTTTAATGTGCCCAAGATCTTAAGTTTGTAACAAACAGGATTCAGACCCACAAAATCACCTCCCAATCCTGTGATTTTGCCACTATTGTACAATTTTAAGTTGAAATGCACCACTCTATATTTCTCTCTATGTTATGAGGAAAAGATTTGTTTATTCCTCAAGTATATAAAGACAAAAATACAGCTGGGTGTGGTGGCACACGCCTTTAATCCTAGCACTTGGGAGGCAAAAGATGATCTCTGTGAGTTGGAGGGCAGCCTTGTGTGCATACTGAGTTCCAGGCCAGCTGGAGCTACTGGGAGACCTTGTCTCAAAAAAAAAACATATATATATATATGTATATATATATACATATATATGAATAAAGACAAATATACAAGACTCCTAGAGATGTCTGTTTTTCATATCCAGCATAGCCACTTCTTTGACAGCTTTGAGTCTCCAATTCAGCTGAATTGCTGTGCTCTTCTTTGTCAAAATTCTTCTTAAATCCAAGCCCTAGAAGCAGTCTGATCTGGCCAGTAAGAAACTCTTTGAAATACAGTAAGAGGTCCACTACTTTTTCATCAGCTTAGTGGAAACTAGGTAATTATTTATCAAAAATACACTTTTCCTCAATAGATTCT
Source organism: Nannospalax galili (assembly GCF_000622305.1). Classification (NCBI taxonomy): domain Eukaryota; kingdom Metazoa; phylum Chordata; class Mammalia; order Rodentia; family Spalacidae; genus Nannospalax; species Nannospalax galili. The sequence continues at coordinate 11,238,976 of NW_008331140.1, read as the reverse complement.
CCACACCATATTTACTTGTGTAATGTCAAACTGAAGGAGATAATTAAGGACCCCACGAATATGAATATGCATATTTCACCTTCTGAATGATAATTGCTCAATAGACAGCATAAATAGGCATACTTTAGACAACAACCATTGTAGACAATTAACATAGGCACAGAAAGGCCAGGGTTCCAACCATAAGCGGAATTTATCTTACTTCATCAGCACTCACACCTTTTTGTTTTGCAATGAGTATACTTAAATACAGTCTGATGTAACAACTCCACTGTTTTATTCTTCCATTAAATTCATCAGCCCTTATGTAAGTGTTTAGAAGAACTAAAACGGTTTCACACTTTTAGAGAAAAGGTCAATGCTAGAAAATAAACTGAATTTGGTTGAATTAGAAGGGAAACATTTCACGAAAATAACTCACAAAATAAAGTGTTTTTCCACTTCCA
>NW_008331140.1:11236681-11238380 GCF_000622305.1 Nannospalax galili | reverse complement strand
TATGTATATATATATAATTAAAGGAGGTCACGAATGCGAGAGGGAGTAGGTGGACACAAGAGGAACGGGGGGCATAGGAAGGGAGGAAATGATGTAAATATAGTACTCATATATAAAAACCTAGAAAAACAATGAACTTAAATAAAAATTTGCATGTAATGATTACCAAATTCCTTCTTTACAGGACATGTGTACTTTCAATGAGGTTGAGTTTGATAACTGTCCTTTGCCCTAATTATGGAGAAGAGGACTGGAAAGAGGCAAGATGAGGAAATAGACCCCTGTTAGGGTGGACACTAGCAAAAATTTGGCTAATCAATTGAATGTGATCAGCATTCTAGAGCTATTTGTTTGTGAAGCTGGGTATCTGGGCTGGTTAATAGAATGCATTAATCTATTACAGAAGCCCAAAATACTTAAAAATCCAGACAGGCAGTTGTTGACATCAAGGAAATTTCATTCATATTCCTGAAACAAGAGACTGACAAGCATGACAGTTCCAATATTAGAAGTATTTTATGTCCTTCTTGCTAGACTCCAGTGGATGAACTCACACCAATGGATATCTGGGTACACAAACGTGACTCAATAGGACTTAACACATATGACAGAATGCATGAAATCCAGTGGGGGTACTATGGGGAGTGCAGATAGGGGAAGAGGTCAAACTATGATTAAGGAGCATTGTATGAACTGCAAAAAATTTCAGTAAAAATATACATTGAGAAGAAAAGAATTGAATTGGAGTTAGACTTCTGTTAAGAAATCAGGTACCCCAGATGTTAGTAGAGAACTTCAGTAGAAGCAAGGTATGTTAGTCGAATATTTCATCACTGTGATAAATGCCTTACAGAATCAATTGGAGTGTAAAAAGATATATTCTGGTTAACAATTTCAGAGGTTTCAGTCCAGGATGAGTTTCTTCAATTGCCTTGGTCCTAGAGGAAGGCAGACTGTTATGGCAGCAAGAGAATGTGAAAGCGACTGTTTATCTCATGGTTGCCAAGACACAGAGTGACTGTTTTAATTGGTTTTCCTGTTGCTGTAATAAAGCACTGACCAAAACCAAGTTAACAAGGAAAGGATTTATTTGGCTTACACTTCCAAGTCACAGCCCATCACTGAGGGAAGTCATAGGAACAGAATGAGAAACCTTGGAGGAGTGCTGCTTACTGTATTGCTCTTGTGGCCTGTCTTCAGTCTGCTTTATTATACAACTTAGGACCATGTGCCAAGAAGTAGCACAACCCACAGTAAGCTGTCCCCCCATCCCCGCATCATTCAACAATCAAGAAAATGCCTCACAGATATGCCCACAGGCCAATCCAATAGAGAAAATTCCCCAACTGAAGTTTCCTTTTCCCAGGTGTGTCAAGTTGACAACCAAAGTCAACCATGACATTCCACCTCTTGTCAATCTTGAGACACAAACACATCACATTAATCCATAATCTTTCCTTTCTTTGCTTTATCTCATATTAATATCATGGTATAAAAAACACTGTGTAATTTTTCAAAGATCCACAGTATTCAAAATTTCTATCACTTAAAAATTCAATGTCTCTTTAAATAAATCCAAAAATGTCTCAACTATAGGCTCTTATAAAATTTTAAATATTATTTTAAAAAATATTTTACTTATTATTTTTATTTTATGTATATGTGTGTATTGCCTGCATGTAGGTAAGTGCACCCGTGT
>NW_008331140.1:11234869-11236633 GCF_000622305.1 Nannospalax galili | reverse complement strand
TGTCGGATCCCCTGGAACTGGAGTTACGGACAGTTGTTAGCTGCCATGTGGGTGCTGGGATTCAAACCTGGGTCTTCTGCAAGAACAACCAGTGTTCTTAACCACTGAGCCATCTCTCCAGCTTCAGGCTCTTATAAAATTTTAAAAAATGAATTACATACTTCCTTATTTCATAAGTGAAGAACTGAGTAGACTTTCCCAAAACCAAAGTCCAGCAATGTAGCTCAATATCCAACATCTGGAATTCACTCACCATCTTCTGGGTTCCAAAGTGTTTGGGAAGCTCTATTTCTGGGGCCCTGCCATTCATAGCACACAGAGCTTGTTTCATAGGCTCAGGGCCTCCCCAGTCCCATTCGGCAACTACCACTGCCCCTGGTGATCATCTCACAGTTTATATTTCCAATATGCTGGTCAACTAAGGCTGCACCTTCAGCAATGGCCGCCTAGACTCCTTGTAAGGTCTCCAAACCTGCCAAATGGTACCAAGCCTGAGCCACTCTCCATGACCCCTTTATGCCTCCAAAAATCATTGCCATTTTGGAGACTCTTACACATTACCAAGTTCAGCTACCAGTTTGAGATGCAGCCTTGGCCACCATGGCTAAGCTTCTGTGTCCTAACCCTGAGGAAATAGTTCCCATATTTCACCTCATTGATGCTGGTCTCTCTTTTTTTTTAAGACGTTATTTTTTTAATTAATTATTTAATTTTATTTTTACACCCACTTCCCAGATAGCACACTCCCAGAGCCTCCCTTCCCCCACTAGAGCCCTTATACTTTGATATCCCTGCTACTGTCTGCTGTGTTGTCAGCACCCCCAGCCAATCCTACTACTTGCCCTTCTGGTGAATCTAGTCAACCTATCTAGAGGTCTTTGTTTTAGGAGGGTCAGCTGTTCCTCATCTAGCGGTAATCAGTTGTCAATATTCCTTTGGATAAGATTGGGGTCTGCTGTTCATTTTCCCAGTTCTATGCTGGGTTACTATCTGGGAATCCCTTTGGCCACTCTGGTCAACAGCTCAAAAGAATGTATTGCCTGTCTGGCATTGTTGCTTGTTGTGTAGCCTTTAGCTATACATACAGACTTTTATGAAATTATATTGGCCCCTTTAATCTTTGGTTATACTTTCCTTTTGGGTGTTTAAGGCCATATAGTTGGACCAGATAAACCGATTTATTTTCACTCTTAAGGTCATTTGAGGATCTGTTCCCCAGGGGTCACATGGGCTTGGGAGGAGCCCCTGGTTCCTTTCTTTTACCAGTTCTGCCTATGTGAAGATAAGTCAAAGGTCCTACGCGACCACTGTTGGCTTCACTTGGAAGCATGGAGGGAATGATTCCTCTGTGTTGACCCTCCTCTTTGTAGACTGAACACTGGTTCAACTCCATCGGGTGGGGTCTCCTCAGCCTCCTTGATCAAGAGGACAGGTGACCCACCACCATTATAGGACATTTTGAGAGATGCTCATAGTTCCCTAGAAGTAGTCAGCCTAGGAGGGCAAGGAGCAAAAACTGTCCTTTATGTCCCTCTGACCAAATTATTATAGGCCTCAAAGTATGTCTGTTAAACACCCAAAAAGGTTAGTTCCACCAGTCTGGTATTTTTTTTTTAATTTTCAAATTTTATTTTCAAGTTTTTTTTCATACAGAAGAATTCATTCCAAAGCAATTGACACTGAGACGTTTTCACATGCATTTCTAATCTCTATATGCATGATTATTACTAGTCACAGTCGGTTACTTTCTGAGCTCCTTGGCAT
>NW_008331140.1:11232697-11233034 GCF_000622305.1 Nannospalax galili | reverse complement strand
AGCTTAAAATCTGGTATAGTAATCCCCCCAGCATTGCTCTTAGTTCTCAGGGTTGTTTTGGCTATCCGGGGTCTCTTGTGCTTCCATATGAATCTTAGGATAGATTTTTCCAATTCTGTGAAAAATGTCATGGGGATTTTGATTGGCATTGCATTGAATCTATATATGACTCTTGGTAGGATGGTCATTTTCACATTATTGATTCTTCCAATCCATGAGCATGGGAGGTCCTGCCATGTTCTGATGTCTTCCTCAATTTATTTCTTTAAAGAGTTAAAATTTTCCTTGTAGAGCTCTTTAATGTCTATGGTCAGGTTTATTCCAAGGTATTTTTCTT
>NW_008331140.1:11228837-11229573 GCF_000622305.1 Nannospalax galili | reverse complement strand
TTTTGAGTTCCATGTCCTGCATTGTCTCTAGGGGGTTCTCATTGTTCTCCTCTAGAGGATTACTGGCATTTGGTGGGGCTATGTTATTTTGTTTTTTTATGTTATTAATTTTTCTCTGTGATTTTGATATGTGAATTTCTTTTGTAGTTTCTGACTCTTGTGTGATACTCGGGCCTTCAAGTTTAGTTCTGCTTCTTTTTTTGAACTTTATGTGTCTTTGTGGTTTACTTTTTCGGTATGAAGAGCTGGTTCTTCTAAGCTTCTGGTTCTGTTTTGATTTTATATTGTCGTGTCCGGATTGATTTTGTCTTCAGGAGTTCCGCGGTGGCCCAATTCCAATGTGGGTCAGACGTTTTCAGACTTTCTCCTTAGGTCTGGAATCTTCTAGGAATGATTTTGGCCTCAGGAACTTGAGTGTTGGACTGACCTGAGATCCTGGCTGTGGCTGTGCCACACAGGGATGCAAAGGCAAACGGGGTGGGAAGAAGCCCCAAGATTTCCTAGAGAGTGGATTGAGTAGCTGGGTTGTACTGGATGCAAAGGATCAGGGAGAGGAAAGGTAAGCCTCGGAGCCCCAGGAAGAGGCTGGCGGGTGTTGCAGGACCAGGGAAGCAGAGAGAGGTGAGGGCGGGTCCAGGTCCAGAAGCAGTGCTCTTGGAGCCCAAGGAAGACACTAAGCTGGTCTGGGTGAAAAGGATCAGGAAGCAGTATTGGTTCCCCAGGTGTCTGGGGACCC
>NW_008331140.1:11223389-11228755 GCF_000622305.1 Nannospalax galili | reverse complement strand
AGGAATGGCGCAGGGCCCAAACCAGGAGCAGAGAACAGCGGGGGAGATGGAAGGGTGAATGAGGCCGGGGGGGTCAAGGTGCGGAGGGCTCCGCTATAGACTTACCCCAAGAGGTCTGAGGATGGGAGTGCAGGCTAGGAGAGTTAGCCAGTGTTGCAGGTCCCGGGAAGCAGAGAGAGGTGAGGGCGAGGCCAGGTCCAGAAGCGGTGCTCCTGGGTCCCAAGAAAGGGATTAAGTTGTTCAGGGTGAAAAGGATCAGGAAGCAGTATTGGTTCCCCAGGTGTCTGGGGCCCCAAGACTAGGAATGGTGCAGGGCCCAAACTAGGAGTAGAGAACAGCGGGGGAGATCCAGTCTGGTATTTAATTACTTGTCATGTAGATAAATCTTGGGCAAAGACTGGTTGTTCTCAGATAAACCTTACCTAGACATATATTTCTTGACCTGCTATGTATTAATTTGTCTGTAGGTTGTAGGAGTAATATGGTTCCCTCTGGTTTTCAAAACTAGCTAGGTAGTGTTTATCTTTCGCATTGTCTAACCCCTCCATCATGATTTTGCCACTTAAGGTGCCCCCATTTCCCCCCTTTCTCCCTTACTAATACCCTTCTCCTATGGTCCTACCTCTCTTGAGCTCCTTCTTTCCCTTTATCACCTAGGTTCCTTGTATACCTTTCCTTCCCCCCTCCCTTAAACTAACCCAATTTTTATCCATATCTCCCTTATTAAGGCCTGTTTCCTACTGTTCTTCTCTTGCTAAGAGATAAAAGCAGCCTACGTGTCCCTCAGTTGATGAGTGGATAATGAAAATGTGGTTCATTTATACAATGGAGTTTTACTCAGCAGTAAAGAAAGGAAATCATGAAATTTGCAGGTAAATGGGTGGAACTAGAAACTGTTATACTAAGTGAAGTAACACAGACTCAGAAAAAAAATCGACATATGTTCTCCCTCATATGTGGATCCTAGAAACAGACTCTGATAAATAAGTATGCAACCAGACTTAACTACAGGAACCAGGATAATGGAAAGGAAACAGGGAGGTAAAGGAAAAGAAATAAACTGAAGGAAAAGAACAGCTGATCGCTTCTTAATCACAGCTGATTCTTTAGCCCCAGCAAACCAGAAACCACAGATTCAATTTAGAATATCACATAAGTGGCCCATATGGAATTCACATGCCAAACCTCCATCATCTGCATTTCTCCAGGTTCCCACAGATCATTTCACTAAGCGCCAAGCACTCAGCCACTTTTCCAGCCCAAAGTTTAAGAGGCTTTCATAATTCTCCCAAAACAGCATGGCCAGGTCTCTCACAGCACTATCCCACTTTCTTGCACCAATTTCTTTCCTACTTTGCTTTTTATTGCTGTGATAAAACACTCAGATCAAAACCAACTTGAGGAGGCAAGGGTTTACTGTATTTTACACTTCCAAGTGACAGTCAGTCTTTGAGGAAAGACAAGCAGGAACTCAGGGCAGAAACCTGGAGGCAGGAACTCAAGCACAGACCACGGAGGAAAGCTGGTTACTGACTTGCTTCTCTGCTCTGTGTTCAGCCTGCTTTCTTATACAAACCAGGACCATCTGCCCAGGGGCAGTCCCACCCACAGTGGGCCAGATGCACTCACATCATTCCACAATCAAGAAAATGCCTCACAGACATAGAGAAAATTCCCCAGTTGAGGATTCCTCTTCCCAGATGTGTCAAGTTGACAACCAAAACCAGTAACAGACAGGAAGGGGCTAGAGACAAGATACCCTTCAAAGGCATGTACCCAGTGACTTATTTCCACCAAAAAGGTTATACTTTATAACACCTACCAATTAAATTAAATGATGAATCTATCAATGGATGAATCCTTTCATGAAGTGAGAACCTCAATGATCCATTCATAGTGCAATGATTAGATATATTAGCTGGGACGAAACCCTTAAAAAGTGACCCTTGGGGAGACTCATCATAACTAACTTTTTTTTTAATATTTTATTTATTATTTTTATTTTATGTGTATGTGTGTATTGCCTGCATGTAGGTAAGTGCACCCATGTCGTGCAGTGCCTGCGGAGGACAGAAAAGGCTGTCAGATCCCCTGGAACTGGAGTTACAGACAGTTGTTAGCTGCCATGTGGGTGCTGGGATTCGAACCCAGGTCTTCTGCAAGAACAGCCAGTGTTCTTAACTGCTGAGCCATCTCACCAGCCCTGTATACATCATAACTTGGAATGCAGTTTTTATCTAAAGTCTCATGATGTTCCCAGACTGGGCTCAAACTCATAATCCTGCTTCAGTCTCCTGAGTATCTTGGTTACAGTTATGTACCACCATCCCCAGCACTAAAAAGGAAATTTTATTCTAACTCATTTTTATCCAAAGATGGAGGGGAGCAGGTTTCTCTAAAGAAGCTTAGAAGATGACCAAATAGTCCAGTTGTTCTCAATTTTGGCTGCATATTGTAACTATATAGGAAATGAAAAATACTGTAGCTCCACTCCTGAAAGATGAAAACGGAATCTCTAGGTCTATGACTCAAGCGGAAAAACATTGGATAGTATATGACGATTAAAAACTGCCCTATGTCATATCCAGTCTGCTTACCTCCTCCTCCCAGAAGCATATTGCCCAGTTACCACTAACAAGAGATCCTGAAAGAGAAGGAAGTTATATTAATTGGCTGTTTGTGTTTAAGTAAAGAGAGAAGAATTTTGAAGTTTAAGCTTTTCCACCGTTCACTTCTCTTACCTCAAGCTGCGAGTGTTTCAATGTATGGTCATTCACTGCAAATACCCATCAATAATCATATGTACAGGCCATACTAGTACCTTACAGTCACCATTCAAGTAGGCACACCACAATAAACTTAGGCCAGGAAAGGTTCTTTTAAAATTGATGATCTTTCACCAGACACAGCAGACCCTTAGAAGATCATATACAGTTTCTTGTAGGTAAATTCTGTATTTAATTCTAGTGTAATTAATTTTGTAAAGATTCAATTTCCAAAAGGCAGTATGAAAGCAAGATGTGAAGTATGGTCTTAGGCTGCTATCAGCTGTAGAAAGATAGCGAATCAAGCAACAACTGGTTGTCCTCAGAAACTGTTTTTTGATTGTTCTTTGTGAAGTATCTCTTTCCCAGAATCCCATGTCATCTGATAACCAAAAGTTTTCAAGTTCACATTCTTTTGCTTGTGAACACTTATATAGCCTCTTCTAGAGTGTTTCCCCAACATGAAACTATAAGCTGTTCCCTATTCAGCACCAAAACATATTTTTCATTTTTATGAGTACATATTAGCTGTACAAATCATTGGGTTCCATAATGACATTTTTCTTCCACTATATCATGTATTTTGACCATATTAACTACCCTCCCCTGTTCCTGTCCCTCCAACTCCCTAGTCCCCCTCCTCATCCCAAATAGTCTATCTTCTATTTTCATATCATATATGTGTGTATATGTGTGTGCAAGTAAATACATATATATATATATATGCACAAATACAGAAAATCTGATATCTGTCTGAGTCTGGTTCATTTTGTTGAACATGATTAATCCCCTGTAACATCCATTTTCTTGCAAATGACATAACTTTATTCTTACTTGTGGTTGAATAAAACTCCATTTTGTATAACACATTTTCTTTTTCATTTATCTGTTGGTGGGCATCTAAGTTCTCAGTTACTGGTTCATTGTAAATAGTGGTGTAATAAATATGGATGTCCTTAGACAGTAAGGAAGTAATAAAGTGCCCTGTCCAAAGAATAACTGGAAATTTATGCTGATAGTGCCTAAAGCCAAAAAAGGGAGATAACCATATCATTTCAGGAGGTATATGGTAGACACATGGGTATATTTTGATGCCTTCTGAGTCACTTCAATAAATGACACCCACTTGCAGGGATTATGCTTCCATCTGACTTAGGCTCTTACGTGCCTTCTCCATATTGGTTTCTGTGGGCCTTTATTTTCCTAATTCTGCTTAGTGAAAAAATCCTGCTTCTCCTGAAGCACAGACAAGTGGCTAGCCATAGACAAAACCTGTGAATGCCAGTGAACATAAACAAAAAGGAGAATGGAAGATACGACTCAGTGGTAGAGAACTTTCTTCTCAGGCACAAGGCTCTACCTAGGTTCAATCCCTAGTACCATAAATAAATGAACAAATAAATAAAAGAGGTAAAACAACATCAGAGAAAATGAAAATACCATTTCCTCTATTTATTAAATGAGATCATTCCTTAATTTTAATGAAATATTGATGCTTTGTCAAGTGCGAAACACTGACAATCACAAGACCTATTGAGTCAGTAAAACTAAGAAAGGAGTGCTGGGTGTGGCAGCACACACATTTAATCCCAGAACTTGGGAAGTAGAGGTAGCTGGATCTCTGTGAGTTCGAGGCCAACCTTGTCAACATAGAGAGCTCAAAGGCAGCTGAGGCTATATACTGAGACCCTGTTTCAAAAAAATAAAAATGGGGAGAAAGGATTCTGAAAAACAACTCTCTCTTTTGTGATGAATGCTTTATTCGCTACTCTTAACCAAAACATTCCCCAAGCCTCAGTTAAAACAACTTAAAGAGCCATAAATTATATACAGTAGATTTAATCCTAGTCTGAAGAATAAAAATATGTATTCCTATACTAAAACATGTTACATCTAGTACCATTGTTTTGAGCTGATTCATACGTCTCTCTTCTAAATTATTCGTTATGTATACCAAAGAGATTGCTTTAGGCAAAAATCACATCTGCCACTGGAACTTCAATAGCACCCAAGGAATCTCTGAATACGTAGATGTTTATGAAGCATTCATTTCAGAAAATGAATAATTGATTACCATAAACACAGCTAGTGAGTTGAGGAGCCTCTGCAGTACATTGACAGCATTATTATCCTAAAACCCAAAGAATAAATTCTGAAAATTATTTATAAATATAATGTACATACAGATATACTGCTTTCCAAACACTCTGCAGAGTATGAAATATGAAGGAATATAAAGAAAGTGGCTATGATGTGCACAGGACAGGAGAAGGAAGGCCTGGCTTCATAACACTGAATCATTCCTGGAAACAATAGCCTAGCTAACAATGCCATCAGGGAAGAAGAGCTGGTGCTGAGGCAGAAGCTTTTCTTTTAGGTGTGACAGGTAGCTGAGACAATTCTGCTATAGTTGACAAATGAGGTATTTCAACTTAAGTAAAAAATGACTCTGCTGTTGTTATTTAATGGGAAGGAATGAGCTCAGAAACCTGTACCTACTACTTAAAAGTTCTACCACTAAACTATAGTTTCAACCCACCACAGTAGCTCTTAATTGTTCAGAGTTACTAATGACATGGGAAATGCTCACAATATAATCTT
>NW_008331140.1:11213493-11222933 GCF_000622305.1 Nannospalax galili | reverse complement strand
TGCTCACAATATAATCTTAGGGAAAGAAGTGGCCCGCAAAACTATGAAGCATGACAGTATGTAAATTAACTGAAGGAAATTATGTATGCTAACATAGTAGGAGTGGTCATTTCTGAGCAGAAAGATTTGTTTTTCTTTTCTTAATGCTTGTAATATCCATGTTTTTAACAGTGAGCATATATTACTTTTATAAAAGTTTTTAAAGCACAATAGTTTACATATACATTTTAGAATGAGGTGAGATGTGAACATGTCTGTGCGTGTGTGTGTGTGTGTATCTGTGTGTGTGTGTCTGTGTCTGTGTGTGTGTGTGTGTGTGTGTGCAAAATTGCTCTTATTCCCACCATGGTGCTTACAAATGCCCACATATACTTCTCCCTTAGTTGTCTGCGTAAGACTTGACTACTTATTTTACTCCACTTCCTTCCTGGAACTTATGAGTGATCTAATGTGATTTGTTTAGTACTAACTGGTCAAGCAAAGACATGACCAAGTTCACTATTTTAAGGAATGTGGGCAAGACCTGATGGGGCTCAGCTTTCAAGCCTTGATTATAAACTGAGCTGCTTCTCTGTTTATAAAGTAGTTAAGGTACCACATGCTAATATTGACTATCACTAATTACTTTGATCTGCGATTTGAGTGTCTTTTGAGAAAGTCATTTGTGAAAATGAGAATCTGTGAAAAAATTTTCAAGGGTTCCACGCCCTAGGTTAGCCTAGGTCAAATACTTCCATACATCCAGTAGTCTAGGCTCAGAAGCGTCCCATTTACTAAAGCTTACATCCAAAGTGGTGTGATGGTACAAACTCATGGGAACGATAACTAGGACATCTCACATTCCCTGTTTGACTTTGGCTAACTTGTCTAAGAAATGGAAGTATGAGTATTTTGCCTTCCTCCTAAGGGTGTTGAGAGGATCAAAATAGATAATAATTGTGACAGTCTATTAATAATGGTAAAACATGATAAACTGTTAGATGTTGTATATTGTAACACATGAATAAAACTGTCCCTGTACTTTCTTAGTTTAAGTACCTAGTTACTTCTGGGCCCTTATCTTCCAAACCCCTGCATCTTTCAAAATGCCCCAACTCCAACATGTACAAACACAAGCTGGTCATGCATTGGTTATGCTTTTTTTCTGTAATAAAAATTCTAACGACAATTCTAATGGTCTGAAACTACCCTTTCAGAAGTAATGGAAAATTGCAGTTCCTAACAACAGAGAAATCTTGTACACCACTGCCCAGTCTCAAGACCAGTGACAGAATACTCAACAACAATAATCTTCACTGGTATAACAAGAAATATGAAAACTTGGGGCTGGAGAGATGGCTCAGCGGTTAAAAGCACTGACTGCTCTTGCAGAGGACCCGGGTTCAATTTCCAGCACACACATGGCAGGTACCAACCATCTCCAGTACGCACATGGTGGCTACAAATCATCCTTAACTCCAGTTCCAGGGGAATCCAAAGCCCTCTTCTGACCTCTTCAGCATTGCACGACACGGGTGCACTCACATACATGCAGGCAATACACTCATACACATAAAATAAAAATAATAAATAAAAATTAAAAAAATAATACCAAAAAGAAATATGAAAACTTGCAGGTGCTCAGATGGAAATGAGGGGAATACTTACCAACAGGAGCTCCACAAGAAAATGCTACCTAACACTCCAGTTAAGTAATATCCCATTAATTCCATCATGTTTTGTGACTAAATGAACATATATAATGCAATAAAACATTGTAACAAATTTGAATATATTCTCTCTATTGTAAATAATATGCATATGCAAATATCACTTTCATGACTTTTCTAATGGGAGAGTTTGTCTAGGACAATAGAAGCAAGGTTGCAATTATTTTGAAAGCTCATTTCCAGTATTTAAGACAAAAATATCCATTAGTCACCTCCAAGAAAACCAACTGCATAGCAGGCACCTGTGAGCAAGTACACTAATGGCAATTCAACATGTATAGCAAAAGTGTACAATCGATTTCAAATGACATTTATAATCCTTTAAAGTGACTCTTACGTTTTGAACTCATAAACAATCTAATTTTCATTTAAGTGTTTAAACAGCATGCTTAAAATATTCTAATTTGATCAGACACTTGTCCTTTGATATCAATTTTTCTGTAAGACATGAGTTGCATAAAGCATACAAATGAAAACACTGATGCTAATACTCCCCTGATTGATGCCATTTTTTAAAATGCAGGAATTAAAAGAAAAGGAAGCTCAGGTAGCAGATGCTATCGCTTCTGAATCAGGAAGATGGGAATACAGAAATTTATTTTCTCTTTAGAAACAGTTATAGAAACATGCTTCCTTGGAAATAAATGAAATCCATTTTTTTCAGTGTGACGATTTCCCTTCTATAACAGAGGGCAGAAAGGAGTCTTGAACTTGCTGGCAACTTCTGCAGGGTCTCAAGTCACTCATGAGTCACTGAGGCTAAGTATTCCCAAACCTTACTCTGCTCACTCATAGGAGTATGAAGTATCCCAAGGAAAACGTCATAAGACCTGATTTCCTGATCAGACCCACTTCAATCTGCAACATGGAAATTCCTCTGGCCTGGAACTCCCTTGGTTTTCTTCCTCTGCAAGTACCACTACCATGTATTTTTCACACACTACTGCTTGACCACCTCCAGGAAGGATGAACTAGAAATTTTCCCAGCAGAATAAAAATAACATGATGGGGCTGGGTATGGTGACTCATGTCTTTAATCCCAGGACTCAGGAGGCAGGGGCAGGCAGATCTTCTTGAGCTAGATACCAGCCTAGTCTACATAGTGAGTTCCAGGCCATCCAGGGATACATGGTGAGACTTTCTCAAAAAAAAAAAATACATAATGGCAACTGAGCTTAGGAGAGCACGCAGTCCCCAAATCAAGCTTAATTCCTGCCTATGGTATTCCAATGTCCTTATCTGTTCTTATCTGGACAAACACCACTCAAATAATATTGTACTCTACTTTCCCATAATTTTCCTTAGTATCCTCCCCATCATCCTTTTCTCTGTAAATGCAGATTCTGATGCCTCCTTTACATCCCAATTCATCATTTGGTTTGCCTGCCCTGCTACATTAAAAAGCCTTAATGTGACATGCCCCATTCTTTAGTTGCCAGTCTTTTAGAAAGGAACATACATATTTTTATAGGGTTCTCACAATAGAAAACAGATGGTGTGCCATTATGGTACGTAAAACAAGTAGCTGCAAAAAAAAAGAAAGAAAAAGAAAAGAAAAGAAAAGAAAAGAAAACACTAACCCTTTGGCATCATTGTTTTCAGAGGCAGCCAGAATTGATCAGATTTTAAATGTAACACATTGCACAACAATGAGCAGAAGCACAACAAAATAAAACATTTACTGTCTGCTACCTTGGAGGACACAGACAAGGCACATTAGATTTGCCAGATCAGGTGCTGGCACTCATTGGCAAAGCTGATCTTAGGTCATGTACCAAAACAGAACAAATTGGTATCTTTGATTTTTCAGCAGTTGTTCACTATACCAGAAGACCCATTTCCTGCTCAATGCACAGTCCCAGGGATACAAGACAAGTATGTACAGCAGGTGCAAATTCCTGCCACAGTTGATACCACCATCAAAAAGCATGATTGGCACTTATATTTAAGGGCTTTCTTCACTATTCCTGGGTGTACAAAATGTTGGACTCAATGCTATCCAACAACTCCTGCTGTCCTGAGATGAGAATTTCTACTTGGAGGAAGATAGTCTGTAACTCACTGATCTGATACTCTAGATCCAGCAGCTGCTGTTGGCGTACACGGGCCAGAGCTAGACTCTTCTTACCCTTCAAAACATCTAGGTCATGACCAACAATTTGAGGAGCCACAGGATTGGCCAGCAGTTTCTCTAGGTCCTCTTCCTGGAGCTTCATACCTGCTAGTTCAGCCTGACTCATAACTTTCTCTTTCAGCCTGACCAGGTACTGAGTCTCGCAGGCATAGTGGTGGCCTATGATTACACCGTACTAAGGAGAACAGAGAGCTGGTGGTACTCAACCTGCCAGTACTTACAGTCTGTGGCCAACTTGTGCTGGATGCTGCTTAGCTGGGACTGAATGAGCCAAGCTTGGCTGACAAAGGAGGCTTTATGATGTTCAAATCATTCTTCTTCAACACACTCTCTTCTGTGGTGCAGCACAAAATATCTTTCTGCTTCTTGCCTATTAACTGAGATAGCCCTTCTAACTCTGTCAGTGCCAGGAACAGTGCAGCCACTTCCTGTAAAAACTTCTCTATGGGGTTGCTTTTAGTCTCTTTGAAAGCAAGGTTGTCAAACACCAAAGCATCATCCAGGTCAGAAGAGCTTCTTCCTTGACTAACTTGGTTCCTCAGTTCCTCCAGTCTGTCCCTCATCTTCGATTCCAGCAGCTTGGTATATCTGTAGTGCAAGGACTAGGGGGAACAAAGCATCCATCATCTTTGTCTGGTGGTGTGTGAAGTCAGGTACAGCTCAGTTTTGCGTCAGTAAAAGCTCTTAAAAATCTTTCCTTCCCAGGGAAGCAAACAATGACAGCACCAGTAAGCCACTGCACTCTTTACTCAATGTCAGGAGTGTCAAATGGTAAAGTACACAGGACAGACGAAACTGTATTCCAGGAATGGTCAGACACTGGCCCGATTTGTCAAGAGCTAAGGCAAAATTAGATGTGAGCTCTGCAGTACAGGCCACATGGTAACAATTCCAAAGGCTAGAGTCTGAATAGCTCCTGGAAAAGTTGTGGGGTTCAGGGAAGGTAACCAAGTGTGTAGAGGACACAAGGAAGATAAGGATTGAGAACAGCTCACTAACAGCTGCTTTTGTCATTTAAAATTGAGAATGATATCAGATCAGCCATAGCAGTCTTATGTTTTGGCTAGCTTGGATTCCCTGTGGAAGCTCAAGTAAATATGAAAACACTTTTCCTTAATCAAAAATTTAAATGTAAGCACAGCCAAAATAAATTGCACTGCTTATTTGTAACTGTAAGTTATCTTTATTATGCATACATTTTTACTATATTTGACATATTTATTGTGTGTAACTAGTAAGTTTTTCAGGATGTACATATATTTGAATAGAAATAGTCTGTAACATGGGATAGAGAGCTGGTGCAGCCATTAAAGGCTCCGGCTCACAACCAGAAATAGTCTATAACAGCGAAAACACTGCCAGACCAGTCCATTTTAGATGTAAATAAATAAAGTATTATTCTAAAACCATAGAATATTTCTTAGTGTTTTCTTATTCT
This sequence comes from Nannospalax galili, assembly GCF_000622305.1. NCBI lineage: Eukaryota > Metazoa > Chordata > Mammalia > Rodentia > Spalacidae > Nannospalax > Nannospalax galili. The sequence goes on along the minus strand of NW_008331140.1, from coordinate 11,217,652 downwards.
TCCCTGGCCATGTGCCAGTCTCTGTAAGAATTTTGCATAAAGGTCCCCAATTAATTTCTACAAGAAGCCTATGAGATGGGAGTGACTATATCACATACATTATTTTATAGATGAGAAAATCCAGGCCCCAACAGTAGAGCTACTGAATAAAATATAAGATTCCAGTCAAATATGAATTGAAAATAAGCAACAAATGATTTTTAGTACAAGTATGTTAGAAAAAATCAAATTTAACTGGTAATCCTATTTCTTGTTTGTTTTTTTGAGACAGGGTTTCCCTGCAGCCCCAGCTGTTCTGGAATTCACTCTGTAGACCAGGCTGGCTCAGATACAGAGATCTGCTTGCCTCTGCCTCCCAAGTGCTGGGATTAAAGGATTAAAAAAATTTATTATATATTTTGTACTTTTTTAAAAACTTGTATTTATTATTTTTATTTTATGTGTATGAGTATATTGCCTGCATGTATGTGAATGCACCTGTGTCGTGCAATGCCATGGAGGTCAGAAGAGGGATTCAGGTTCCCCTGGAACTGGAATTATGGACGGTTCGTAGCTGCCATGTGGGTGCTGGGAATTGAACCCGGGTCCTCTGCAAGAGCAGTCAGGGTCCTCTGAAAGAGCAGCAGCTCTTAACCGCTGACCCATCTCTCCAGCCCTGAGCTTTTGTACTTTCATACAACAGTTCTTTATCAAATTTAGACCCCCTCCCCCACCTATGCCTCCCCCATCTCCCCACTGAAACTCATGCATTCCTCCATACATGTTAAGTCCTATTCATTCTACCAAAGCATGTAAACTTTTCCTCACAATATGCCCAACTATCAGAGCATCTCTTCAGACCCAGGACTGTTTGACTCTAGAGCCTAAAATTATACACCATGCTACAGTACCAGAAACCATTATGAAGCAAAATGAGTTAAATAATATTCTGTAAACTGCTGCCAGACTCACATGCCAGATGACTGATGCTGCCATCAAAGTATGCTCCTTTACTTTAGGATAGATAAGTGGCATGCTCCCTCAATGAATTGGTATACCTAGGACATCTGCATCCTAGAACATATGTAAGAAGAAGTTAATCTACATGTGTAAAGAGAAAAAAAGATTATTGGGAAACAAAAATTGTTGTGTATTCACAACTAAAATAAACTCCTGAAATGTATGATTAAAAAATAGTATAACCACTATGCAAAACAATAGGGAAGCTCCTGAAAAATTAAAAAATAGCACTACCAAATCGTCCAGCAATCTCACTACCAGGTGTATTTCCAAAAGAAGTGAAATCAATATGTAGAAGAAACAAACACCACATGGAATGGAAAATAATTATTCACTAATGATTAGAATGGAAATTCATGTAGCCAGTGTGGAAATAAGTACAGAGTTTTGTCAAAAAACTAAAAGTAAAACTGCTATAGGATCTAGCCATACCACTCCTGGGTATATACCCAAAAGATTATGTTACCAAACCATGAAGATATTTGCACATCTATACTTAGTGTTGCATTATTTACAGTAGTCAAGATATGGAACTAGCCTAGATACCTATCAACAGATGAAAGGTTAAAGAAAATATGTTTACGTGTGAACCATGGCATTTTATTCAACTATAAATCGGAATGAAGTAATTTCATTTGGGGGAAATGGGATGGAACTGTGGGTAATCCACTTAAATGAAATCACTTAAAAGAAGAGGGACAGGAAACTAAAAGGGGAAGTACTAGAAATATGAAAGGAAAATAAAGAGGATGGGAAGGGAGATGATAAGAAAAGTAGAAGGGACTCCCCCAGCCTCATTCGCCCTCCCAGCTCCCCCACCCCATCTTTCCTCCTAGCAGGGGCACTGGCACATTTCTTGGCTTGGCACCCCATATCTCTGGACTGACCTTTTGGCCCAGACTTCCCACTGCTTCCTGATCACTTGCATCCAGACCAACCCAATTCCTCCCTCTAGCCCCGCCCCCCCGTAGCCCTCAGAGCCTCTTCCCATCCCTACCTTCCTTTGCATCTCTGGGTGGCCCACCCCCCAGCTTCTTGGGGCCAGCATCCTTCCTGGAGGGAACCAGCCCTTAGGAGAACATCTGACAGCATCTGATCCTCATCCAACTTGGGCCTCTGTGGGAACTCCTGAGCAGGACAGCGAAATTAATTTGGCCCCTCTGATATAAAATCAAGAGAGAACCTGAAGCCTAGACCAACCAGCTTTTCATGCCCAACAAGTAAACCACAAAGGCACACAAAGTTTACAAAAAGAAGCACACCTCAATTCAACAAAGGAAGGCTTGAGTCTTACACAAGAATCAGAGACTACAAAAGAAATCCACATGTCAAACTCACAGTGGAAAAATAATAACAGGAAAATCCCAAATAATATATCCCTACCAAGTACCAACATTCATGTAGAGGAGTAAAATGAGAACTCCCTAGAGATAACACAGGACATGGAATTCAAAAGAACAATTATAAACGTGATAAAAGAATTCAATGAATTTAAAGAACACACAAAGAAATCAAATAACTGAAAGAAGATAGGGATGAACTGCTGAATGAATTCAGAAAAGAGACATACTGAAAAAAAATCAGGATGAAGTGGAAAAGGAAGTGAAACACTCAATAAACTGATTTTTAGGTGCAAACTATGAAAGCCAGAAGAGCCTAGACTGAAATATTCCCAGTTCTAAATGATCACAGATGCCAACGCAGATTACTTTACCCAGCCAAAATGTCTATTATAGTCGAAGGGGAAAGAAAAATCTTCCATGACATAAATAGGCTGAAAGAATTCATGTCCAGAAAACCAGCCCTTCAGAGAGTTCTTGAAGCAATACAAAGAACTGAAGAAAGGAATGACTATACCCAAGGAGTTACAGAAAGAAACTTAATGAAGGTATAACTGTGGAAATGCACAGGGACACCAAAAATGTAAACAAAAATAAAAACAACAGGAATCAGTACACATCTTTCATTAACAACTTTAAATATCAATGGACTGAACTTCTCAGTCAAAAGACAGTGACTAGTTGAATAGATTAAGAAACAAAACCCATCTTTTTGTTGTCTGCAAGAAACTCATCTCACTTTCAAGGACACACACTACCTTAAAGTGAAAGTATAGGAAAAAATTATACCAAGCAAATGGTACTAAGAAAAAAGCAGGCTTTGCAATTCTAATATCTGACAAATTAGACTTCAAGCTAAAACTAATGAGAAGAGATAAAGAGGGCCACTTCATTCTGATCAAAGGAACAATAAATCAAGAAGATATTGCAATCATGAACATATGTTGACCAAACTCTGGTACACCCAACTTCATAAAAACAATGCTACAGGACGTTAAGACCCAGATTAATCCCACCCAGATTAACCCCAACTCATTAATAGTAGGGGACTTCAGTACCCCACTGTCTCCATTAGATAGGTCAACAGGGCAGAGAATTAACAGAGAGACATCTGAATTAAATAATACCATACAGCAAATGGGCCTAACAAACATCTACCGAAGCACCCAAGAACCACCCAAGCACCAAAGAACATACTTTCTATTCAGTGCCCCATGGAACTTTCTCCAAAATTGACCATATACTGGGGCACAAAGCAAACCTTAAAAAATACAAAAAGATTGAAATAATTCCATGCATTCTGTCAGACCACAATGCAATAAAGCTTACAATCAACACCCAAAGAAGCCCTAATCACCACATGAACACATGGAGATTAAACAACACACTCCTGAATGATGAATGGGTCAAAGGAAAAATTAAGAAAGAAATAAAAGTATTCCTGGAACTAAATGAAAAGGACAATACAACACACAAAACCTCTGGGACACATTGAAAGCAGGCCTTAGAGGGAAGTTTATACCTCTAAGTGCGTACATTAAAAAAATCAGAAAGAACACAAATAAATGACTTAACATTGCAACTTGAGACACTTGAAAAGCAAGAGCAAACAAAACCCAAACCCAGCAGACAAGAAGAAATAACAAAAATCAGAGCAGAAATTAATGAAATTGAAACAAAGAAAACAATACAAAGAATCAACAAATCCAAGAGCTGGTTCTTTGAAAAGATAAACAAAATTAACAGACAGCTAGCACAGTTAACCAAAAGATAGAAAGAGAACCTCCAAATCAACAAAATCAGAGATGAAAGGGGAAACA
>NW_008331140.1:11210109-11213437 GCF_000622305.1 Nannospalax galili | reverse complement strand
GAGAACTTCCAAATTCCTTCTATGAAGCCAGCATCACTCTCATACCAAAGCCAGGTAAAGATACAACCAAAAAAGAAAATGATAGATCCATATCCTTTATGAAATGGATGCAAAAATTCTCAACAAAATACTTGCAAACCTCATACAGACACACATCAAAAACATCATCCACCATGATCAAGCTGGCAGGCATTTAAAGAAGACCTCCAACCAATACTGCTTAAATTACTTAAAATGATAGAAACAGAGGAAGAACTCCCAAATTCCTTCTATGAAGCCAACATCTAATACCCAAACCAGGTAAAGACACAACCAAAAAAGAAAACTATAGGACCATATCCTTAATGAACATAGATGCAAAAATTCTCAACAAAATACTTGCAAAGTGTATAAAGACACATCAAAAAGATCATCCACCATGATCAAGTTGGATTTATTCCACAGACGCAGGGATGGTTCAATATATATAAATCAATAAACATCATAAATCATATAAATGGATTCAAAGAAAATAACCACGTGGTCATCTCAATAGATGCAGAAAAGGCTTTTGACAAAATTCAACATGCATTTATGTTCAAAGTCCTAGAGGGAATTGGACTGGAGGGCACATACCTCAACATAATTAAAGCCATATATAACAAACCCACAGCCAACATCATTCTAAATGGAGAAATACTGGAAGCATTCCCGTTGAAATCAGGAACCAGACAAGGCTGTCCACTGTCTACACTCCTTTTTAACATACTGCCTGAAACTCTTGCAAGAGCAATAAGAAAAGAGAAGGAAAGTAAAGGATTAATAATTGGAAAAGAAGAGATCAAATTATCTGCTTTTGCAGATTATATGATATTATACTTAAGAGACACCAAAAATTCCACGAGAAAACTCCTAGAAATTATTAACATGTTCAGTAAAGTGGCAGGTTACAAAATTAATCTACAAAAGTCTATAGCCTTTCTATTTGCCAATAACATGCAATCAGAGAAAGAGTATAAGGAAACACTTCCTTTCAAATTATCTGCAAAAAAAAAAAAAAAAAAAAATCTTGGAATAAATCTGACCAAAGACATTAAAGACTTCTACAATGAAATTTTTAAATCTTTAAAGAAAGAGATTGAGGATGATATCAGAAGATGGAAGGATCTCCCATGCTCATGGATTGGAAGAGTTAATATTGTGAAAATGACCATCCTACCAAAAGCCATTTATAGATTCACGGCAATGACAATCAAAATCCCCATGACATTCTTCACAGAGTTAGAAGAAAACATTGTAAGATTCATATGGAAGCACAAAAGACCTCAGATAGCCAAAGCAACCCTGAGCATTAAGAGCAATGCTGAGGGGGGATTAGTACACCAGACTTTAAACTGCATTACAGAGCTATAGTCATAAAAACAACATTGTACTGTTGCAAAAATAGACCCATAGATCAATGGAACAAAATTGAAGACCCAAATATGAGTACATGCAATTTCAGTCACCTGATATTTTACAAAGGGGCCAAGAACATTCACTGGAAGAAAGACAGCATGTTCAGCAAATGGTCCTTGCAAAACTGGATCTCCATCTGCAGAAGAATGAAACTAAACCCTTATCTTTCACCTTGCACAAAAGTGTATTCCAAATGGATCAAAGACCTCAATGTAAAGCCTGAAACTCTGAAACTGTTAGAAGAAAACATTGGCAAAAACCTACAAGATATAGGTGTAGGAAAGGATTTTCTAAACTGGACATCAGTTTCTCAGGAAACAAGGTCAATAATCAAGAAATGGGACCCCATTTCAAGAAGTAACCCAATTAAAAGATGGGCTAAGGAGCTGAACAGAGAGTTCTCAAAAGAAGAAATAAAGATGGCTGAGAAGCATCTTAAAAGGTGTTCAACATCACTAGAAATTAAGGAAATGCAAATTAAAACCACTTTAAGATTTCATCTTATCCCAGTCAGACTGGCTAAGATCAAGAGAACAAATGATATCAAATTTTGGAGAGGATGTGGGGAAAGGGGAACGCTCATCCACTGCTAGTGAGATTGCAAACTTGTTCAACCCCTATGGAAAGCAGTGTGGAGAATGCTTAAAAAAACTACAGATGAACTTACCATTTGTTCCAGTTATACCACTCTTTGGCATATACCCAAAGAGCTCATCCTATTGCAGAGACACTTGTACATCCATGTTTGTTGTTGCTCTTTTCACAGTAGCTAAGAGATGGAAGCAACCTATGTGTACCTCAACTGATGAGTGGATAAAGAAAATGTGGTTCATTTGTATGATGGAGTTTTACTCAGCAGTAAAGAAAGATGAAATCATGAAATTTGCAGGTAAATGGACTGAACTAGAAACTATCATACTAAGTGATGTAACACAGACTTGGGGGAAAAAAAATGATGTATGCTCTCCCTCATATGTAGATCCTAGCACCAAATCTTTATAAGTGAGTATGTCTCCAGACACACCTATAGGAACCAGGATAATGAAAAGGTATCAGGGAGGTAAAGGAAAAGAAAGAATCTGAAAGAAAAGTAGGAAACAGATGTTAATAAAGGAGATATGGATAAAAATGGGGTTATTTTAAGGGAATGGGGGAGGGAGGGTTGTACAAGGAACCTTGGGGATAAAGGGAAAGAAGCAGCTCAAAAGACATGGGACAGTGGGAGAAAGGTATTATTAAAGGAGAAATGGGGAAAACGGGGGCACTTTAAATGGGGAAATGATAGTGGAAGGGTTAGACAATACAAGAGATGAAAAATCCTTAGCTAGTTTTTTTAAAAACCAGAGGGAATCATATTAGTCCAGCAACCTACAAATTATACATACAACTAGCTCAAGGAATATAATAAATATCTACTTAACATTTATGTGAGAACATTTGGTCTTTGCCCAATCTTTATCTACATAGCACATGGTAGTTGAAAGTACCAGACTGGTGGAACTAACCTTCTTGGATGTTTAACAGCTATACTTTGAGGCCTGTATTAATTTGGTCAGAGGGATTTAAAGGCAGTTTTTGCTCCTTGCCCTCCAAGGTCAACTACCTTCGAGGGGACTAGGGAGGATCTCTGCCACGCCAGCACATCAAGCTCCGAGTATTCTGGGCAGAGGGCATCAGGATTGAACAAACTATCACACCATCATGGAGTGGGAGGAAGGACTTTGACTGCCACTTTATTGTTTGAGACAAGGGTTTAAATACTTTTCAGTAGAGGAGGTGGAGTCAGGACACATGATGATTGGGATCACCTGACTGTAAGGTTAGTTTTTGGGTCAGGTGCACCTTTTCTCAGAATCAGGAGAAAGTCCTTGTAATAAACAATTCCAGGAAA
>NW_008331140.1:11204418-11205202 GCF_000622305.1 Nannospalax galili | reverse complement strand
AATATTCTTATATATTATCCCCAATGCGTCCTCGCCGGCCAAGGATGACCCTGTCCGCTTACCTCCTTTCCTCAGATCTCAGTGGAACCTCCACTTGCCGCACCAGCACGTCAAGCTCCGAGTATTCTGGGCAGAGGGCGTCAGGATTGAACAAATTATCACACCATCATGGAGTGGGAGGAAGGACTCTATTGTTTGAGACAAGGGTTTAAATACCTTTTCAGTAAAGGAGGTGGAGTCAGGACACATGATAATTGGGATCACCTGACTGTAAGGCTAGTTTTTGGGTCAGGTGTACCTTTTCTCAGAATCAGGAGAAAGTCCTTGTAATAAACAATTCCAGGAAACACCACAGATACCCAAGCTCTTACAAGGGGGAGGCGGAGGTCAGGACGCCATGTCCCTGCAGATCTCTCCAAATGTCCTGTAACTGTGGTGAGTCACCTGTCCTCTTGATCAAGGAGGCCATGGAGACCCCACCAAATGGACTTGAACCAGTGTCCAGTCTACAAAGATGAGGGTCAACACTGCGGAAACATTTTCTCCATGCTTCCAAGTGAAGCCAGCCACAGTTGAGCAGGACCTTTACATATCTTCATAGAGATGGATCTCATAGATGAAAGGAGCCAGGGGCTCCTCCTAAGCACATGTGACCCCTGAGGAACAGATCCTCAAATGGCCTTAAGAGTAAAAAATAAATTGGTTAAGCTGGGCGTGGTGGTGCACGCCTTTAATCCCAGCGCTCGGGAGGCAGAGGCAGGCGGATCTCTGTGAGTTCAAGGCC
>NW_008331140.1:11189924-11204313 GCF_000622305.1 Nannospalax galili | reverse complement strand
TAAATAAATAAATAAATAAATAAATAAATAAATAAATTGGTTTATCTGGGCAAACTGCATGGTCTTAAACACCCAAAAAGAAAGTATAACCAAAGATTAAAGGGATCAATATAATTCTTTAAGAGTCCATGTGTATAGCTAAAGGCTGCCAGACAGGAGATAACTTACTTTGAGCTGTTGGCCAGGGTGGTGCAAGAGACTCCCAGAAAGTAACCCAGCACAGAACTGGGAAAATGAACAGCAGACCCCAATTTTATCCAAAGGAATATTGGCAACAGCTTGCTGCTAGGTTAAGAAGAGCTGATCTTCCTAAAACAAGGAACTATAGATAGGCTGACTAGACTCAGTGGATAGACAATTACTGGGGAACGGCTGGGGGCACTGACAACACAGTGGACAGTAACAGAGATAACAGAGTATATGGGCTCCAGCGGGGGGGGGGTGTGCATGGGAGGGTGTCACTTGGGATGTGGGTATATAAATGAATAAGATTGTTTTGGATGATCTGTATGAAATATATGCCAAAAATCAATTAATTAAAAAAGAAAATAATTCTTCAGGAAAAAGCATGAAAATTTGCTCCTTAATAATTAGTAGATGTGAAAACCATTACCACTGAAATCTATCTTATGACTTTATATCCATGCTCAGGTGCCAAGGATCTCAGAAAGTAACCGACTGTGACTAGTAATAATCAGATACATAGAGATTAGAGACGCATGTGCAAACATCTTAGTGTCAATTGTATTAAAAATGAATTTTTCTGTATGAAACTGTGTATTTTAATAATGAAATGGAGATCATTTTTAAAGTTGAAAACCTCATTTAATTTTATGTCTTATAGGGTTTATACTGAGTACAATATTGTGTAACTGTATTAATTCAACTGTAACCCCAAACATTTACAGGCAATTCTGAAAGAGATGCATCTTAGCTCTTGAAATTGTTATTGAATATGTCAATGCTGTTGTAATGAAATGCTTCTTCTAATTATGTGGTTATTAAATAAATAATTTAAAAAATGAAAAGTAGAAGGATAAATATAATCAAGATATGTTATTACATATACATATATATAATGCAGCTTCTTAGTTCGTACAATCTATATATACTAAAAGCAAGACTACAAAAACATAAATTAAAAAGAAAGGGCTGATCATAGAGAAGTGGAGACTAGAATGGTGATTTCAGGGTCTGACTGTGGGGAAGAAGTTGGGGGAGATTTGGGGCAAAAGACATAAATTTTCTGTTAGGTAAGAAGAATAAATTGAAGAGACTTAGTGTACAACATGATGATTATAGTTAATAACATTGAAATGTGCTGAAAGATTTCATGTATTCATCATAAAATGGTAACACAATGTAGTATATATGTTGACTTTTTTAAACTTTTACAAAAACTTGTTTCATACATGCAAGTTGTTTTGATCAAATCCATGTCCACTACCTCCCTCCAACATTCCCCCTCTGAAGAGGTAACCCTAAAATCTTTTAAGGATTAGATACAAGCTCCCAAATACTTTTGACATTTATTTTGGCCTTTGGAATGGAGTATGTTGCTAAGAGGCTCAAGGGTATTTTGACTTTTAGCCAAGAAACCGGCTACATTTCTTTGGGGTCTTTTTACCCTAACTGCCAAGCCAATTCCTACCTCCTATTTTTATCACACCATCTTCTGAAGGGGTTACCCAAATTGCCAATAGGGAATAGGGTCACAGACCGCTCTGGCTTCTTCCATGCTGAACAGGGATGCAGGGTGAGACAATTGGAGTACCCCTTCAGTGGGTCTATCTAAAAGACTCCCAAATTTCATAACTCTTGTCTCTAAGGGGAAAAGAATGCCCTTGAATCATGAATAGGAGATGTAAAGAAAAAGTAAAGGCAAGAGTAATTAGCATTACAAGTTCTAGACAGGGAACTAGAAAAAAGTCAGAACAGGGCAATTTTCAAATGTTCATATCAGAGTCCACTGGAGTTTCTTGACAAGGGTTTCTAAAAGCATATTTCTATTGGGTTCTTCCTCATTTTTCTTTTGTCTTCCAAGGCTGGACTAGTTGGCTGGGAGGAGTGGCTGGATGCTCAGGTGAGGGTCCAGTGACCCTGCTTGGCACTCCTTTAATGAATGAGCACAACCATCAACAAGCCCAATTGTGACTATTTTTAGCAATCAGGCTCAGCCGAGGTCGTGATGATGGTAGTTATTTCATGCAGAAGAGACTGCTGTATAGCATCATCTTATTAAAAGCACCTGGAATTTAAATGGATTTGGTTCTAGGAGTCACATAGGAGGGCGAACATACGTCACTTGTTTTTCTGAGTCTGTTACTTCACTTAGTATAACAGTTTCTAGATCCATCCATTTACCTGCAACTTTCATGCTTCAGTTGAGGGACACTTAGGTTGCTTCCATCTCTTAGCTATTGTGAAAAGAGCAGCAACAAACATGGTTGTACAAGTGTCCCTACGATAGGATGAGTCCTTTGGGTATATGCAAAGGAGTGGTATAACCAGGTCATATGGTAGGTTCATTTTTAGCTTTCTAAGAGTTCTCCACACTGTTTTCCACAGAGGCTACATGAGTTTGCAATCCCATCAGCAGTGAATGAACATTCCCCTTTCTCCACATCCTCGCCAGCATTTGGTATCATTTGTTCTCTTGATCCTAGCCAGTCTGATTGAGGCAAGGTGACACCTCAGGGTGGTTTTAATTTGCATTTCCCTAATTACTAAGAATGTTGAACACTTTTTGACATGTTTCATAGTCATCTTTGTTTCTTCCTTTGAGAAATCTCTGTTTAGATCTTTAGCCTGTCTATTAATTGGATCATTTGGTTTCTCGATTCTTTGTTTTTTGAGTTCTTTATATATTCTGGATGTTAAACCTCTGTCAAATGTATCACTGGTGAAGATTTTTTCCCATTCTGTGAGTTTTCTTCATTAGATCCTTATCTTTCGCCTTTCACAAAAGTCAACTCCAAATGGATCAAAGACCTCAATGTGAAACTGGAAACTTTGAAACTATTAGAAGAAAATATTGGCAGTAACATGTCACATATGCTAAACATACACAGTTTTTGTTAATTTAAAGACAAGGAGTAAGGGCCTGGTGAGATGGCTCAGCAGCTAAGAGCACTTACTGTTCTTATGGAGGACACAGGTTCAGTGCCCAGCACCCACATGCCATCTAACAATTGTGCATAGTTCCAGTTCCAGATGATCCAGCATCTTCCTCTGATCTCTGTGGGCACAGCAATCTGCTCACTGGTAAAGGTAAGCAAAGACAGTAGAGCTTCCAGACTGCAGACCTCTTCTTTCTAGTAATAATAACATTTTTCACTATTACCTAATAAAGACCTGTGTCTATAGTTCATAATCTGTCACCTGTTATCATACTATCTGTTTATCACTCATTAAACTCTACCAGATAATTAAATGCAGCAAATAATTTCCATTTTTATGATATGTTGAAATATTACATATATTGTAATTTATGTTTCCCTCACTCCCCTACCTTCTCATTATCAACTCTTCATTAAACTATTTTCCTACATATTTTTCAATCTATAATTTCTTTTTTATAAACTCCAAAAAAAGTTAACAGCTTCATTTAACTCTTTCCTAAGTTTCTGCTTGATGATATCAAGCAAACATAAATATAAAAGAATCTCTTCTTTAAACATTTAATTTTTATTTATGTGTATGTGAGAGTGTATGTACACATGTATGCCTGTACCCATGGAGGCCAGAAGAAGGAGTTAGATTACATGGAACTGGAGTCGGAGGCAGCTGTAAGCCACCATATGGGGGCTAGGAACCCAGCTTGGTCCTCTAGAAGAACAGCAAGTTCTCTTAACTGCTAAGCTCTCTCTCCAGCCTTCAAAGTACCTTTCACTCTCATAAAAATCCTTTGTCATTTGTCCTGTAGTTTCCCCCATTATATCCCTAACTCTCCCCTCCCTTCTGTTTACTTAGCTCTCCCCTGCTAGCTTCTGGAAGCGAAAAATTCGACATTATAGTCAAGACAACCTTTCCTATCACAATCACACATACAACAGGGACCAATACGTCTTAATTCCAGTGAGAAAAACTGAATTCTACTAGTACACTGATCTGAACAAACTTTACAAACAGGAAAGCCCTTGGCAAAAGACTCACACACTGATGTGCTCCTGATTTTATGTCCAGTCTTTCATTGTTGTTTTCTTACAAATAGCTCAGAGAAATTCTGGTAAAACTTAAGAACTAATGGAAAACTAATGAAAGCTACTTTTACTGAGGGAAATTTTCTTCAGTGTTTCTTAGATCCTATGTAGCCACTGGCATAATGTCTTCTAGATGGGTTGAGGAAAAAAGAAATCTCATGGTCCCCATGCAGTCCTTCACTCACAACCCTCAATATATTTTCCACATTCTTTAATACACATTTTGACCCGTGGCTCGGCCTCAGTTCTGAGGATTTTGCTGGAACTTGAGAACCCCTTGAGACCTGCTGAGAAAATCATGTTCTGTTGAATTCTCATCAATACTCTTCTTATGGTTTTAGTACTAGTCCCCTGTGTTCAACGCTACTGCAATACATAAGTCAAGCTCTCTAAAACCACAGCCTCACATGACTTCTGAATTCAATCATTATCTGTAATCTGCCATTGCTAAAACTGAATTAAACTGTAAGATTCCAACTACTGTCCAACTCACAGTTCCCAATAGCAATTGCAGTCAGTGGTTCTATTCACAATTAACATCAGGGTATGTGAAAAATCAGAGTTCTGACTAGACTCACTGTTATCGTTAATCTTGTCAACTTGTTTGGAGATAGAATCACCTCAAAGACAAACCTCTGGAAGAGAGCTGCCAAAAGAGGTTTAACTAAGACCCACTGTGAATGTGGGCAGTACCATCCCATGGACTGGAGCTTTAGACTGAATGAAATAGAGAAAGTCAGTTGAGTGTCTACATTCATTTCTCTGCACGTCTTGGTGGTAGATGCAATCTGACCAGTTACTTCAGGCTCTTTTGTCACAATGCTTTCTCTTTCATGATAAACCAAAATAAACTCTTCTTTCCTGAAGTTACTTTTGTCAGGTACTTTGTGACATCAGCAAAAAAAGGAGCTAGTACACTTTGCCTTAAACTGACACTCTCTCTGCTGCCAAGTAGGGGTACCACCTAAGCGCCCCACTGCACATTCCTTACATTACCCTGGTATATACTTGAATACCAGTTGCTCTTGCTGAACAAGAAGGAAAGATTAGTTCCCTACTCAGTTCCCCCAAACACAGACCAGAGAATTCTTCTTCCAGGAAATGAAGCAGGGTTAAAAAACGAGTTCCTTTTCAGCCTTAGTGAGGATGTCATTTTTTTGTTGTTAAGGTAGCAAAGGTATTGTCAGAGAATTTTTCTGTGCTTTTAGGTTACCATTTCTCTAGCTCTTGGGCAGGAAAAGCAAGTTCTTGGTGAAACTTATTTTACCTGTGCTTGTTGGTGGTTCTGAGTTGCAACCTTCTCCTGTTCTCTGCCCAGCATATACATAGAATCAAAAGGAAAACCCAGGGGTCTCACGATTATGTCATTTCAAAAGTTCTAAGTCAGAGCTGGAGAGATTGCTCAGCAGCTAAGAACACTTTCTGCTTTCACAGAAGGCCCAGGTTCAGTTCCACAGCACTCATATGGCAGCTCACAACTATCTAACTCCAGTTCCAGGGGATCTGACACCCTCTTTGGCTTCTGTGGCAGTAGGCACACACATGCTGCAAATACATGCATGCAGGCAAAACACTCATACACATGAGATGATTAATTTCATTTATTAGGGCTCTGCCTTCACAACCTAATCACCTTCCAGTGACCCTATCTTCTAATACCATAACATTGGAATTTGGGGATTTTGACACATGGATTCTGGTGGGATATAAATTCAATGCATTGCAAGTGCTGCTCAGATGTAAGACTTCATATCTTGGTCTGCAATACCATAATACCCACCTGTAGCTAAGGGAGACAACCAGCTACTGTTCTAAAATGATGGCTAAATTTGTTTTCTCCCCCTACCTAGAAACCTTTGAGAGAGAACTGACACTGATTCTAACCACTCCAACAGCTATCAAAGTGCCTGAAAACAAATCCTGAGTCCATGACTCCTGAGTCCAGCCTTGGCAGACAAAAGAAAAGTGAGGAGGAACCCAATAGAGGGATGCTTTGGAAGCTCTCATAAAAAATTCCAATGGATTCTGATATGAACATTTAAAATTTGCCCAGTTCTGACTTTTTTCTAATTTCCTGTCTAGAACTTGTAATGCTAATTACTCTTGCCTTTACTTCTCCTTCACATCTCCTATTCATGATTCAAGGACTTTCTTTTCCTCCTGGGGTTAAGAGTCATACAATCTGGTCAACAGGCACAGAGAAGAGAAATGACAAAACCATGATGGAAGCTTGGGGGTACAAAAAAGATGTAACAGCAGATTAGTGAGGCCCAGAGAGAGCAAAAAGGTGTTTTCTAGCCCTGGTACCAGTTACTTACTCCATCTCCATAGGCCATGGCTACTTTAACCAACTGAAACAATCATCACATAGTAACTTACATCAAGTAATGGAATAGATGACATCCAAAGCCATGCTATTCAACTCTCCAAGGACTACGTGACATTATCAGAAAAAAGTGATGGGGAGATATGGGAGGAGCTGGAGGGGAGGGAGTGGGCTTGGATTTGATCAAAACATCTTATATGCATGTATGAAATCCTCAATAAATTTTTTACTTGGAAAAAAATAAAATAAAAAGACTGACACACCTAATTTAAAAAATGATTTTTGATTAGTGAAAATCATTTCATTAAAGTGTTTCAAAAATCTAGCTTGATTTCATATTACATTTAAATCTCATAAAACAAAAACAGAATCAGCTTACGCGTGGCATATGCGTTTAATCCCAACACTCTGGAAGTAGAGGCAGGCAGTTCTCTGTGTGATCAAGGCCTGGTCTGCACAGTGAATTTCAGGCCAGCTGCAGCTGTCACAAAAAATAAATAAGACAAATACAAAACTAAAAAAAAAACAATAAATTCAATGCATTACTGAGTCTCTTTAAAGATTCACCCACATGGAAGCTACCAACTGTCCATAACTCCAGTTCCAGGGAATCTGACAGTCTCTTTTGTTCTCCGCAGGCATTGCAGGACACAGGTGCACTTACCTACATGTAGGCAATACACGCATACTCATAAAAAAATAATAAATAAAATATTTTTTAAAGATTCATTTTCACTAAACACTTTAATGAAACAATGACAAAAACAGTCCCACAGAAAAACCTAGAATAGAGTCTATTACACATAATTATTCATAGTTATCTGCTAAAGAATCTAATAGATTTTTTAACATTTACTGAAAACTGCTTATAAAATATAATATTAAGAATTAGGAAAAAAGAGATAACTAAGATATTGACTCTATTCTCAATGAGCTCACTTTGCAATAAGAAAGACAAAGTAAGAGAAGAATCATGTAAGAATTGTGTTAGCTACTGTGAGGATAATAAAAACAGAATTTACAGGAGTGCAGAAGAAAGGAATAATTTCTAGATGAGTTTAATCAGTGGCAAGCAACAAGACTATTATACATACCAGGTCTAGAAATATATGTCTAGGCAAGGTTTATCTGAGAACAATTGGTCTTTCCCAAGCTTTATCTACATGGCACACAGTAATTAAAAGTACCAGACTGAGCCGGGCGTGGTGGCGCATGCCTGTAGTCCCAGCACTTGGGAGGCAGAGGCAGGCGGATCTCTGTGAGTTCAAGTCCAGCCTGGTCTACATAGTGAGTTCCAGGACAGCTGGGGCTACAGGGAAACCCTGCTTCAAACAAACAAACTAACAAACAAACCAGCTGCAATGAGGAAAAAAAAAAGTACCAGACTGGTGGAACTAACCTTCTTGGGATGTTTAACAAACATACCTTGAGGCCTATACTAATTTGGTCAGAAGGACGTAAAGGACAATTTTTGCTCCTTGCCCTCCTAGGTTGACTAGTTCCAGGGAACTATGAGAATCTATCAAAATGTACTGTAACTGCAGTGAGTCACCTGTCCTCTTGATCAAGGAGGCTGTGGAGACCCCACCAGATGGACTTGAACCAGTGTCAAGTCTACAAAGAGGAGGGCCAACACAGAGGAAACATTACCTCCATGCTTCCAAGCGAAGCCAACCATGTTCAAGCAGGACCTTTGACTTATCTTCACATAGGTGGAACTGGTGAAATAAAGGAGCCAGGGGCTCCTCCCAAGCCCATGTGATCCCTGAGGAACAGATCCTCAAATGGCCGTAAGAGTAAAAATAAATTGGTTTATCTGGGCCAACTGTATGGCCTTAAACACCCAAAAGGAAAGTATAACCAAAGATTAAAGGGGCCAATATAATTTCATATGTATAGCTAAAGGCTACACAACAAGCAACAATGCCAGAGAGATGATACCTTGTTTTGAGTTGTTGGCCAGGGTGGCCAAAGGGACTTCCAGATAGTAACCCAGCATAGAACTGGGAAAATAAACACCAGACCTCAATCTTGTCTAAAGAAATACTGACAACTGATTGCTGCTAGATGAGGAACATCTGACCTTCCAAAACAAAGACCTCTAGATAGGCTGACTAGATTCACCAGATGGGCAAGTACTGAGGAATGGCTGTGGGTGCTGACAACACAGCAGACAGTAGCAGGGAACACAGAGTAAAAGGGCTCTAGTGGAAGGTGTGGAGGCTATAGGAGGGTGCCATCTGGGAAATTGGTATATAGATGAGTAAGATTGTTTGGGATGTTCTGTGTGATATATACAAAAAAAAATCAACAAATAAAGAAATGAGTTATATTTGAGGAGGGAGCATAAAAATTTACATCATGTTAAGTAGTAGAGGTGGCAAACATTACCATTGAAATCTACCTAATGACTTTATATCTATACGCAGGTGCCAAGGATCTGAGTGCAACCAACCCTGACTAGTAATAATCAGATACCTACAGATTAGAGATGCATGCACCAACATCTAAGTGTTGTTAGCATAAACAATGAGTATTTATGCAAGAAACAGTATATTTTAAAAAGAAATGGAGATCTTTCTTAAAGGTTAACTCATTCAATTTTATGTCTTACATGGTTTATACTGAGTTCAATATTATATAAATGTATTAATTCAACTGTGAACCTAAAAATTTATAGCCACTTTTGAAAGAGATCTTCTAAAAAATAATATATATATATATATATATATATATATATATTAAAAAAAGAATTTGGGTTAGTATAAACACATCCGCAAATATCATGGAATGGCCTGTGTATGCTTCCCCCCAATAAAGGATCCCTCTGAATCTCAAAAAAAAAAAAAGAAATTCGCTGAAGTGATATTAAGTAAACTTATGTATAAGGTAAACTTATGTAACTAGGCTTATAAATGACAAGACTTGGGGCCCAGAAAGATGCCTCAGCAGGTAGGGGCACTTGCACGGAAACCTGAGTTTGCACCCCAGATACCAGAAGTGGTGGAAGACCAACTCCTGAGAATAGTCTTCTGACCTTCACAAGGGTCTGCACATGTTTGCATGAGCAAACACACACACACACACACACACACACCAAAAGAAATTAAATAAAGGTTGGGCCAGTAAGATGGTTCATTCAGTAAAAGTGCTTGCTGCCAAACCCAACAACCTGAATTTGATTCCTGGATCCCTACATGATGCAACAATAGCACCATCTCCCTCAAGCTGTCCTTTGATCTCCCCATGGGCATTGCAGCACATATGTGCATGCAAACAAAATAAATAAACAAATAAAGACGGGGCAAGGAGCAGAAATCAGGAGGCTGAAGTAGTAGGACTACTAGTTCCAGGCCAACCAGGACTACATAGATAGACCATGGAAAGGAAGGAAGGAAGCAAGGAAGGGAAGCAGGGAGGGATGGAGGGGAGGAAAGGAGGAAAAAGGGCAATAACAAGTACAAGGAGAGGACCTGAGTAATAAGAACTGATCAACAATTTCCTTTGAAAATTAAAGGTTTAAAAACCTAATACTAATTTTTGAGGCAGGCTGGCACTCATGAATGCTCAGTATCTCAGCCTCATGAGTGCTTGAAATATAGACATACACCATCATTCCTGGCTATCATCCTTTTTAAATTCCTGTATCATGCTCTTCAATGTTAAAAATTATGGGGAAGAGTATCTGTTCAGCCTTGATTTTGTATACAAACCCCTCTCCTGAAAATGTAGATTTACTAAAGTCTTACAGAAACAGCACTGTCTTTCTGGGTGTGAGTTACCTCACTCAGGATGATTCTAACTAACTCCATCCATTACCCTGCAAATTTCATTTTTCTTAACAGCTGAATAATATTCCATTGTCTAAATGTATCATACTTTCATCTAGTATGATGGACATCTAGGTTGTTTCCATTTCCTGACAATAGTGAATAGAGCAGCAATTAACATGGATGAGAAGGTGTATCTACAGTAAGTCCTTTAAGGATATGCCCAGAAGCAGTACAGTTGGTTCATCGGGTAGAACTATTTCTAGCTTTTTGATAAACCACCACTGTAATCTCCAAAAGATGCCTGCATCAGTTTTTACCCTTACCAGCAGTGAATGAGTGTTCCTCTCTCCCCACATCCACTCCATCATTTGTCAGAATTTGTTTTTTGGATCTTAGAAATTCTGAGTGGAATAAGATGAAATCTCAAAGTAGTTTAAATATGCATTTCCCTGATGGCTAAGGATGCTGAAAATTTTTGAAATTTGTTGAATTTTTGTAATTTTATACAATATATTTGATTATATTTAGACCACTTCCCATATCTATACTCCCTTGCCACCCTGATAGTTGATAGATGATAGATAGATAGATAGATAGATAGATAGATAGATAGATAGATAGATGATAGGTCGATAGATAGATAGTAGATAGATATAGATAGATGATAGATAGATGATAGATACAGATAGATGATAGATAGGTAGATAGATTGATAGATGATAGATAGATAGTAGCTTTTAAGGCCTATCAAGTAAAACTTGTGTTAAGTGTCCTTCAGTGTGAATTAATCCACTAGAACCTGGTTAATCAACCCAGAGTCACACCCTTAAAAAAGACTGACACTCCTCTCCTAGCAGCTATCAGTCACCAATATTTCTTCAACTAGTGTTAGGGTTTCCTATTCATTTCCCCATGTCTGTGCTGGGATTTTGTCTGGTTTGAACTTGTATGAGACTTGTGCATGCTGTCACCATTGCTGTGAGCTCATATGAGTAACTGACCAGCTGTCTGAAAAACTCTGTTTCCACCTCTGACTTTTATAATTATTCTGTCTCCTCTTCCCCAATGATCCTTGAGCCTTGGAGACAGAAGTTTGATATAGGTGTCCTATTCAGGGATAAGCACTCTGTGGTCTATTATTCTCTGCACATTGGCCACTTGTGGATCTCTATATTGACCACCATCTCCTGCATGAGGAAGCATCTCTGAGAGCTGTGAGAAGCATTAATCTATGGGTATAACAATAAGCCATTGGGAGTGGGTTTAATGCCGTGTCTATTTAGCAGAACAATAGTATTGGGCTCCCCCTATGGTCTTTGACATCACTAACCCTATGTTCCCAGGACTGATATTAGTGTCAGGCATGGGTTCCATGCTGTGAAGTGGATCTCAAATTCAATCAGAAAGTGGTTGGTTACTCCCATAACATTCATGCCACCATTGCGCCAGTGGGTATATCTTGAGAAGCCAGTTGTTGCAGTTCACAGTTTTCACACTGGACAAGGTTGATGATCACCCATCTTTTGGTAGCTTACATACCACCTTCGAGCACTATGAAAGCTAGTTGGTAGAGACAAAGCTTAGAAGTCAATATAAATTTGATTTTTCCTTGTTTGTTCTAGAAATCATGTATGTAATATATTCAACAGTAGGGACTTATTGTCAAATTCTGGTGGATAACCCAGAACAGGAGCAATAAAATATCTCTCAGTCATTTGCTTTTCCTGTTTTAAGAACTCTGTTTCTTTCCTTGCCCCACTCTAATGGGATTGCTTGTTTTGTTGATGTTTATGTTTTTTCATTTTTTTTTGTAATTTCTAGATGCTAACCCTCTGTCAGATGTATAATTGATAAAGATTGTTTCTTCCATTCTGTAGGCTGCCTCTTTACTTGAGTGTTGGTGGCCTTTGCTGTACAGATCCTATTTAGTTTCATGTGATCCGATTTGTCAATTGTTGGTTTTATGTTTGTGCTATCAGGGTCCTGTTCAGATAATCCTTTCCTATGCGTATTAGTTCCAGTGCATTCCCTACTTTCCCCTTATCAGATTCAGGGTATCAGGACTTATGCTGAGGTCCTTGATCCACTTGGAGTTGTGTTTTGTACAGGGTGAGGGATAAGGATCTAGTTTCATTCTTTTACATGTGTCTAACCAGTTTGACAAGTACCATCTGTTATAGATGCCATCTTTTCTCTGATGTGTATTTTTGGCCTCTTTGTCAAATATCAGACGGCTGTTTCTCTCATATATGGAAACTAGTTTTGAATCTAGATATTTGCATTTCATTTGGAAAACCCATAGAGGTCAGGACTAATCAGGGGCATGGAGGGGAGACTTTCAAGAAACAAGAGATAGAATACAGTGATATAAAAGGGAAAAGGAAAATAATAGTACGGGAATAAGTAAATGGGGTGTAGGATGGAAGGCCAGGATAGGGGAGGGAGTTTGGGTTAGGGATAAGTAACACTAAAGACTTTAAAAAAGTCATATAGAAACCTACTACTGTAGAAACTTCCTAAAATATATATATATACATCTATATAAATAGTTTAAATACAGTTACTTTATAATGTTGGGGGACAATGCCCTTATCAGATACCATAGGCTATTAAATAAAAAGCCCAGTGACAAGAATGAGCTAAATTTTTTAGCATTGTTGGCCAATAGGTTCATATGGAACTGCAAACATTATGGGCCACTGCTGTTGCTCTTTGTTACCCTCCAGAACTTGACAGGAAGACCCTATTGATGAAGATACGACATACTTGAGTAATAGAACATGGAGGAATCAAGCTAGTACTAACGTAGACATTTCATCCTTACTGGCTAGCTTTTACAGTCCTAGAAGGTGCCATGCATGATACCAGAAGAAAAAAACAATTATTGATCTTACCAAGCTGACTCCTTCAAGATACAATAAAGCCTGACCTAGCAACATATGTCCACTGGTGAAATAGTGGCACAATTGTTATGGAAGTAACCAAACATCTCCTAATTGGATTTAAGGCCTACTGCACAAAATGAAACCTATTCATGTCACAGTTGTTGGTGCCCAGGATTCTGTGGCACACAGGTTGTAGTCCATAGAGGAGATCCTATTATTATTCTGCTAAGTGGACATACTATTAGACTGAATCCTAATACCTAGTTGTCATATGCTTCAATGACTGCGTATCTCAATTCTCATCAGAGAATCTTCTTTTTGCAGTAGATGTCAATTAACACAATGATCCCAATTGGTTAATGGGAAGAGAATAAGAGACTGAGGAATTCTCAGCCCTAAATGGGGTATCTGTACCATACCCCTCCTCCAAAGCTCAGGAAGAGTTGCAAAAGAGGGGGCAGATGGCTACAAGGAAACAATGTGTTCTAGGTAGAAGGGCAGTTTTGACAACATGCCCAAGAGCTTTAAGCCAGACAAAATCCCAGCATGGAGGGGGTATATGGGCATAAAACCTCACTCGTAGATGAGTAGCTATTGGCCATTGATAGCTGATGAGAGAGGGAGAGTCAGTTTTCTTTAAAGGTGTGACTCCTAGTATGATGAAACGTGCTCCAAGGATGAATGACACTCAGGAATATTTGGGCAACACAAATTGAACTTGCTGGAATTTAAATAAATAACAAAGTTGAAGGGGTTGAAAGGTGGGGGTGGATTTGAGAGGAGATGGGAGGGGGTGGTGAATATGATCAATGTATATTCCTTGAAACTCTCAAAAATTAATAAAAATATTATTTAAGGAAAAAACATGCCAGGCATGGTGTTGCATGCCTTCAATCTCAGCACATGGGAGGCAGAGGCAGGCAGATCTCTGTGACTTCAAAGTCAACCTGGTCTTCATAGTGAATTCCAGGTAAGCCAGGGCTACATGGTGAGACCCTGCCTCAAAAAAAAGCAAAATTAAAAAATAATAATAATAAGGGTGTAAATAACTCAATGAAAATTTGTCTGACCAAAGACATTAAAGACTTCTACAATGAAAATTTTAAATCTTTAAAGAAAGAGATTGAGGATGATATCAGAAGATGGAAGGACCTCCCATGCTCATGGATTGGAAGAATTAATATTGTGAAAATGACCATCCTA
>NW_008331140.1:11168593-11187053 GCF_000622305.1 Nannospalax galili | reverse complement strand
AACACAAAAATTTCTGTCAAGATATCAGATACTCAATAAGCACATGAAAAGGTGAACACGATCATGAGCCATCATGAAAATGCAAATCAAAGTCACAATGAGATATTTTTAATTTATCTTTAATAAATACTAGAAAATAAATGTTAATGAGACTGTAGAATTGCTATATATATGTATATATATGTGTTACTTTTGGGAGTATGAAATTGTGTGCTGCATGGGAAAATGACTTGGTAATTCTTGTATATTCACACAAGAACTTCTAAATTAATGTTGATAACTATATAATGGCATAGAGACAGCCATTATATAGAATAATAAACTGATCTTGTAGTTGCAGGAGAGAGGAGCCGGGATTTCTTCTCCCCTACACACACACACACACACACACACACACCGAGGTCTAAATGTTCTGTCACAACAGGCACCTCTGAGACTACACAGAAGTGTGGCATGGTTTCTGGGAGAGTGGTACAATTAGAAGGTCTGTAATCTAATACTCTATACACTTCCACAGAGGAACTGGCACATCCATATTTATTGCTGCTCTATTCACAATATCAAGAAAATGGAATCAGCTAAGTCTCCACCAACAGATTGAATAGATGATAATTATGGTGTGTATCTATACAATGGGAACGTTTTCAGCAGTAAGGAAAAGTGAAGATTGCAGGAAGATGGATGGATCTGGAACATATTGTATTAAGCAAGGTGATCCAAGTGTAGAAAGATATACCCCTATGTTCTCTCATATGTGGACCCAAATTTTAATGTTTATACATATGTATGTATGTGGGGAGATGTGGGAGTATAGGTCGTGGAACCAGAAAAGCAACCATGAGAGGGGAAAATAGGAAGGAAGGGGAGGGTAATAGAATAAACATGAAACTAAAGTAGAAAGGATGTGGAAGTGTGTAAAGAAGGAAAATGATGTGAGAGAAGTAGGCAGGGGAGGATAAATTAAAAGTAAATTGTTTGAAAATGCCATTGTGAACCTAATATTTTGTATACTAAAACAAGAAACATTTTTAAATATAGAAACTATGCAAATGTCCATGAACGAGAGAAAGTATAAAAAACACATTCACATACAATGGAATGCTATTGAGACTTGAATACAGATGAAGTACTCATACATGTTACAGTGTCAATGGAATTTAAAAATCATTACATTTAATGAAAGAAGAAAGACATAAAAGAGCATATGTTGTGAAATGAGACTTTATTTGCATGACATGTCCAGAAGAGGCAAATCTTCTATAGACAGAAAGTTAGTTCATGGTTTCCTAACCATGTAGGCTTGGGATACCTACAGAGGAGTGGCCAGTAACTACTAATGAGTGCAGTGTTTACGGTGGGGAAACTTCTCCAAACTTGTGATGAACATCTGCAACCCTGAAAGTATGCTGAAAGCCCTTGAGTTGAACTTTAAATGGAGAAAGTATGGATTGCATTTCAATGTTGTTACTTTTAAAAGCAATGCTTATGTATTTATCTGAAGCATTTGCCTCTGGGTCACTTCTCTGACTCAATTTTTGCCTTCTATGTGTGTAAAGGCCTTAACTAATTGCATGTCTTGGGTGACTTTATTCAAAGCTGTCAGTCACCCTGCACTGAGTTGATTTCTACTAAACCTATATAATAAAAGGATAATGAGGAGAGAGATAAGGAAGGTAATAGGAGGAAGGATAGATGGGTTACCAAAAGCAGTCTTAAAATGTCTAGAACTAGGGGCTAAAGAAATGGCTCAGTGGTTAAGAACACTGGCTGTTCTTGCAGAAGACCCATGTTCAAATCCCAGCATCCACATGTCAGCTAACAACTGTCTGTAACTCCAGTTCCAGGGGATCCAACAGCCTCTTCTGTCCTCTGCAGGCATTGCATGACAGAGGTGCACTTACTACCTACATGCAGGCAATACACACATACACATAAAAATAATAAATAAAATATTTTTAAAATTTTTAAATGTCTAGAACTAGACTGTGGAAGTTTAATATTAAATCCAAAACTTGGCTAATCATAGTGGTAAAACATTTATAATCCCAACACTTGGGAGACTAAGGCAGGGGAATAATGAGTTTGAGTTAGTTCCACGCTACTCTGGGCTACTTGGTAAAATTCTGTTTCTGAAGAAATGAATGAATAAAAAACTATGATTATTTCTGGTCTTTGTTCTTGTTCTTAGAAATATAGCCCTTTTACAGCAGTTTTAAAAATTAGATTGGTATTATTTCCTCTCGAGAACTTGTCTTAGGTGCTAGAGAGATGGCCCAGCAGATACTTGCTACTGTTGCAGAAGACCTGGATTTGGTTCCCAGCACCCACATGGTAGCTCACAACTGCCTGTAACTCCATTTCCAGGGGATCTGATACATACCCTCTTCTGGACACTGTGGACACAAGGCATGCATGAGGTACGCTTATATGCATGGAGGCAAAACACTAATGCACTTAAAATAAAAATAAATAAATCTTATTCTAAAAGGAACATATCTTAGTATGAAGGTACATACCTGTAATCCCAGCACTTGGGAGGCAGAGGCAGGAGAACTACAGCCAATTAGAGGCCAGCTTGGTTTACATAGTGAGTTCCAGTCTAGCCAGGATACACAGTAGGACTGTCTCAAAAAAGAAAGTATTGTCAAAAAGAAAGCATTTCTTAGAAATAGATGACTCAGAACCATAAATGTAGTGATAATCAAGGCAATATTTTTCAATGTTTTCCACTAAGGTGGCCTTAAAATCAGAAGAGAAACCATGAATATCTCTTGAAAGTCAAAATAAACCTAAAATAGGATATCTTACATGTACAAAGCATCTTTGATCTAAGGATCTAACCTTAAAACTTTTGTTTAGTTTGTAGCATATCTGTGTTTTAAAAATCAAAGAAAGTTTTTTCTCCTAAAATGTTCTACATTTCTGTAATAAGTAGTGCTGTGTTTGTCTATTTAAGAAATTCAGGGATATTATGAAACATTAATCTAGTCGTTTGGGAACATGTGGTGGTCATATGGAATATGACGTGGGAAAATGCAGCTATTAGTAAGAATTGATCATAAGCATGTTAGCTCTCTTCTAATTTAGCTTGTCTTCTCAGTAGCTCTAAATCAATTTTAAAGGGCTATAAATTCTCTTCTTATTCTGTAAGGTAATTGGGTAAAGTCTATGACTGTCTAAAGAAGAAAATGTATAAAAAAAGGACTCAAAGTTACGTAACCCAAATTAAGACATTTGTTTCATCTCTACCCAATAAAAAGCTACCTCTCCTCTTTGTTTATAAGTTGATGCTACCACTTATTTTAATCTACAGTGCCACTAAGGCCAGGTAACTGATTTATGGTAGAATAAACTGAGGGAAGTTTGCAGGCTTCCCCTTGCACATAGAACCATTTTATGTGGAAGAGAATGGAGCCAGTCAGCTGTTACCAAGGACATCCTGACCCTCTCATTCCTTGCCTTAAGTGCTTTTCCTGCAGCAAGCAAAATGAGTGTTCTTCTTCGTCTCTCTTAGCCTGATAGCAAATAATTATTAGAGTCCTTTGAATCTCTGATTCTTTGTTCTCGAAAGTGCTCTGTAAAAATGACTCACAATGTTTGGATTAAATATATATATATATTGAAAACTCTCAAGAATCTGCCTGTTTGTTTCTCAGTTATTTCTCTGCAATATTGTAAAATGGGATTTATTAGTTTGTTCCTGGGAAATTACATTCACAGCTATAGGGCTCAGCTGTTAGTCGCCATGTGATGTCAATCATAGCAAGACAGAAAAAAAAATGATGATAGAATGGGAGATGAGTTGATGTGGTTAGGTTATTGTTTGTTTGTTATTTTGTTTATAGCCTCAGCTGGCCTGGAATTCACTATGTAGACTAATGTAGACCAGGCTGGTCCCCATGTCACAGAGATCCACCTGCCTCTGTCTTCCAGTGTTGGGACTAAAGGTGTGTGGTTGTTTGCTTGCTTGTTTTTGTTTGTTTGTTTGTTTTTGAATGAAGCATTTTTTAGAAGAAAATGTCCAAAAGTGTGAGTGAATTAACACATTCAACCTAATAGGTTTCTTTGTAAATTTTTAATTGAATTTTTGTATATTTCATACAGAACATCTTAATCTTCTTTATGCTCCATCCCGCACTGGCACTCTCCTATAGCCCCCCCACTCTAATTCATACATTCTGTTATTTGTGCTAAGGCCTATCTTGTCAAGTTAGTGTCCCCAGACATCCCCCAGTGCAAGTTCATTCACTGGGGTCTAGTCAGCCTATCTTAAGTCCCTCCCTTTAAGAAAATCAGCTCTTCCTCAACCAGCAGTAATCAGCTGCCAATAAATCTTCGAATAAGATTGGGGTCTGCTGTCCTCAGCTAGTCATACACAAACATTGTCTGTGAATTTCCAAGCCTAAGTGGCACATATACAATGCAACTGCTGCACCTAAGTTTCACAGAACATAGAACAAGGGATAAAGAGAACACTAACGCATTTCTCAATTCTCATAAATGAAGCTCCCTCATGCAACAGAGGGCCAGGAACATAAAAAGGTCACAAATGGTCAAAGTGTAGAAACTAAGAGTCTGCAGAGTGTAGGTACCTAGACAAGACTCCTATATTAACTTCGCCCACCCGAGGCTCAGGGGCCATTGCAGAAGAGGGGATGGAAATATTGTAAGAGCCAGGAAGGAGGTACACGACCATATGGAAATAGAGTCCACAAGCTCCTGGAACCTGAACCTACAGCAATGGTGTCAGCATGCTCAAGACCCATGAAAACTCATGCAGTCAAACTAATAGTTTTATCACCTAATAATATAATTTAAAAAACATGTCAAATGTCCAATCATATGCTTGATTATTTTACATTTATTTAATTTTGTTTAAAATTTCCTTTCTGTTCTCATTTTATTGAATTATTAAGACTTTCATACAATATGTTTCAATCATATTTAGACCCCCTCCCCTATCTGCATCCCCCTCAATACTCCTTGTCTGATTTCATGAGCTCTATCATACATACATACATATATGTGTATGTATGTATATATGATGGCCTATTGAGTCAAACCTGTGACCCCCAAATGCCCTTTGATGTGGGTTCATTCACCAGAGCCTGGTCAACTTACCTAGCATCACACCCTTAAAGAAAACTGACTCTCCCTTTCCCAGCAGTCGCTGGTTGCAAACAGTTTTCAAATAGGACTGGGGCCTCCTACCAACCTCCTCATTTCTATGCTGGGATATTGTCTTGCTTAAGCTTAAATGGTTGTTGTGCATGCTCTCATGATTGCTGTGAGTTCATGTAAGCAACTGCCCAGCTGTCTGGAAAATTCTGTTTCCTTGTAGTCAGCCACCACCTGGCTCTTACCTGGCTCTTACAATCTTTCTGCATCATGCAAGGTCTGTGGAGATCAGAAGAGGGCGTTGGATGCCCTGAAACTGGAGTTACGATGGTTGTGAGCCACCATGTAGGTACTGGGAATCGAACCCAGATCCTCTGCAAGAGCAGTCAGTGCTCTTAACCGCTGAACCAACTCCCCAGCCCTCAGATTTTTGGTTTTAATTGTCAGCTTGACACAATGTAGAATTACTTGGGAAGAGAGTCTCAATGAAGCATTGTTTAGATTGGTTGGCCTGTGGGCATATCTGTAGGGAATTGTCTTGATTACATTTACCGATGTGGTAAGTCTCAGCCCGATGTGGGTAGCACCATTCACTGGATTTGGGTCCTGGATTATCTAAGAAAGCCTGCTGAGTATTAAGCATGCACACATTCATTTCAGTCTACTCTTGACTGTAGGTGTGATGTGACTGCATACTTGACTTTCCTGCTATGATGGACTGAAACCTGGAATTGTGAGCTAAAATAAATTCTCCCATAAGCTATTTTTGGCGAGATATTTTGTCACATCAACTGGAAATGAAACCAGGACCGCTGACAAGCCCTACCTACAATAAAAAGTTCTCTCTCCTTATTAAGCTTATATATCACAATTTTCAAGAGATTAAAGTCACAGTTTGTAGATAAAAGGGCACATTTGGAAAATTCAGTTTCTTGAACTGGTAGCCTCCTTGATACCAGCTAGCATTCATAGTACCAGGAAGTGCTATAAAGGCTCCTGGTGGAACAGTCATCAACAGCTAACAGCCACGCCCAGCTTATGAACTCTGATACCAACCTTCAAGGCTAATATGCCCATTTTTGCAATAGTGGCATCAGTTATAGGAGTAACCAACTGCTCTCTTATTGACTGTGAGTCTCACTTCACTATTCTTGTTTATGTTGTTTAGCTACATTGACATAGCATTGAATTACATACGAAACATACACATTCCTCTTGCTTTTTCCTCAAGATAAATTTTGAATAAAAAGACATTCACCAGAAGCTTAGTTGAGTTTCAAATAACAATATGCAATTCATAGAAAAAATGTATACTCTTATAAAGGGTGTGGGTATACCACACAACAGAGTTGCCCTAGACAGAAGGTTACAAAGAGCAAAAATTTGTAAAGTGAAGAAACTCCATCAAAAACACAGCCCTGAAGGTATGTGATGAGGGTGGAGGATTCTTCTGATTCCACATACTTAGATGAAAGTAAGCTGGGTTCATAATAATAAAACACAGCTTTGCTTTATCGTGTACTCATGAAATTACTTGATGCAAATTAAGTCCTCTGGAATCAATAACCCTCTTAGTATAATATGGATAACAGTTCCTATCACATGGACGTTGAAAGCAAGGTAGATAAATACACATGTTACTAACACAATGTCTGAAAAGTTATTTGTATTCAATTCATGTTGGCTATGAGTATTTTGACTACTATTTAAAAAGATTACTTACAGCTTGGAAATGTGACTGAAATATACTATTACCCTTTCAAGTAATACTAGAGTATTTTTTTTTTTTTGGTCTTTTGAGACAGGGTCTCCCTGTAGCCTCAGCTGTCTTGGAACTCACTATGTAGACCAGGCTGGCCTTGAACTCACAGAGATCCGCCTGCCTCTGCCTCCCGATGCTGGGATTAAAGGCATGCACCACCACACCCAGCTTATACTAGAGTATTTTTAACTAATTGTGAATGCAAGTTTGAAACCTCATACCAGTATTCTATTTTCCACTTATTATATACAATTTAAGTGTGAGTTTCTCCTATCTTCATTTGAACCACTTTTGCCATTCTATTAATTTATTAAGGAGATAAATCACTACACATGCTACATTATTTTTCTGTGAGCCATGTCTTTACTTTTCAGAAAGTAAACTTTTATAGTATTTTATCTTGATGCCACTGCTCTCCATTTAATAACTTTCACCATCTCATTGCCAGATTCCAAAACTCTATAACATAAATCATCATTTGACTCTAACATAACATTCTAGACTCAATTTTGGCTCTGATCTCAGATAACACTACTCGCCGATCCCCAAACACACCATGTTTTCACCCTTTTGTGCTTACGCTATTTCTGCTATTTGAAACATTTCTTCTCTTTCCCTATCCCTAGTTTATCCTTTTACACCAAGCTCAAAGCTCACTGTCTTGGTGCTTCTATCAAAAATGAATATATCCTTCCCTTACGATCTCTCTTATAGAGTCATTTCTTGTTTGTTTACTGATATACTAATGTCAGTTGGCCTAATATTACAATAATTTATGTGATTGTTTCCCCCTCCACTCTAAGTGAAGGTCCTTCTTCTCAAGGGATAGTATCTTGGCTGTTTTTAAACCCTCCATAATGCTTAATACAGTGATTTTTTAATATTTTCATGTATTATTTTTATTTTATGTGTATATGTGTATTGCATGCATGTAGGTACGTACACCCGTGTCGTGCAATGCCAGGGGAAGACAGAAAAGGCTGTTGGATCCCCTGGAACTGGAGTTATGGGCAGTTGTTAGCTGTCGTGCAGTTGCTGGGATTCAAATCTGGGTCTTCTGCAAGAACAACCAGCAATCTTAACCACTGAGCCATCTCTCCAACTCCTAATACAATGATTTAACTAGAGAAGGTAGTGAAGGTTTCATTAACTAAAAAAGCATATCTGTGAGGGATTTTCTAGACTAAATTAACTGTGAGTGTCATCATCCTATGTGTTAGGGTCTTGGACTCCATAAAAAGTAGAAGGCAAACTCAGCACCAGCATTTATTTCTCTCTGATTCCTGATTATGGACACAATGTGACCAGCTGCATTTTGATCCTAAGGCATACCTTTCTTCCTTAAGTTGTTTTGTTAGGTATTTTGTCATAGCAACAAGACAAATAACAAATACAACTGTAATTATTTTATATATAACATAGTTGTGCTTACTCTAAATCGCAAATAATCTGTGGTGCTTTTGTAGCCTGAATTAGATAGTCCTCAGTCAAGAAACTATTTAAGCCTGGCATGGTGGCACATGCCTTTAATGCCAGCACTTGGGAAGCTCCATGAGTTCGAGGCCAACCTGGTCTACATAGCAAGTTCCAGGCCAGCTGGGGCTACAGGTAGACCCAGTCTCAAAAAAGACCAAACAGAAGGAAGGAAGGAAGGAAGGAAGGAAGGAAGGAAGGAAGGAAGGGAGGGGAGGTAGGGAGAGAGGAAAAGAAGGAGGGAGGGAGGGAAGGAGGGAGGGAGGGAAGGATTTAAAATAATCCCATCATGTAAGCTTTATGTGGACATCTAAGTTTGCGCCATGATGGGATGGTAGACATCTGTAAATATGGTGTTAAACTTATTTGAAATCATCCTTAAAATTTGTTTTTAATTTTTAATTTATTTTTATTTTATATGTATGAGTGCTTTGCCTGCATGTGTATATAAGTGCACCCATATCATGTGATGCCTACAGAGGCCAGAAGCAGATGCCAGATAGCCTGGAACTGTAGTTATATATGGTTGTCAGCTGCCATGTGGGTGCTGGGAACCAAACCGAGGTCTTCTGCAAGAGAAGCCAGTGCTCTTAACCACTGAACCATCTTTACAACCCCAGGATTTGTTTTGTCTTTTAAAAAGGAAATATTTTGCAATTATTCCTGAAAAATGCCTGCAAATCATACGATGTCAGAAGAGTAAATAGCATGTTAGCAACAATGAAAATAAGGTAGAGAGCTGGCAAGATGGTTCAGTGGTTAAAGGCACAAACCTCATGACTTCAGTTCAACCCCCAGAACCCTCGTAAAGTTGGAAGGAGAGAATCAACTCCACAAGTTTGTCCTCTGACCTTCACAGGAATGCCATCATATGGCTTCCACCACTACCCACCTACTCCCACACATCATACACACATAGAGAATATAATAGTGATAACTATTATTATTATTATTATTATAGAAGAGAAAGATGAGGAGGAAGAAAAAAACAGCAGACTTAGAGGAAAATAAAAATTGTGAGAAAAATGTCAATAATATAAATCAATCTTTTTATTGTATGGTTAATATGCACCATTTCTTTATTCTGTATTTAAAACATACAGGTACTATCAAAAAGGCAAGCAAGGGCAAATTCTGTATATTCCCAGACACATCTGTGTATTTCATTAGATTCAACAAATAAATGTGATGAATAGATCCTAAGGTCAATCAGAGGTAGCATGCTCTATTTGAACATCCAAGTTAGAAAAACAAGTTCATAATTTGTAAGTAATCATATCAAAGGAAATACAAGAGAAAAGAAGCAAGAGGAAAAAATCATTTCTCTTTGCATTATTTTTCAGTTACTTTTATTAATCAGGTATCAAGATATTTCAATTTAAATCTCTTTTCGGGCACATTCCTGTGATTACAAAATGTCCAGCTATGAGCTAAGTGTTGTAGCACATGCCTTTAGTCCCAGCACTTGGGAGGCCAACGCAGGCAAATCTCTGTGAGATGGAGGCCAGCCTGGTCTGCATAGCGAGTTCCAGGCCAGCTAGGGCTACAGGGAGATCCTGTTTCAAAAAGATCCCCCCCCCAAAAAAAATTCAGCTATGTTATTTCGGTTATAATAAGAAAGACATGGTTACTAAGAAAGATAGGATGGAGTAGATGGTTCATGTCTAACTTTTCTACAGATGACAACGATTAAATATTCAAATAAGTGATTTGTGAGTCAACAATAAACAATGGGAAAGTAAGTTTTAAATTCCATTAGACTTTTCTTGACTTTTCAAATGAATTAAAATGGATTTCTTAGAGAATTCAAAATGTTATTGGAAGAAAGAGCATGCATGTTGGCATTTATCAAACATATTATGTGTGTGTGTGTGTGTGTGTGTGGTGTATGCATGTGTGTGAGCATACGTGTGGGGGTGGTACATAGGTTTATGTATGCCCATGTGGAGGCCAGAGAGGTCAACATCAAGTATCTTCCTCTATAGTGCTTCACATTATTTCTGAGACAGGGTATGGGTGATGAACCTGCAGCTCATTGGCTGACTAGACAGCTGGCCAGCCAACTGTCTCCACCTCCAAGTGCTGAGATTGCAGGCATGTGCTGCCACATACAATTTTTTTACATCAGTGCTTGGGATCAAACTCCGGTTTTCATGCTTTTACAGCAAGCACTTTTGCCACCCAGTCACCTCCAAGCACACAGTGTACTTTAAATTCCCTGTTCTAGCAATATTTGCGTGAATTTGAATAAACAACAAAGTTGTTTTAATCAATTATTGGCCAAACATCTTTCAAATTACAAGAGGAAATGACAGAAATAGACAATAATGGTATTTTGGGTGAGACTTCATTTACAGATACTGGCTAAGGGCACATAGACCTCTTCATCTCAATGTAATTTTCAAAAGTCTTATGGTACATTCCCAGCTTTCTCACTACTTAGCTAGACAACCTTATGTCAAAGCCGAGATTAAAGTAAATGAGGAAGATGTTAAACTTTGGGTCTAAAATTCAAGAAAATGAAAAATCTTATTAATCAAGATAAACGATTATATCTTAATAAAATATATAATTAAAATTACTGCAATAAAATATCAGAAACAAGTATCAAATTTGGAGGATTAATATTAATTAATTAATAAGCAGGATTAATATTACTTTTTCCCCTAGTCTTGAGCATAGCTCAGCACAGCACTGGCATGTCATGTCCCCTCTCTGGGCCTCCCCAAGTTGGGGGTTGGACCAGATGATCTCCGTGGTTAGTATCTAAAAGATACTAACAATTCCATTATTCTGATATTGCTTCCTTTGGGTGCTCACAGTCTTACCTTATTGTTAAAATGCTTAATAATCCCCAGGGAGTTGTTTATTAGTTGAAACATCCATGTAGTTCATCAATTACAGACATACTATGATTTTGTGAAAACATCTATATTGCTTCTTAAGATATTAAATTGCCTGAATGAATATAAACCTCCAGGACACCAAGCAAAGGGAAACTCAAATACAGTTTTATGTTGGAAATAGGAATGATTAATAATGTTTATAAATATTGAAGCAAATAAAATAGTTAACTAACTCTCTGATGTCAAAGAATAAATATATACCCACTGATACAGCAACCATTGTGGAAGTCTCAGGTAATTCAGAATAAATTTCCAGGGCTGGAAAATTTTAATCCCAGCACTTGGGAGGCAGATGCAAGTGGATCTCTGAGGCAAGCCTGGTCTACATAGTGAATTCCAGGCTAGCTGGGGCTATAGGGATACCTTGTCTCAAAAAATAAAAACAAAACAAAACAAAATTTTCCAATAAGAAATTACTTTCAGTTTATCTATTAAAGTATCTATTAAATTACAGAGTTATAATAATTTAACTGATCATATATAAACTAATAATTTAGTTCAGAATATTTCTAATTTATGAATTTATAGTCACTGGAAATATTTAAAAGATTAAAATCTAAAGCTCACAGAAGCTGTGATAGCCTAAATAATATATGCACAAATAAAGTCAGTTAACATGTCAATACAGTACTTGCGTATGAAATCCTCAAAAGATAAAGTAAATAAAAATTTAAATTTAATGAACAATTAAAATCTAGTTCTGTGATCATAGCTCTAAGACAATTTAAATCTACATATATTATCTAATTAAAGTATGATAAAATTATAAATGAGGGACTTTCAAGCACAAAAATATACCACAATATCATTAAATTCTATAGGAAAACTGAGGAAAAGTACAAGTTCATGGGAGAAAATGAACAATATATTTGCAGTGCTGGTGATTGAACCCAGCACCTCACACACTTTTGTTAAGCAAGTGCTCTGTCACTGAGCTATATCCCCATCCCCCTAAATTTCATGACCACTAAGGAAAAGCTTACTTATATAATTTCTAAAGTAATTGCAATGTCTACAGCTGTTTAAATTTATAGTGAATATCCATATCCAGCAAAATCATGCAAGAGAATAAAGAATTAACCAAAATTACTTTAGGAAATTCCAAAGCAAATATGTTTTGCTTCTATTTTTTATTAACTCATATAGTTTTTTAAGGCATTTTTTTTCAGACAAAATCTGTTTTCGTTGTTTCGCCTCACCCCTTGTTCCCCCTCCGACCTGTCTCCCCTGTGCCCTCCCACCCCAGTAGCACCCATTTCGCTTTCATGTCTAAAGACCAATCTAAGAGATGTAAAAAGGATTTTATTGTTCTATCATTGAGAACACATAATGCAAATATGTATACTCACAAGGAAATTGTTTTGGGTTCTGTATCAAATACAGGAATCCAAGGCTCCAATTGAACTTTCTTCTCTCCTGTATTCGTTATTTCCACATCTAGACGTAGTATTTAAGTGATAAGTGGTAGAGAAATCTATCTTTGTGGAAGAGTTTAAGGCTTTATTGGACCGAACTCTGAGCTCCTAAATCTCTGCCACTGTCATGACTACCACCAAAGACCTTTAATTTCTCTCTTGGATTTCTCAGGTTTACCTGTTACCAATATTATCTTAATGAAAGTACAGTTCAGGGTAGAAGAAATTCTTTGGAAATCAGTTCGTGGTAAGGACCATCAAAAATTGGTTATAGAAAATAGATGTTCAAGGAGTAGCAAAAGAAGGGTGAATTTAGGAGTGAAACAATATTCACACACTCACTAGTCCATGCACCAGTTAAATTTCAGTTTGACTGAGTTCGGCTGAAGGGAAGGCTGGAGTGGCTGAGGTCAACTGAAGGGAAGGCTGGGGTCCCCAAATGAATCTTACAGCCTGTATATTTTTTCCAGGAATCATTTCCTGGCTCATGTGTGAACATTAAAAAATATACCAGACAGATATCTTCTGCAACTGTTTAAACGTCTGAGAAATCCTCCTTAGGTGATGTTTATTAGTTTTATTCTTGCAAAACTGACTGAATCATATATGTCTAAAGGGAAAAACAAAGGTCAATTATTTTAGGCTCTTGAAGCTCAGGCATATGCTTAAAAAAAAAGACACCTAAAATCCAGTCCAATTGCAAGTAGGTACCACAACTGCTTTTGGGGAAGGGGAGGAATAAGGGAAGTCAATTACAGCATCAGTTCTCTCCTTCCATCACGTGGGTCCAAGGGTCAAACTCAAGTTTTCAGGTTTGGCAGCAGGCACATTTACCTCCTGAGCAATCTACCTGGCTCAAAAACAGGTTTTATCTGAGTATTTATATTCATACCGGAAGAATAATATTATATAGATTATTTTTAAAAGTTTTCTTTATTAGAAATTTTCATACAGTCCTAAATTGCACTTTAAAAATATTTATTTGTTGTGGATAGATATGCCTAACAAGAAAGTTACATTCAAACCAATTTAAGCATAAAATTGAGAATTAAGGGGTGGAGAGATGGCTCAGCAGTTAAGAGCACTGGCTACTCTTGCAGAAGACCTGGGTTCAATTCCCATTACCCACATGGTGGCTAACAACCACCTGTAACTCCAGTTCCAGGGCATCTGACACCCTCTTTTGACCTCCTTGGGCACTGCATCACAAGGGTGCACTTACATACATTCAGGCAATACTCTCATACACATAAAAATAAAATAAAATATTTTTTTAATTGAGAATTAAGTAGATTATCAACACAGTACAGCCATCACCATGATCCATTTCACAAACTTCATCATCCTAAGCTATTCTCTTGCCCCTAGTAACCTTTACTGTACTTTCTATCCATATGGATTGCCTCTTCTACGTACTCCGTAGAAATGGAATCTTATATGTCCTTTGAATCTGGTTCATTTCATCTAGCACAATTTTTTCATGTTTCTATTATGCTGTAGAATGTATTGAAATTAATTCTTTTTCATTGTAGCCAAATATACATCATGTAAAATTTATGATTTTAGCCAGTTTTTGTCTTTGAGACAGGGTCTCCCTGCAGCCACTGCTGGTCTGGAACAAGCTGTGTAAACTGGATTGGCCTCAGTCTCACAGAGATCTGCCTGCTTTAGCCTCCCATGGCCCAGCCTTGATTTTAACTAATTTTAGGGATATAATTCAAAAGCATGATGTATATTCACAATGATGTACAATCATTAATACTATCCATTTGTATACTTTTCATATCATCCCAAACAGAAATGTTGTGTCCATTAAACAATAACTCCTCGTTTTATTCCTTCCAGTCTCAGGTAACCTCTATTCTATTTTCTGTCTTTAATAATTTGCTTATTCTGTTACATCTCATATATGTAGAATGATACATAATATTTATCCTTTTGTGTTTGATTTACTTCACTTAGAATTATGTTTTTCACGTTTCTCTTTTTGCATCATGTACAGAATCTCATTGAATTTTAATCCTGCATAATGACCCTGTGTGTGTGTGTGTGTGTGTGTGTGTGTGTGTGTGTGTGTGTGTGTGTCTGTGCTTGTGTCTGTATGTTCTGGAGGATGGAAACAGTTTTCAGATTTTGCCATGACAGGGTGCTCTTCTATGGTTAATTGAAACACAAAAATGTTCAGAGGTTTGTCAATTGTCTATGCTATTGTAGAGCAAAGGACTCAGATAAAATTCAGAGATGTTACATGATACACCATATATATTTAGGAGGAGAAGGAAGGTCAGTATCACCATGTGTTAAGAAATAGACTCTAGGTGTAAAGGTTTCATTGTATATGTGTCCCTTAGGGTTGAGCATTTCACAGGCACTTATTTTCTGTATGTGACCAGTTGTGGAACTCTGTAGTAGTCTCCATCAGTTGCAAAAAATTTATGACCTCTCCAGCCAGGTGTATTTGGCTGTTTACAGTACCACATGTGAGTTCCATCCCATTGAGTGGGTTTTAAGTCCAATTAGGTAGCTGTTGATTACCCCTAAGACAAAAGTGCCACTACTGCCCCGATGTACTTGGCTGTGCCAGTCATTGCTATCATTAGGTCTTAAAGTTGGTGTTGACTATAGAATAATGTTCTCCCTTAGCATCTTGCATAGTGTCCTCCAAAATTATGATAGGTGGCTTCCAGGTCAGCTACAGCTCCATTGCTACAAGTTCTGTGTCTGAAGTATGTCCTATCTTTAGCAATAGGGTAGCACCAAGGGTTGTGTCAATAGCCTGTGTAATTTTGGGAGTCTCTTGGACTACACTGGCCAACAACTTGAAGCAAAGTTTCTCCTATCACTGTTTGTTATATAGCCTTCAGCTATACACATGCGCACATGTAGAGATATTATATGTGTAACGTTCAGTAGCCTTTTGAACTAATACATTTCCCTCTGGTTTTTCACACCAGCTAAGCATTATTTATGGACACAGTGGAACCCGGGGTAGAGAGAATACTATTGTATTTCTCAACTCTCAACAAGGAATCTCACTCATGCAACAGAAGGCAACAAACACAAAGGCCACAAATGGCCAAAGTGTAGAAAATAAAGAGCCTGCAGAGTATAGGTTCTTGAACAGGACTCCTATATTAAATTCCACCCACCCAAGGTTCAGGGACCATTGTGGAAGAGGGAGTGGAAAGACTATAAGAGCCAAGCATGACTATATGGAAATAGAGTCTTACAGGCTCCTGGGACCTTGATCCAAGGAATCTACGGCAATGGTGTCAACATGCACAAGACCTATGCAAACTCAAGCAGACAAAAACTCAGGGTAGAATGGTGGAAATGGGAAGCAGGCCCCAATCTTAGCTGAAGAACTATTGGAGTCTACTGCTGGGTGAGAGAGAGCTGATTTTCTTAAAGGTTCTAGTAACCTGGAGTGAGTGTAAATTACATCACAGATGAAACTTGACAGTTATTTATTCACCCTTGCCTCCTCCTTTTCTTGGGAATCTATTAGCAATTCAGTAAAATTCATGATTACACTTCATTCAGTTAAACATAACTGTATTCCAAATATCCAATACTTCATACAACCTTAAAAATTATGAGTTGCCTAAAGAAAAGTGAAGCCATTTTATGATGTGGTTAATTGTCAGTCACACCTTTCAGCTCTCTGCACATGTTCCTGCTATCTTCCTGCCACAGACTGTGCTAATTTTATCCCTTATATTGTCCAAATATCTGTCGGGTAATTAATTTTGTTGAAAGAAAATATTAAGAACTTAAACATTTTCCTCTGGTTGGAAGAATTCCCAGATCATATGTCAGGAGAATGTGGACACATGAGAAATTAAACAGATGTAATAATTACTCTGACTTTAAATTCCTTACTTTCTAAAGAAAAAGAACACTTTTATTTTAATCTTGGATTTGAAACATCACAAAAGCAGATCCTGAAGGAGTGGAAAACATTTGCTCATGATTGTATGTCTGAAAAGTCTTGGGATTTTTGGTAAGGACAAAACTTTAGATGGAAGGAGTAGGGTGCATTCATTAAAAAATTACAAATAAAAACCATATGTCATCTTCAAGGCAAATCAAATTAAATTTATTCATTAAATTTATATCTTGAAAAATCACAATAACAATGTACATACTGTTGTGTTGACATGTCTTCTTCTTAGAGGTGACATTATCTTTCACAAGGTTGAGGTATCCTAGGGGAAATGGCTTCACTTATATTTCAGAAATAGTTAAAAATCTGGACTCTCAGGCCTAGAAATCCTAAGCCATGTCTGTGTGATGCCCTATCCTGAGAGCAGCGTATGGTGGTACATGGTTATAGGTAGGCCCAATTTCAGGAGAGACTGTGTCCAGATTTAGAGGCCAACCAAGGCAGCATAGCAAGATCTCATTTCAACAAACAACAAAACCCTATCCTTATTGGCTCCATGGCTGGATACCTGCTTGTTCTGTGATCGTTTTAGCGACAATGATCTTAGGCACAGCAAGTAGATTATTCTATGCATGGATTTTTTTGAAAAAAATGTATTGATAGAAATTAAATACTGAAGAAAGAAGTTTATGTTAGGCCATGAACATTATTATGTTCTGAACAATTAGTTTTCTTAATCCATACAGGTATAAATCAGCATAAATAACACAGTATTTATTTTTTCACTGCCACAAAGATACTTAATGTTACTTTTCAGAAAGAGTCATGACATTTTCCAGTGACAAATAAGATGGCATCCACAACCAATGGGGATCCTGTTGGGGTTCAAAAAACATATCCTAAAGACCTAAGAACCATAAAAATTTTCTCTATGACCTTCTGTTCTAGTCTCCTGACACCTATTGCACTTCATTCTCCCACAAAAATTAGAATTTATCTTCTCCAAGGTGGCCCATAGAAATTAGAAAACTTTTTCCCCAAAAGAAAGCCATCAAACCTAAAAACTATTATTGTGGTCTTCTCTTAACTTTTCATTTTAGTGATGATCATTAAGAAATTCTCTGGCCTATTTTGACTGATAGAGCCTTAGATGCAAATTCCAGAGTCCTGTCTCATACTTTTGGAGGAAGGAATGTCACATACAGAGGCCATGAAAACTCTACACGGACCTTACTGTCTCCATCTGATTCTCCAGAGTCTTACTTTTATCTAATCAAACTTACAGCGTTGTCCATATTCCACTAAACTTAATCCTAACTGCATTGGTTCTCAGAATTTTCACTCTGAAGGATCTCAGGTTACATACAGGTATGATTGAATGAAGTTCTTATGCTTTTCTCTTGGCAGCTTGTCTTTTGCTATAAGAAAGCCAGACATGACCATTTAAGATGGGCAAGAAATGAATCACTCAATTTTCTGCTTCTAAAATCCTTATCAGGGTGTGATGCCTCCCACCCAAAAGAGAAAAAAAGTGGAATATATAACAATCTTTCTTCTCACTGGGATCTCTCTCTCTCTTTCTCTCTCTCTCTCTCTCTCTCTCTCTCTCTCTCTCTCTCTCTCCTTCCTCTCAATTCCTCAGTCCAGAAAATGGGCTATCAAGATGGCTAAGTTGCTAAAGTACTTGCTGTATAAGTATGAGAATCTGAATTTGGATCCCTAACACCCACATAAAAAATTTAATGTGAAAATAATAATATAATTCTTCAAAGCATAAAATTTGCTCCTTAATAATTACTAGATGTGAAAAACATTACCATTTAAATCTTCCTGATGACTTTATATCCATGCTCTGATACTAAGGAGCTCAGAAAGTAACCGACTATGACTAGTAATAATC